>NW_026889750.1:10410000-10780000 GCF_033153115.1 Saccostrea echinata | reverse complement strand
ATGATAACAAATAATAAATAATGATCAAAATTTAACAAACAGAAAAGTCTTTGAAATTTGCACAGGATCAATAGGGCTTTATCAAAAATGTAATTTAATCTGGTAGGTGATTCACAATAATCTCAATGAATAATCTCAATAAATAAATAAATAAGTAATTGAAAAATGTAATAGAAAATGGGAGGAATGTGGAAAAACTATGAAAAAATAATTTATGTCCCTACTGGGCTTCCATACTTATGAAAGTTGTCAAAAATCCTATAAAATGAATGAATTAGAAAAGTGTAAAAGGAATGAGCTACATCACCCAATATGACTACTATCAACACTCTAGAGTTGAACTGAAAATATCAATGCTAATTCTAGGTTCTAAAAATAACTGACCCAGAAAATAAACAACACCCAAAATAAATAATAAATAGTGGTTCTAGAAAATAAACCTGTTATCTACATATCCCTAGACCAGGCAGGACTTGGAAAGGGAAACTTAATTTACTTTAAATAACCTACATCCTAACCTATCATATAACTTTATTCTATAAAAACCTACATCTAACCTATCATAAAGTGCTCGCTCAGCACGTGCTAAATGAAACCTATAATGCCGTGTACCTTGAGGTTGGCATAAAATCAGAGATAATGAGCCATGAGGCTTATCCCTAACCAAGTGAAGTAAACTGCTCGAACACGGGTTTAAATACCCTAGCAAGGTCCAAAATAAAAAACCAATGACTATCAAGGATCCTAAAGCTAAGTTAACCAATCAGAACACAGCTATCAAAAGTACTACAGAAAGACTGCCAACATGGATGACACTTCCTGTTTAAAAAGTAAAACATGTGGAATGTCAACACATGTCCTAACTTATAACAGACACATAATAAAGGGGTTTTACGTAAGTAACAACTGAAAACAAATGATAAATAGAATAATCTGACTGAAATATCAGCAAATACTTGTTAAATATTATTTACGAAATGATGGCTATGAAATAAAAATCTAAATCACTACAGTTGTATGGACAATAGTACCATGTGTACAAAAATTTTATATACTTGTATGCCCTGTGTAGGAGAAATAAATAATATATTTTCTTAAGGCATTAATATAGGTGACGAATTTCATGAGAAGCACCACTTGCAAAATGAATTTTTTCATTTTCAGCTCACCTGAGCTGAAAGCTCAAGTGAGCTTTTCTGATCACCCGTTGTCCATCCGTCCATCTGTAAACTTTTCACATTTTCAACTTTTTCTCAAGAACCACTGGGCCATTAACCAAATTTGGTACAAAGCATCCTTGGGTGAAGGGGAATTTAAATTGTTAAAATAAAGGGCCAAACCCCCTTACAAGGGGAGATAATCAAGAAAAGACAAAAATAGGGTGGGGTCATTAAAAAATCTTCTTCTCAAGAACCACTGGGCCAGAAAAATTGAAACTTATGTGGAAGCATCCTTGGGTAGTGTAGATTTTAAATTGTTAAAATCATGACCACCGGGGGAAGGACGGGGCCACAATAGGGAATCCAATTTTTACATTGAAATATATAGAAAAAATCTTTAAAAATCTTCTTCTCAAGAACCACCGGGCCAGAAAAACTGAAACTTATGTGGAAGCATCCTTGGGTAGTGTAGATTCTAAATTTTTAAAATCATGACCCCCGGGGGAAGGGCGGGGCCACGATAGGGAATCCAAATTTTACATTGAAATATATTGAAAAAAATCTTTAAAAATCTTCTCAAGAACCACTGGGCCAGAAAAGCTGAAATTTATGTGGAAGCATCCTGGGGTAGTGTAGATTCTACATTGTTAAAATCATGACCTTCGGGGGAAGGGCAGGGCCACAATAGGGAATCCAAGTTTTACATTGAAATATATAGAAAAAATCTTTAAAAATCTTCTTCTCAAGAACCACTGGGCCAGAAAAGCTGAAACTTATGTGGAAGCATCCTTTGGTAGTGTAGATTCTAATTTGTTAAAATCATGACCCCCGGGGGGATCCAATTTTTATATTGAAATATATAGAAAAAAAAAATCTTCTTCTCAAGAACCCCTTGGTCAGAAAAGCTAAGACTTTTGTAGAAGCATCCTTGGGCAGTGTAAATTCTAAATTATTCAAATCATGACCCCTGGGGGTAGGGCGGGGCCACAATAGGGAATCCAAGTTTTACATTGAAATATATAGGAAAAATTTTCTCCTCAAGAACCACTTGGCCAGTAAAGCTGAAACTTATATGGAAACATCCTGTGGTAATGTAGATTTTAAATTGTTAAAATCATGACCCCCGTGGGTAGGGTGGGGCCACAATAGGTATTACAAAAAGATCGTCTGGTGAAGAACAGCAGGGCCAAAGTTATTCAGGTGAGCGTTGTGGCCCATGGGCCTCTTGTTATTTTATATTGCTGAAATATATGCAAATACTCTTGAACAACAGTTCATTCATGAATTTATATATGTTAGAATAAATGTTCGATTGTTTTATATCCATCACAAGCATGCATATACATATACATCTGTACATTATCATATCTGATATAAGACCAAGGGAATTACTATCAAGGAGTTTCAAAAGAAGGAGTTTCTCAATTTATTTGCTCTACGTGTACATTGATGAATGAATAAAATTGTCATATATAATCAGATAAATGAATCTTAAATGTCACTATTAAAGTTTGAAGGAAAGAAAAGTCACCATGGATACAATTTTAAAAATTATTTTTTTTTCACAGCTATCCACCAATTCCTCCCAAAGTGATCTACACACACATTGGTATATTTGTGGCTTGTGGATTTCTGCTTTCCTTTAGATATAAATGTAAGGAAGTGTCCCTTGTGTATTGTGGACAAATACTTTACCTGGTGTACATCATGTTTACAAACCCACAGGTTGGCTACACCCAGTGGCAAAAGGTGAGTCAAAAAAATATTTTTTTTGTGTGTGTATTAATGTGTGGAGATAAGTTATAGTTGTCTTTCTTTGTTTTATATGTCAGTTAAAAAAATAGCTAAATTATCTCTAGGAGCAAGTAAATATAATTTTGCATTAAATGGCAGTGGCAGATTTAAGGGGTGTGGATGGGGGTGCACCTGGCGCACCCCCCCCCCCCCCCTAAAATTGTTAAAGCATAAATCATAGTTTCGTCAAGAAAATGTAAAAATGTTCACTCGGTACACCTCATTTTTACCCCACAAAATCTCTAGAATCCAGGAACTTCAGGGGGCTTTGCCCCCTGGGCCCCCACCAGGGCTTCAGCCTGGACCCACTGGGGGCCTCAAGGCCTCAAGGCAGCCCCCAGACTCCTTGCCTACTTTTTGTGCCCCCCCCCCCCCCCCCCCCAACTTCAATTCCTGGATCTGTGCCTGAAAGGTTCAGTATAAATTCAAGATTATCAATTTGGGTACTTTTGATATGATTTATTTTCTAAAGTCCAACTCATTTTACTATGTATACAGTTACATGTACTGAGGTATGAGTCTGGTTTAATCTGTGCTCTTAGCAATGTCATGGGTACATAAAGCCATTAATTTATCAAAAGGATATTCCATAAAACTTTGTTATCTGGAAATCAATGGTACCAAGAAAAAACTTTGAGATATATACTGACGATTCAAGATAATGAGGTTAAAGTACATAAAGAAAGAGTAGTTGGGACTTCTGAGAGTCTTCAACATATCATATAATGTATTCGAGATATCAAAGTTCAACTGTATTTTTTAATCTTCTTCAACAGCAATTGTGCTTGTCATCCGACATATTGCACATAACTTTTTTGTACATGTAAGTATTTAAAGAGGCTGACAAGTTTATGGACCTTTATAAAAGAAGTTTTACATAATTGCTTTATGAAAACAGAAAAATTAAGATTTTCAGAAAGCATGGGTGGCTGGTGTGTCAATCAAACCAAGACCTTTTATTTCTTGATTGACAAGCTGTTAGTATTGATTTTTTATGGGGTATATTATGTGAAATTTTGGGTCATGTTTAAATATCACAAATAGATATTATCTCACAGTTTTATGTATTTTATATTAATTTATATGTTTTTTTTTTCATATTAATTTAGATAAGAATAGCATCTCGTCACATTGGTTGTGTAGGAATGTTCCTTCTATTTTCATCCCTCTTTGAAAACTTACCATCAAAACAACTACAGAAGCTAGGAGAAACAGTTGTTGGCATATTCCTCATGGCTTATGTGTACATCCTCAACAACAGCACGGAGGATAGACGAGCCTTCCTCTCACATATTCCAGGGGGGGACTGGACTAGGTATTTTATCACACTGGCTCTGGCTGCTGGTGCCATTAGTTTTTTCTCTGGTCATTTCCTGAGAGACATGTCCATAACAGTGATATGTGTGTTTGGAATTTTGACAATCTTTGTGGACTGCGACATCAATTTTTGGGTGGAAACAAAGGGCATGTTATTCTGGAATCAAGTGAGACTGATCATAGACGATCTGTGTATTTTGCTCGGGTTTGCAATGATTGTGGTGCGAGTGGACAATCGAATTAAAATGGATTAATTTGCACTGGTGTAGTTAGGTTTTAATTAAATATATTTTTATTGTTGCCCAAGATTGAAATAATCTCATTATTCCTTTGAAATACATGTACATATGTATCTTTGCCTATTGTGCCAATTATTGTATTGATCTTTACCCACCTCACAGTAAAACAGCTATTGTAGAATAAAGGTCACGATCCTTCATCATATTTATGTCAGGAGAAATTTGAGATAGTGATGTTGAGTTTTACAAGTAATAATCAAATAACCTTTGATAATAATAAGAGAAAAGGAAACTTGAAAAGTGCAGTTTGGGTAACATGGTCTTAATGTTTACAGATGAAACACAGTCATGAAATGCAATGTTGATTAGTAAACATATTATGAGATTGATAGAAGTATGAAAAATAATTCTTAACTGTATCAAATACTTGTACTTTCATTACTATGTTCATACATAAATGATATGCTTTGAAAGTTTTTGCCTTAGTTTTTTTGTTCAATATTTCATGATAATTATTATTTGTGACTACAAACATGTACCTCAGGGAATACTCTGGTAAAATGATAATTGCTGCATTGCACAAAAGAGGACAAATTGAACATTTCAGTAATAAGCTCAATGTCAAAGATCCAGGAATTTACCAGGTGTGGAATGTTAGATACAAGTTAATTAAATGGGTGTGTTTTTATTTTGGGGAGAAATCTGTGTCATATTTAACTTTTATCTGTAATTAATGTTTGAACAAATTGTGAGATGTGAATTCTGATGGCCCTTGTGTGGTTTATTATGAACTCATATATTAAGATGGTTGACATGAATGAATATCATGATTAATATATTAACTTGTATGAATTTTCATGAGGTCTTCAGAAATACAACAATGAAGACCCAATTTTTTTTTGTTTCTGAAAAAAAGTTTACAGGGGCACCAAAAATGTAGCATCTCCTCGCAAAAGAGTATATCGATCCCGATATAAATTATTACTTGTGTAACTTCCATTGTGCACACACCCACCCACCCACACACACACACACACGGAGGCACAAACTTAATTGCAAGGGGATAAAAATTTAAAAGTGGGAAATCTAATTGGAAAGCTAAGTAATCTCCATTAACTCTTACTGCAAATTCCTAAATATCCTCCTCTTGGATATGTTAGATAGTAAATTTACTCATAATGGAATTTAAGGCCTACCTGAACTAAATTTGTTGTACATACTTTACTTTTTCAGCATTATGAAATATATGGCTTTTTACACTTCACTAAAATTAAGTATATGATATGTGTTTTAAAGTGTTTTCACTTTTATTGAAGTCATTTTTTCAAATATATATCTTATGTTTAATCCTGAAGGAAGAACTTTCTATAATCATGATAATATACACTTAAAGGTATATAGCCATGTACAAATTCCACACTTTACGTTGCAATGAATATAATTATACCCCACCAAACAAAGTTTGGGGGTATATAGGAATCATTTTGGCCATATGTCCATGCAGTATTGTCTGGACTATAACTTTGTAATGGCGAATCACTGAAAATTCATACTTTGTACAGAGATTGCTTATGTCCTTTGGGTGTGTCTTGACCTTGATCCAAAGTCATTTGGGCAAGTTCAAGGTCACTAGTAGAAAAAAGTATAAAATTCTTGTCTGGGCTATATAACTTGGATTTTGTAATGGAGAATCACTAGAAGTTCATACTTGGTACATAGATTGCTTATGATCCAAGAGTGTGTCTTGAAAGTCAACTATCTGAACAAAGACTAAATAAATCTTAGAAAGTCAGCTAACTGAACACAGACTAAAGTCAACTATCTGAACACAGACTAACTATAGTCAACTATTTGAACACAGACTAAATAAAGCTTAGAATGTCAACTACCTAAACACAGACTAACTAAAGCGTAGAAAGTCAACTAATTGAACACAGACTAAATAAAGCTTAGAAAAGTCAACTATATAAACACAGACTAACTAAAAGCTTAGAAAGTCAACTATCTTGAACACAGAATGAATAAAACTTAGAAATTCAACTATCTGAACACAGACTAATTAAACCTTAGAAGTCAAATATATGAACACCAACTAACTACATGTACCTGAACACAGACTGACTCAATTTACTTTAGAAAGTCCACTATCTGAACACAAACTAACTTAAGGTTAGAAAGTCACTATCTGAACACACACTAACTTTAGGTTAGAAAGCTCACTATCTGAACACAGTCCAACTTTAGGTTAGAAAGCCCACTATCTGAACACAGTCCAACTTTAGGTTAGAAAGTCCACTATTTGAACACAGATTAACTTTAGGTTAAAAAGTCCACTATCTAAACACACACATAACTATAGGTTAGAAAGCCCACTATCTGAACACAGTCCAACTTTAGGTTAGAAAGGCCACTATTTGAACACAGATTAATTTTAGATTAGTAAGTCCACTATTTGAACACAGACTTACCTTAGGTTAGAAGTCCACTATCTGAACACAGATTAACTTTAGGTTAGAAAGTCCACTATTTGAACACAGACTAACCTTAGGTTAGGAAGTCCACTATCTGAACACAGTTCAACTTTAGGTTAGAAAGTCCATTATTTGAACACAGATTAACTTTAGGTTAGAAAGTCCACTATCTGAACACAGTCCAACTTTAGGTTAGAAAGTCAACTATCTGAACACAGTTCAACTTCAGGTTAGAAAGTCCACTATCTGAACACAGTCCAACTTTAGGTTAGAAAGTCCACTATCTGAACACACACTAACTTATAGGTTAGAAAGTCAACTATCTGAACACAGACTACATTTAATGTAGCTGAAAAAGTCAACGTTTTAACACAGACTAAAGAAAGCTTAGAATCATACATACAATGATATTTTGTAAATTTTAACTTCTATAATATGTTAACTATATTGTAAATAATCTGTGATTTCAAAGGTAAAATAAAGAATGTTTGATGACTGTGATTACCTCTCCCATAGCACTCTTTTAGCCCTATTATTCATGGCTTCATTACTAAACTTTCTCGAGAACCCTGTATGGAAAGTGGATTTGAGAATTACATACATGAAAAGAGAATATATGCATATGTGATAATCAAACCTTGCTCAATTACGCAATATTTTCTGTCCTTTTTTGTTTATCCATTTTCATTTATGAATGTAGATTTTGCACAGTTTAATGGGTGTGTGTCAGGATTATGTTGTAAAATTATGCCATTGCATGTTAAGTAATTCTTTTGACAAAATATGAGATGTGAAACACTGACGACTTTTATGAAGTTTTTATCATCTACTCAGTATTAAAGTTGTTGAATTCCTGAAATGTGTTGATTAAATTTGAACATGATTCTTGATGAGTTTGTCAGAAATAATGCCGACAAGCCTTAAAAGAGATTTTTTAGATCCTGCTAATATATGCAAATAACATGTCAACCATATAAAAAGAGAAAGATGCAGAAATATGACATTAATTTTTGAAAAAACATGTGTAAAAATATAACACTGCACAAATTAAAGACAATATGCATTGCTTTAACATGACAGTGATTAATTTATACAAAAGTAGGGTCGCTTATGTCATATTCATTAGGGAATTTGTGCTGAAAGTAAAGACAACACTACTGGGTATTCCGTTCTTGTAATGTAAAAATAAATCATATTGTCACTTGTAGGTTACCAAGTATAAACAAAACTTGGTCAGAAAAACCAGTTTAAAACCATTAGTGTAACATTATAAAAAAACTCACTTTGGACTGAGGAGATGTAGGGATTTCTGCAAATAGATTTCTAGGAAGTTTGAATATTGAAGATGATGGACTATTATTTATTACATTTGTGAATGCCTGATAATTCATCATCATTTACCATTGCTCTCCAACCCCCCAACCCCCCCCCCCTTTTCTTGAGAAAAATATATTGTTGCTTTAGAATTAGTCAAATGACTTTGTGACAAGGCATTTTACTTTGTTTCTTTTGTTATTTATCTTTCAAAAGACAATTCCACGTCATACGAACGGCATATTTTCCCTCAAAATATTCTGTTCAATCTGATCAACATTAAACTATTATATACTGTAAAAAATAAAAATCCAATGAGGTATCTTTCCTAGTCAGTCAAGAATATCAGTTGTTTGAAGTGACGTCTCCTCAAATTACGGTTTTCTCCCTGACCTGTAGGTGCTGAGTGATCTTGATAGATATGATAAATTATACCTGCAGCAAATGATCCCATTGTTGGTGCATTGAAGATGACGATAGTTGAGTAACTTGAGTTATGTAGCCTATAGAATACACAGCCCTTGGAACTGACAGTTTTAATAGTAACAAATTCCACTTTTACAAACACTGTCAAAGGCACTGTAAAAAAGTGACCTTTGCAATTGTGTTAACGCTGTGTCGCAAAAAATTTCGGAAGACTCTAAATTGCAGTCAAGATCGTAAGGAATTTCAACAATTGGTTTTCCATATTGAGATTTAATATTGAAATATCCTTTATTAATTTTCGATCCGACGCTGAAAATGATTGCATGTATTAATTTTTAACTTCAGTATCAGGTAGTCCAGGAATCATCATGCTGTTTTTAGTTATCTGCCTGACTGTTCGTTATGTATAAAGTTAAAGTCATTCTTATTACGACCGTTCTGGAGTATACTTAGGTGACTTTCTAACTAATATTACACATGACCTTTCAATACTAAGTCAATGCTTCGGATATTGCATCTGTCCAACATTTCATGCTCCAGTCACTTTGATTAAGGACAGATTTCAGTCAGTTCACAGCTTACCAGACATCTCGAGATGCAACTATAAATGCTTATTTGAGGTATTCATACGTCGAATGGTATAAATAAGTACTTTTATGCTCCACGTATTCCAATATCTTGTTAAATGCAGCTTTTCAGCTTGTTTCTATCAGAAATGGTATACCGTGTGATTATATTTAAACTAAATATATGGGTGCTCCGCCTGATACATGAATCGGATTCTGCACCTGACCTACGTTTTTCTCAACTTTGACCCAGATTAAAGAGATCGGTTAGGCTGCTCCATCATATTTCTCATATGATGAATCCTGAATCTTGTTCACTACTGAGTTTCGGGTATGTGTAATAATACATGTAGTGTTTTGAGAAATCTTCCAGAAAGAACCCTTATGATAGTTTGGGTCTTCATATTAAAAATAAAAACATATGGCTTGCAAAAATACATGTACATTACTTGAATATGAAAAAGAGAAGTGATGTGAGATTTTGATAGAATATTTTATATAAAATATGAGACAAAAACAACTTTTTCTAAGAATGAGCATGGTTTGTACACAACCACAACATCACAATACAATGTTAATTTAATGCATCATCATACTCATGTGACAGTAAAGATCTCACACAGTGAACAGAATGATCAGTGCTTCTCTACTGTGTAATATACACTTGACGTTATACGAAATCGAATGTTATCACTATTAATTTTGCTTTGTTATATCCCTGATTTATAACGATCAAATCATGATAATATGATGGATGTAATATATACAAGTATGTTATTTGTTACACATATGAGGTATATATATACACAGAAAATACAGTACAAAATATGCACAGTTAAACACAGCTGCGTATTGGGTATATATAAAACCAATCAGATTGTGGTCTGCGTGTTCGAAAAGGCATGTTCAAAGTGAGTAAGGATTTCATTTGAAAAGTAGGAATCCAGAAGCACTTTGAATGAAATAATCTCGTGATAATTTTTTTAATGTGTCTTGTCATACTAATACTTTGTATATAGTTTGTTCTCCTTTAAAACCTGGATTTCTAATCATGTAAAGGACGAAGAGCTATCAAGAATACTTCATCGCTTTTTCTGGTTTGCATAGGTAGATTTCCAACTGAAATTAAAAGAGCGAATAATTTAATTCATATACTACATACATATTTAACACATGTATATAATACTCAAGCATGCTATTAAATTTAATACAAGGCTTTATTACACAGTTATATCATTTATTTGAATTTTCTTCAGGTTATTATTCTTAATACACATTTTTTTTTTACTTTGTCCTTCTGATAAAATTAGAGGAAATATTATTTGTAAATCTAATGTGCCCCTGATTTGTACATGAGTTATGTATAATTAATACAGTGATTTATTTATAATTATTGCAGACATAAGTTGTTTGTGAGATTTAGTCTTTTATCGATTTGCATGGTTGATTGGTGAATCGGAAAAACACGTCGGAAAGGTTCTACTTGATTGACAATGGTGTCAAATATCATACATAACTTTTGTTCGATGCGTCCATAAAATCACCATCGACTGAGATCCCCCCAAATAAATGAATGCAATATGTGTGTCAGAATAACAGACCAAAAATAGGCCGTGACAAAGCGAAGAAAAACTCTCGACGTGGACAATAATTTGGTCTACTATTCTCACAAAGTTATTATCTACGCTTGTGTGTCTAGTGCACTTTTAAGACAATTACTTATGATAAATGACTATAATTGTTCCATATAGAAGGTGGAGACAAATTTATTAAAAAAAATTGTTTCATTTTATACATAATAAAGATGAAATCTTTCATGAAGCAATAATAATATTTTTTAAATCATTTAAGATCAACCATTAATTTGCTTATTTACTCATTTTACTTACCATAGAAAGGTGACCTCTAAAATTTCTATGACCCGGCCCAAAACCGACCTGTAGAGCACACTGTCTTGACTCCACAGCACCTATAGTTTAATATTTTAATTCATTGGTTTATTTCAGTACAAGCCCTTACTTTAAATATCATTTGAAATTAAGATTTGAAATGAAATTGATTAATAATTGGATGTACGCACCAAGTGAACTCTTTGAGGCGTGTGCTCCATTTAATACACCTTCAAGTTTTCCGTCAGACACAATATATTCAACGTCTTTCCACTCTGAATGCTAGAAAGAAGGAAAAAAATTTTTTTATGCCAATAAAAAATTAATATATGATTTTGATAGGTGGATCACATCAGGTACTGTATAATAAGGTATATTTACTGGTTTATGGAGTTGTAATGCAACGTGACCGGGTTGTCTTGTTGTTTTCACCGTGTATCCAACGGAATTACGCTTTGTAAATACTTGAATGGACCCAACATCGCCACAGTCTCCATTGTTAATTAAAGCTTGTGACTCGTTAAACTCTAATTTTTCCAGTTCCTTGTAACGAAGGCGTATGACTAAGGTTTTGCCGAAGTCAACATTTGTGAACCTAGGAATAAGCAATCGACTTTTTCCATTGAAGACTGCCATTCCATCTTGAACATCTACATTTTCATTGCTAATATAAGTCCATTTTCCAGATGCATCGGTGACACCATTATTGAAGTTTAATTTCACCTCGGGTGTGCAGCCTGTCAAGTAAATATTTCGTAAAATATTTTTAGGAAAATACACTTACATTATCATTTGAATTTTTCAAACAAACCGTCACTGAATTCTCCCAAATACTGTAACAGAGATGTTCTACTTCAACTTTATATTAAATTGTAACTCACCAGCAACAGGTTTCTGGACGTTAGTCGCCTTAAAGGTCGGATAACCGGGTTCTATTACTGCGCATGTGCACTTTCTTTCGTTATATTGCGTTCCTTCTGGACAGGGCATTGTGACATATCCTATCCCTATCATTAGCTGCTTGAAATTCTGTCTATCGTTAGCGATTGGAATTTTGTCACAAACTGGCCTTGTAGGTGCTTAAAGACAAAAATGGTGTTATTTCATTTTTTGTAAAGTTTAATTGATTTTAGAACATAATTTTCACAAATAACTAAAAGTATGACATTTAGAATGTATTATATTCAGTAGCTAAACGACTTCATATGTGTACATGTACTTACTGTTATAAGAATTCAGTTCCACTGGTGAATTCAATGGACAGCTTTTACGACAGGTCCTATCAACATCCCTGACACAACCCTCCCCTTTTACGTAATGAAATCCAAATCTACAACATCTTCCTATGGAATAGCCATTCGAACACTCCCAGAAGGCGCGACAGTTTTCTGGTTCCTCATACTCCTTCTCCCTGACATAACTGCAGCGATCTATATAACAATACAGAATTTTAAACATTTTGTTATATATTTTTGATGATAATCGTAGATATGTTACAATTTTAAATGCCTTTCATTTGAAGGGAAAAGACTTACCCACAGGACAATAAGATCTTTCTGAATACTGACAAGACAGAATAGTTTGATTCCAAAATTGTCCAAATGGGCACCTTTGTATCATTGCTCTAAGACGACCAAGTTCTCCATAATAACAGTGGACAAACAAGTTACATTCATTGGGATGACTGTTGAATCCAGCGCCATTGGTCATTTTACAACCCTCACAGAGTACTGGAAGATAATATTAAATCAAAAATTATATTTCAGGACTCATGAAGAGCACGATGGCTCAAAATTTCGTTACAAATACAAGATCTCTGAAAACTGCAATCTTACTCTTTGCTTCCCTAGGAGTTGGTTCTGAATTAACGTCTGTAGTCAGTTTAGTGATTACATTGCCTTTCGGTGTTACAGTTTGTTGAGGTGGAGCTAGGGTTGGTGGAGGAAGGTAATTGTCCTCCACGTTACAGAACAGCTGGACATATCCAGTCATCAGGTAGACAAGGTGGACGTAATTCTTCACTCGGATAATCTCGTTCTCACTAGAGGATATGAGTTTCAACTCTTCTTCATTTGTATTGTATCCAACCCCAACGGTAAACACGGAGATTCCCCTTCTGTGAAGACGCGCTGCTTCCATTTGGGTGTAATAGTCGTATCGGGATTTATCATTGACAATCATGATTATTACTTTAGAGACACCTTTCCTGCCTTGTGTCTCAACAAGTTCTCCAGCAGATTTCAACGCTATAAAAGACATACCAGTAGAAAAGTGTTAATTTAATTATCACATGCATTTTCTAATTTCAGGCTCTTTTTATACTTCAATCTAGTTCAAACTAGCTAATTCAGAGATTTGCGGTCCCCCGTTTTCAGGGTCATATTGGTTGAAGCACTGATATAAAGATATTTCAACTGTCTTGTTTGTCCACCATATTATTATTATTATTTTTTCATATTTTTGAAGTAATATGATCTAGTGCAAAGTTACGACACCAAGGTTAAAGCTTTTTTTGATAATTAAACTTCAAGGTCAAGGCAATGAGGTCAATCATCAAAGTGCAATTAGAAAGGACTTCTGACAAGTAATGAACATATGGAAATAGGATAGTCATGACTCTTGGTGAAAAAGTTATGGCCAAGGTTAAACGTTTTGAAACTTTAAGGTCATGACGTCAAAAATCATAGTAAAATCGTCTCGTCACAGACAATGCACATGGAAAATATGAAAGCCCTATCTCTTCAGGTGCAAAAGCTAAAACCAAGGTAAAATTTCTTAAATAGGAGGTTAAAGTTCAAAGTCATGAAGTCAAAGACCATAGTGCAATCGGAAAGATCTTGACACAGTTAATGCATATGTGAACATGAATACCCTACCTTCTCTCATTCAAAAGTTAATGCCAAATTATTTTTTTAAAGTAATTAAAACTTCAAGGTCAAGGTCTTAAGGTAAAAATTCATAGTATATTCTGAAAGTTCTCTGGTCACAGGTAATGCACATGTGAAATATGAATGCTTTATCTTCTTTCATTTAAAAGTTATTACCAAGGTTAATTTTTGGTAAAATACAGACACAGACGAATGAAATTTAATGCCCTCGAGGGGAGGGGGGGGGGGGAGTAAAAAATACAAGAAACCATAGTTCCTTTTAATGCGTACCAATATCATATCTATTGCTATCTTCGGGTAAACCTAATCGAGCTATTCTGTCCTCTAGTTCTGAGCGGTCTCCACTGACGGGTATCTGTAGAGCGTCGTTATTACCCAGTAACACCACTCCAACCTGCACCTTATTCTCTCCCATGATAAGCCGGTCCAGGAGCTGCACTAGAGCTCCCTTCAAATATCCAAAGTCTTTTTCGTTGCCTGTACCGTCTATCGCCAACACGATGTCAAATTTCCTGTCGCAAACTGTCAATGAAATAAATCTGTTTTTTTAAAATCCATTTTTAATGATAACAAGTCTAAATAATGATATGCGTCAAACTTCAATAACTGCTTAATTAATTCTTTTGAGAGAAAATATATGTGAAAATACTTTGTCGTTCTAATCAATTTGCTTTTAAAGTGACAGTTAAGTCTTTTTCATGTAATTGAACTTTTTGAGTGGCTTTAGAGTTTAACACACAGCATAAAAAAGTTTTCTAATCAATCACCTTAAACACTTCAAGTTCAAGAAATTCATACGGCACTATTATATCATAAGGACTGTTCGTTAAATTTCAGTGGTGTATGATCAAGATAAGTGCATGTTCACACGAAGAAACGAAGTTCGCCGAAGTAAAAGTAAAACAATTTTTAAAACGTAGAACACATGTATGTGTTTTATTGTTTTAATATTTGAAAACAAAGTATTCTTAATGCTGTATTATTGCATAAAGCAATAATATGACTAGATGTTTATTTGAAATTAAGTAAACACTGTAATTATAAACCACACAATTTATTAATTCTAAATATCTGTGTAAAAATTGTATAAGAGAATGCATAATTGCCTTTATCATATCATAAACATGTCTAAAAACAATCCACTAAATTGCCATTTAAGCAAAAAGTTTCTAAAGGGATAACTTGTCGCTTGTCTTTCTGGTACTAAATAGGCAATCTACCAACCACCGACAAATTCTAAAACTTTATTAATTGTTTTGAATTTATTTGTAGTAAATTAACCTTATTTGCAAATTAATGCTAATTAATTATCAGTATATTTTTTGTTTTCTCTTTAAATTGCAGGTACATTGCATATGTTTATCTTCGTTGTACGTCTACTTTTTGAATTGCTGTAGAAAATTGGAATACATGTAGATACTGTTATTTTGGGCTATTTTTGTCGATTTAAAATACTACTAGTGTATTTTTTCTTCAAACAGTTTCTTTTCCTTCTTAAGAATTATTAAATAAGATAAAAAGAGTTTAAGTAATCGTCAAATTATGAAGTAATATATAAAACGGAAGAAAGAAAAAGAAATCGTTATACTGTTTTAGACTAACATTGACGTCCCTTAACAACTTAACTCTTTTTTTTTCAAATGGTCAAATCATTTGCATGCATGAAGTGGTGCTAAAGCGACAGCTCATTGTATTTAAATACCAATTTTTTCCTTATCTCAAAGTTTTTCAAAACCATTGCCTTAATTGGCCAAACATGCAGAATGCAAAATGAAAAACAAACCATGCAATCATGCTTTCGTGCGCTTTTAAACGTTTACCGAATGTATTTTTCATATTGCATCGTCTATATCTGTTTATCGCTCGGATGAAACGTCTTCCTACAAATTAAATACAGACATTATTGGAAATCAATGCATATCGGTATATACCTCGTTTCCTGGCTAAGTATTCTGGGACATGTGTCGTCCTATCATTTTCATTTGGCTTCGGTGACCAGTGAACCATATTGGGACCAGGTGTTGTTAGTTCGAAATGAAGCTGGGTGGTGAGCTTTTCGTTTTGTTTTTTGAACCAATCGGGAGGAATATACGGGATGTTCCAACGAGGAATGCTTCCATTAGAGTTGGGATCCTCTATCCAGTGAGCAGGCTTCTCCAAGTCAATTTTGATATTTATCCATTCTTTCTGATCCTGCCATTCTGGAGGTTTAGCGACATCCGGTGGCAACCAGAACGAGGTTTTAGGGGTCAGATTGTAATCACGGATAACAGGTGGCTCAAGATACTCCCGTATATGCACTTTCCGTGTGATTTCTGTGATGCTAGGTGGCCCACCGCTAACTGGAGGTGGTGTGGTGGACATTGGGACAATATAAGATGCTATTGGAGGCCTAGACTTTGATTCATGAGTTGATATGCGAGGGTAGAAGTTTCGAGAAAGATCATTTCCCTGAGGACCAGATGGAGTATCAGAGGAATATCTATTCACTACTTTTACGAGAGTGTTGGTGTTATGTTGGAAAAGACGATGAATGGAAGTACCGTAGTCTTTTCGTTCTGAAAGAAAGGTGTACATGCAATAAAGAAAGAACAGGCATAATCATGTCCCAGCTTATTTGTCTTATGCAAACCATGCTAAAACTACCACCATCATAAATTGTAGAACCGTTGAAAGATATATAAAGCTGTCACCAATCATACATCATATATCATTCTCTACTAGAAATCAAATGCAAAGATTGATCTAAAATTTCTCATTTAGCGCAAGAAGTACTTATATTCATGAAGAAAATGATATGTTTAAAATGTATTTTTCTTTCTAAATGTATTAACATTAACGAACAGGTGAACATCTGGGTATATTAATTTTAGAAGAACACAATTTACATATACCTTTATTAAGGCCGTTATCGCGTCCTTGTTTAGGGGAGTCTGGAGAATTAGGGCTATCTATGGGGTTTTCGGGTTCTTCAACACTTTCACTACTACTGTGCTCTTCGCTGTAGGAAGAATCATAGTAGCTCTCTTCACTACTAGAGTCACCTTGGTCTCCGACTCTTCCACCACGTGACAAATCTTCATCTGTATTTCCACTGAAAGATCCACTACTGCCTGAGTCACTACTACCTGAACCACCACTGTTAGATCCATATCCATTTTCGCTAGATCCAGAATTGTTTTCTCCATCTCCTCCTTTCTCCTTACATTTGCAATTTTTGGTCTTAGAGCTCCCTTCTCCTGAATCTTCATTGGAAGAATCGTCGCTGCTGTCTCCAGAAGGAGCTGCAAGACGGAAGCCATTGTTGGATTTCTCATCACCTTCTAACTCTCCAGATACACGGTTAACATCATTTCCACCTTTAGATTCACTACTTGAACTATCTGAACCTGTTGATCCATCGTAAGAATCGCGAGCCACTCCACTTGAACTTAACATACTGTCTGATTTTCCGTTCAAATCACCATCGCTTCCACCTGCATTATTTTCACTAGATGAGGATTCTTCACTCGACGCACTACTGGATCCATCTGAACCACTTCCTCTTTTCGAGGACTGTTCACTTATTTTTTCAAGAATGTTAAATTCTCCTCCATGCGTATCCAAATCGTCTTCTTCTTCTGAATCATACATATACACATCAGGCACGAAGTTAGGCTCCTGAACAGCGTTATGTCCTGTGCTTTCGGCTGTAACTTTGCCGGTTGAGGGAACCGAAGTGATTTGCCCGTCGTCTACTTTTGCAACATTTTCTTTCTCATACAGTTCAGTCAAAAACCCTCCAAATAAATTCATATTATCATCCTCCTCTTTATAATATGTGTCCTCTATAGGTTGTGGAGGTGGAGTATGTTCACCAGCAGAATATGATACTGTCGTTGCGAGTGTTATCCCCGAGTCACTATTATCGGATGTAGTACCTGTATCATCTTCGGAGTCACTATACACAACACCACAACACATTACAAAGAGAAATCCAACTTTGAAACTATTCTTCCATAATCCCATTTTTGCCATATCTGAAATAAAACACAGAACTACTTTAAAACCTGGCTATGAAAACTTTTCTCAACATTAAACGCATTGTTCTTTACGATCGCATCAAAGTACTCTGTGGAATGAAAAGAAAACACATTGATTAATATCTTTATAATTTTTGCATGAAAACATGTAAATTAGAGGCCAAAAGTCAAAATTGATTGACGCGTTGATGTCAATGTGACTGTATGATTGGTGCACTTTTGTGTCACGTGATATCCGTTCAGTTTAAACAACATCTGGCTCATTTTGCTAAAGGCTTTCAACCTATGTCTATATACGTGTAAATAAGTTACTCTGTAATAAAAGATAGGTAATTAGGAGAGTTAAAAATTCAAAAGGTGTTAAAGTGAGAGAATTAAACATTTGGAGTTCTTCAAGTTAGATTGTATATTTTTTTTAGACATGGATTTTGATCTAAACCTTTCTTGATTATTATTAAATTGTGAATGTCTTACGATGATAAAGTCATTCAAATATCAAATTTAGCACCTTCTTTGAATGCATTTTATTTGTTTGTAAACATGTTTTCGCCTGGATATCGCTATTTCTAAATGCAGCGTTATTTGGTCAAAATTCTTAGCAAAAATTTTCACACTTTGATGATTCTTTAGAACTTGTACAAGGTATTTAGCGGCGCAGAGCTGTCAAACGGAATTTCGCCGTCACTGACCTGCGTGCATCAAAAAATCAACAACGTCGTATATATTATATATACTTCTGTGTGTTTGAAGATCTTGATATAAGCGTTAATTACTTCATGATTGATAGAAAAAGAAATAAATTGTCTTATTGTTAATTATCATACTCATAAATTATTTTGTTGTTGACATTCCAATATGCCGAAATGTGTTCATCTTCACAGATATGTAAATGAAAACTAACTTAATACATTTTGATAAAATTTTATTCTACACTAGATGAAATCCCGCGCAAGCGCGGGGAATTGAATTTATACCACTACCGACAGAAAATATATTGTAGTTCTCTACTGACAGCCTACAGGCTTATAGCAGGAACAAATACTTAGTTCAAATCCCGCATGAAGTAGATTTACCTATCCAACCAACCCCCCAACCCCCCCAACCCTCGTTTTTGTGTTTGTTTTATTTTATTAATTTTTTTTTGTTTTTTTTGTAACTTGAAAAATAGCAATTTCATTAATTGACGTTTATTGTGAAACCTGTTATACTATGTTATGGATATTTTACTTCAGATGCTCTTATTTCATTTCCGTCAAGGATAAAAGCAACGAATATGCACATTTTACTAATAAATGATTGGGGGGGGGGGTATCACAGGTACTTATTTTTTTTACCTATCAATAAGGTACATACATATTTATAAACCAAGTACCTGTGTAAAAATTAGCTTTTAACGCCCTATGAATAGGCTGAGTATTTGATAGAAAAGACTAAGCTGCAATAATGTAGCCCTCTCCGATTTTTTTTTTTTTTTAATGATATTTTCTGGCCTCTCTCTCTCTCTGCCCCCCCCCCCCCCTCAAAAAATATTACATCTTTAATTGTATTTGAACAATACCTTATTCATTAATTTTCTCTTTTCATGTAAGCAAGCTTATTACGAAGTACAAATTGTACTTCGGGTTCGTTGCCACGATGCTCTCAGTAAGGAATATATACAATTTTTACCGATAAATTTATTAGGAAAACCTACTACATACATGTATATGTAATAGTCTTTCGATATATAATTATATTCACAACTTATAGTGTTATCAGTGATTTACCATTATTTCAATTATGACTATTTACACAAAAGCTTTTTTTATGGTCATGTAGCTATAATCGCCTCGTTTTTTTCTTAACATCGGGCTCGATGCTATATGATGTTCTAGAAGCTTCCGTCAATATAAAGATCGGTGAATGACGAAAATATTTTGCACATTTCCCTTTTTAATCGGTTATCACAACTTATTTCTTTTATATAATTTAAAATCGAGTTTTGATTGAATAATTCAGTGATGACGTTTTCTGTAATAAATAAACGATTGCTTGTTGTCAGTTTCATTAAAAATTGCCAGTAACTTAGATCCGCCAACCGGAAACGCCACCGTACTCACGTTTTAGCTATTTCATGGCTGTTTATAGAAAATGAAAGTAGACTTTTAATTTAATGTACGATACTTACTATGCGAGTGAAATCTAAATATAGTTTACGGACATCAGCTTGTATCTGGTGTATTGTTAAAGGAGTAAGTAAGAACTCTGGTGCACCCGTTTCGGAGTTTATTTGCAAAATTTATTAATTTATAAGTATAGATTTCTGCTATTTTCACCCGTATTCAAATGAACGAAAACCTCATTAGCTCCGTGTGACCTTTGTATAAATTAGATTGATACAGTATTTACAAAACTAAAGTATGAACAAGTACAATGTAAATTCGCGCTAACAGACCTCAAACTTGCAAATTATTCAAATCAATAAAGCGAATTCCTGATCATGATCTTTTTACAGATTAGCCTTTAAAACCGAACTGACGATCATTGATTGAATATATTTTAGTCATAATTGAAACAAGTGGAGAAGACCAATTCAAAAACTCTTTAATCAGTCCACAGACCACATAAAAATACTAGAATATCATTAGTAGATGATAGATTTATTGAAATGAATATTTTTACTACGACGTCGTAAAAGTTTTTTTTAAACTTGGAATAAATTATTTAGACAATTACTCCCGTAATAAAATAATTTAAGTGAATAATTATAACAACTAATGTGCGCCATCTTTAAATTAGCTTGCAATTTTCAAAAATCAATACATTTACTTTTAAAGAATGTGATTTTTTTATGTCTTTTTTCAGCTTATAACATACAAAATGCTGTTATGTGTGTGTGTGGGCCATGTCCTCAACTATAAAAGTAAACATGTATTTACTACGAAAATGGAGGTTACTATTAACAATTTTGTAATTGTTTTGCAAAATCGATGATTTCTTAACTCAAATTAAGTCAATTCATTCATATTGATAGATTTGATTTAATCAATATAATATCAAAGGTTAAAAAAAAAATGCAAACCCACATCACTTAACTTCCTGAAATAAGTCTTTAATGAAATTTTTTGTAAACGATGGAGAGACGTGACCTTCGTAATTGATCACAGGATATGAAATGTATATCTTTTTTTTTAATACCCTATGACTGTTGAAGGTATATGTAATGCATAAAATGAGAGAAATATGTAATTTTCATGCTACACACGTACATCTTTTAATACCTGTACTTCATTTACAAACAAATCTCGGAGGTAATTTGTAACATTTCAAATAAACTTCACGAGCAGAATATTGAAATTAGAAAAGCGCATTGTCTTTTTACCTTTCTATTCACCGTGGCTCAGATGAAGTGACCAATGATATATAACTTAGATGTGCACATCGACTTAAGTTTTATTGGACAAAATGTTAATATAGAATCCAATTCTATAATTAAAACACCCTAAAAGGGGGGGGGGGTGTAATTGGGTGGTTATCAAAAAATATCTAGACGATGCACTTCTAAACTGTTGTGCTGGATTGTTCTGTCATCTCTTGGCTAAATAATCACAGTCTACTGGTATATATAATATACACAGACAGTATATACATACAGTTTTGTCTTTTTTGTTTTTTTTTTTTATTTATTCATTGGAGGGGGGAGGGGATTGAGCCTTAGTTTTAATTTTAATCCACAAGTCTAACAGGTGTCCTTTATAAGTATATTATAAAAATTCTTTGATAATATCAATATGCATTTTTGAAAACAATGTAAATGAGAATGAAAAATAACATCTAAGAACTTGGCAATTATTTTTTTAATTTATATGATTCAATTCTTAATAACATAATATTTTCAATCATAGTAAAACTGAACAGTACATGGTAAAAGAAAAGGTAGTCAATTCTGAATCTCTGATTTAAAAAAAAAACAAAAAACAAAACTATGTTTGTATTTGCCTTTAGAGATATTTTTGTGATTCAAACTTCCTACACCTCGATTATCATTAAGAGCATTGATCACAAATGAATATTTTTTTAAATAATATACCGACCCCAGTCAACATGAAGATAAAGCAAATATCTGATCTTACTTAATATGACATCTCAATTCTTAAAGATAAAATCTTTGGTCTTTTTTATATATAAAAACGAATATCAGAATCTTATTTTGTTTTCTGGGTGAATTTCAACAAATTTCTATTTTTATTTCAAAACCTTTAATTTTGAAAATAATATATTAAGTCAAATGACAAACTATCTTTCTGATGCAAACTAAAAGGAACAATGATAATTGTACAGCAAAAACTAAACTGCAAATTAGTACAATCGTACTCACCTAATAGATATCTGCAAATGTTTTGAAGATTTTGAAATCCAAAATCCAATTTACAAATAAAATTGAGGAGCGAGCACCATGACCCAGCACCTCCGAGGGCAAACACCTTAAACACAACAGAAACGGGAAAGAGCTCTGGCGAGCCTTCATAGGCCGCCCAAGATTTTATTAATCCGTCACTGCCTACGTCTTACCTAGTCAGAACAGGTGAGGTAAAAGGGGAAAACACATCTTTTGAAAAATATTAACAAAGTACAACGTGGATAAGAGCTTTTTTATTTGCTCTAGAATTTACGTGTTTTAATTATGATAATCAAAGAAATTTGCATGACATCCAATGAACGTTTAACTGGTAATTAATTTTCACATGTATACTTTTATACAAGAATATTAATTTGGAATTTATTTGAAATACAGAATTTATCTTTAATTTTCACAATTTTAAAACTTGAAAGGGTTTGTTTTCGCAAAATCTGTAACCATTTTGATTTTTTAAAACCTCTTTAAACTTACATTTCTATGTTACCAAAGATACGTCCGTCAAAACTGAAGAAAAAACCGATTTGATTTTGTCTCAAATTCAAATGAATGAACTCCAGTCATGTTATCTACGTGTACCATTTTTATTTATTTTAACTTAAAATTCATACCGATCTAATAATATTTTGTCCGCGATCCATTTGCCTTTGTCACATTTTTGAATAAGATAATTGCATAAGCTAACGATATTATACGATCAGTCATCGTTATAGATTAAAATAAGATAATTCTACCTTAAATATTCCGTAAATGGTTTTTGAATTAATACATAACTACATTGGTTTTCAGCTGACTCAAACAAATACAATATTTCCTTTTTAAACTTCTTCACAGCCGAGACACCTGATTGACATAAAGGTTGACTTCAGGTTGACTGCAATTTGCTTCACAGTCTTTTGTCGCATTAAACTGCACTAAATTATTTAAAGAATCAGGCGTGCATCAAAGTCTCAGACTGTTATGGGCCGTGACTCCAAAGTCACGGTGATTACAACTACAAAACAGGATTTTTCTTTTATGTTAATATCTTGCTTTGTTATCACAATAATCCCTTACCCTCCCCAGAATTGTACATTTTCGTAACCTCATCACAACCATTGGGGGAAAAACTTACATGTACATAATTTATCGCTATACTCCTAAATTATTCATTAGCCTTTCAATTTCAGCGACCCAAGAGACACCTAATTTCAAGAGCTGAGGCATTCATATGCCACTTGTGTTTCTTTATTTTACTTTACACAGGTGATGAACCAATCCACAGCTGTGACTTTGTAATGATCCTCTATCTTATATTTAAATGATTCCCCACATGTCATAGTCCCTTAAGCAATTACTGTCATCTTGGCGTATTTCATGTTTCTTTTTTTGAACTTAAGTGATGGAGTTTGTTGGTGCAATTGTTTTAAGATCTGTATCAAATCTATTTTTCTTTATGGTGAACACGAATCATCCAAAAGCTCGATGGTGATGTTTTAGTTCGATTGAGATAGATTGTTTTCACATCCCCATATTTATACTTTCAAACTGTATTCCATTACATGTATGCTCTTATGTTATATATGCTTTTCGTATATCTAAATGTCTTTGACTTGCTGACTCTAGATCAACATGAATATATAACCATTTTGTGACTGAGGCAGAGTGTTGAAGAATGAACACAGAAAACCATAACGGATAAAGTTACTTAAGGACACACGCAACGTAGTTTGAACTTTGTTTTTTTCCCTGGAGTTGAAGAGTTCCAATACTTAAAGGAACTGTGTGCTACATTTTAATGTCTATATATGCTGCTGTACACTTCTTCTAAAACAAGTTTGGATAAACAAAACATTTAGAATATATGTTTAGTATTTGTATATTAATCTTTGAATTATACAAGAATTTTCGTCAATTGATATCTTTTCAAAACCCCTGGTTATGCATGCTGAATTTTTGTCTACAACGTCTGCTGGCATTATAATCTTAAATTAAGAATATCTTGAAAAATTACCAGCAGGTAAGGTACGTTGCGTATATCCTTAGAAGCGGATGGGTTTGCATTCGGTGTAATTTGATTTGTCATTTTATACATATAAAATCAAGATTCTAATTTAAAACAAATGATTTTATATACGTAGAAATGCGTTTGTTGCAAAATGAAGAACATTTTCGGAAAATTATAAGTAAACCCTCAGCCATCACATTTGGGAACTGGAAACGAATACTATTTCCGCTATGTGCATGTACGAGGCCTGATACAGCTAAGTGACAACATTATTACATGTTATGAGAATTTTTTTTTATGATTATCTAGATTTGCATTTCTCATACTGACATGTTTGTTCAGGTTTTATTTTGTTTTTCGCCTCCTAGACAATATCTGCGCACATTACTTAGTATATTTTTGTATTTATACTCCCTGTTTAGCATCTCGGAATTATTTTTTTCTATTTTCTTTCCTTTTTTGTAAAATTTATTGTGTTCATTTTAGTAATTATTTTCGTCGTTGGTGTGAATTAAAACGATAAAACAACAAAATAGACGTCTACATTCATTGGCGAAAATATTGTTGTGTTTATCTAAGATCCATTAAAGCCTGGATCTTAATACAGGGAAGTTAGAATTCTAAGGATCACGTCTAAAACGACAGGCAGACGTGTTTATGACTTGAATTAAGAAACTACGAAGTACATTGCAGATAGAGCAACAAGAACCTCCCAGATTATTCGCTCTTCTTAACCTACACATAATAAAAAATATATTTGACGCTTGTTTAAGCTGGATTTAATGTCTTATCTGATGTTTAATATATTGTAATGGCTAGTGAACTGAATTATAAATTGTCATCAAACCGTGTTTCACTGTTATTTATGGTAAACTAAGTCAGTAAAGTATAAAGTCAAGATTATTGGACAAGTGGAACCGCAGAATCTTCTACAAAATGTATGATAATCTTATTTATTTAATTAAGTAATGCCTTTGCAGTAAAATGAAGCCACGACAGCACCATTTGACAACCTGAAAAGTCCTACATACTCTATATGACTCATTATCATAAATCGCGAATGAAAGCAACCAATGAGGTTTTTTGGTAAATGGTTAATAAGCAAATATGAAGAAACAAGATGCAAAAAAATCCCCTTTTTTTCAATATATATTATTGCAAGAATTTGTAAACACTAGAATAGACAAATGGGATTTGATGCCAAAGGTCAAAGGTAAATTATGTAAGAAGTGTGAATTATTGAAATGATATTAAACAGTTATAATTATCTTGCCGATTGAAAAATAAAATGTATTGATAATTGAGAGAAAAGAAAATTATGCTTAATTAAAATAAGCTAATTTGATTAAATGTTTAGAAAAAAAACCTCTAAAATATTTTTCATATGTCGTTATTAAGGTAAGAGAGAGAGAGAGATAGATATTGTTTACACAGATAATTGTGTAGTTTCTATAAAAAGTGACCCCCTTTATTGACATGAATGGTTCGATCAATCATGAATTGTTCCACTTGTTGTCAGTTATGTGGAATATTTATACGACATATTGATATGCTTCCAGAAGAATGGAATCTGTGAACAAGAACTACTCCTCTGTTAAATAAACAATCTTTCTCACAGATATATGATAGTTATATGACATTTTATCCTTTTTAATTGTCAGTATGACAATTCTTTCCGTGGAATTTGTTCCGGGAAACTTTCTTTGAATGCAGCGGCAAATTGAGATATAAATAGATGCTGAACGTAATTATTTATCGTGTAACTCAGACAAAATCCGGATGCATGAAAAAAAAAAAAAGGTTTCTTTTCTGACTCATTCAATGGGAAATTTATTATGTAAAATGTTGGTAATAAATATGGTCACCTATTCAATCTTAGAAGGATTCATATGTCTAGAAAAAGTAAAATAGTTATAAAAGGACACGATAGAATACATGTAGGTGCCACATAATTCTTTTTATGAGGGATGTTTTCTGTATCTCTAAAATTGTTAAAATAAAAAAGAATATTTATAAAATGTTAGATTCTTTTATTCTTTATGTAAAAAAAGAGTGCAATAATTATTACTATTTTGTTTGATTATTAATCAAGTTTGAAATAATAAAATATAACAAACCAAAAAGAAATATTTAAATTTAGAATTATATTCACACACATTGTAAAAGAAAAAATGCACTTATCAATTTCACCGGGGAAAACCCCCCTGTCAGCTACAATTCAAGCTAAACATTAATGATGTATAATCATAGCACCTTTAAACCGTTTCTAATAAAATTAATCCAACTGCACATAAGGTTAAACCAAATTCATATGGCACAGCGTTTATAAATAGTATCCAACTATGAATAGTATCTATATATAAACCATGATTTAAATTTTAATTGCGAATCATTTATATAAATTATTTGTTTATTACTTCTTTCAAGAGTATCAATCTTTTTTTCTTAAAATTTTTGTTTGTTTAATTGTTTCTTTCTATATTTATCTAAAAAAAAAAAAAATAAAATCAATGATCAATGATTCCACCCAAGTTAATGAAAAAAGAATTAAAAACCATTACAAAATATGAACAAAGACTCTGTCGAATGAGAATTTATACAATTTGACCTTAATGCTCATACACAAATGAACATAAACATGTAATGCTGTTTCTAACACATATCTGTAATTTTGCTTCCCGAGCGACCGCTTGTAATGTAGTAAATGCTTTTTATTTAGGTTACAATTGTTTTTGAAAGACAGGATTACAATCATTAACATCTTGTTATACAAGAATCGGCAACATTTATGCCACACCGATGAACGATGTTTCCTTCATGTTTTACACCAAATCGAGCCCAGAGGGACATTACCATTAATATAAACACATTTGTATACGAAATACACATTTTCTGATAATTTTTTTTTCTTAAAAGAAATTAGTTTGTACAAAATGCTACATGTAGCTCTTATTGAGGTGAACCAATGTCTCATTTTCTTCAAGATCAATAAGTCTGATATACGACTACATATTTATGTACATTTTAACACAGAGCAGTCATGGCAAAGAAGACGCCCTTGTCTCACTTCATTCAGTCATAAAAAATAGAAATGAATGCAGTATGTCTCGATGCACAGTTAACGCCTACTGAACACTGACTTTTCATAGATACGTTTTAGACATTAAGGTGTAAGTAAAGACAATAGACCAACATGGAATGCACTTCACATAAGGTTTTTTGAATATTTGTATTAAATAAACATGGATACAAATGTTTATATATTTACGATACTTAAAATACATGCTTTATTGAATTTTTGTACATGCTCTTTTCAATAGATACATTTCTATCTTTTTTCTTTCTGGACTCAATGTTTCGATTTGAACGCTATCTACAGAAGTATTGTTAGTATTCTTCTATAAGGAGATAGAGTCCTTCTGGCCAGGTGTTTCCTTGACGAATCGTTTGTAATAATTAGGAGTCACACATTGATGGTAAAATCCCTAGCATCAGCGTCGCCAGTACCAGTTTTTATAGTTCAATGGCACGATAAGATCTGCATAGACCAGTACGAAATACAGTCTCCTTTTCCTCGTACCATGTGTGGACAAAGTCAATAAACATAAATTTGTTGTTCCTTATTTTTTTTTTAGGACTTAATGTAGACGTTTGATATTTTGCAACCACATTTTCATGAGAAGTTTCAACCCACATGGGGAAAAGGAAAGAAATATTGATAATGAAAAACTGCATTTATCTTTCAATGACCTTACGGTATTTGAATATAATAGCATTCAAGAGGTTAGAGATTTGATACAAAACTATGGACCAAACGGTGAAGTCTGAGGTTAGATATACGTGTATACGAAGAGCTTACCTCAGAGGATTTTCTCTTGTCTGCACTAGAGGACCATAGCCACGAAAACACAAAATTTTGAGAAATGTTGAAATGAAAGCTTTTAAAAAGAAAAATGTAAGAGCTGTCAGCACTAAATATTAATCCAGAGAAGAAAGACTGCCTACTTCTCTTCCTAGCCCATAAAGATAATGTGTTTGGAGTAATTAACTTGTATCATGGCTAATTATTGCTTATATCTTGCGCCTCACTTACGCATGGGCGGAGATACATCTGACAAATTGTTGTGAACTACACCTTCATACTTAAGATTCATTCAAAAGTTTTTTTTTTCCGGCTAGTAACCAATGGACTAATTAAATTAATTACGTTGATCACCATGCCTTACTACTAAGTAGCAGTTTGTCACGCTTAGCATATTCAATTTTGCGGTAACGTTCGTTTTTATTCTCCTTCCTTTAACTCATCCGTGGAGCAAATTATTACAAATTATGCTTTAGCTGTAGTGATATATCAATTTTTAACATCAACATATATATCTTATTTTTTATCATTAATTTAATACAAGACTTAGATTTATAATGACACATTTCGATAATTAATGTGATTCATAATATTCATTCACCAAATTTGAAGTCTTCTAGCGGAAGAACGAAAAACATGTAATCAGGACAGGTTGTATCTTGTGCAAATGCATGCTCGTTAGAAATTATGCAATATATGAATGATGCTATATTAAATATTAATACAATAAGCCGTCTGCATGGCTCTTGACAAATTTTTGCTCATTTATTTTCGTAGGGTATACCTTTACACATAGCATGCTTCAATATCTACCAAAATGAAAAACAAGAGGCCCAGGGCTTTGACGGTCACCTGCGTATCATAGGTTTCTTGGCTTTGAGAAACTCGGAGCTACTTATTTGTTTATTGTTTAACGTTCCTCTCGAGAGTTTTTCACTCATATGGAGACGCCACCACTTTGGGAGCTACAAATTTTGACCTATACTCGGCACTTAGGGCCATTGAGCAGTGAGGGATCTTCTTCGTGCCAGCACCTACTGCGACACGTGACCTCGGTTTATGCGGTCTCATCTGAAGGACCGGTCTCCACGTCCCACAGAGGGATTCGAACCCGCGACGTAAGGATCAACTCCTTACTCCGCGACTCTAGAGCGAACGCTCTAACCACTGCGCCACGCGGGCGATCGGGTGACCTAGTAAAAGCAATAGAACGTACGTGTCTTTCACCCAAACTCTTAAATCAACTGGTGCAATTGTAAAAGGTAATTTATGTCACTGGATGTCCTCTATTGTTTGCAGAAAACTCGAACAAAATATATATTGTGCATTAACCTGTGTCAATTATAGAAATGTTAACAAATGCTATACACATAATATATTTGAAGTTCAGACTAAAGCGAAAATATTTGGTTTGATACAGATTTTGCTAATGATCAAAGAACAAAATTCACCAACCCCAAAATATGGCCCTTAATATTACTCCAATAACAATTTAGTATTTTGTTATGAAATTTTCAGTCCTTCAAGGGTATTTTTATGAGCGAAACATGCTATCATGTAATTTTTTTCCCCAATTTACTACTATTTCATAACCCCTTATGAAAATATAATTAAAATTTCTGCACAATTTATAGAAATGATTTTTTCAGAGTTAAAAATAAATCTTTCTCAAAAACCTTAATATACATGTTTGTATACGGATGTATTCGTTATAATGTTAACGACTATAAAATGGATTTTGCTGGTATTTATGTGTTTTTCTTCTGTATATATAAAATTGAAAGAAGATATAATCTGGAATATCGTAAAATCATTCTTTGTTAATCTCCCACTGCTTTATTGTAATAGTAAAAGGGGGTCCTTGAACATTGCTGTAAATAAAATATGGAGATATGTAAATAAAACTTCTTGTTACCAAATTCTTCAATAAATAACATTGTAAACTTTTGTATAGAAAAAAAATTCAATCAAAATATGATTTAAACCAAAGAATACAAAAAAGCCATAAAACTTTTTTTTTTTTTTTTTTTTTTTTTTTAATTACAAAGCAATATTTCGCAGCGATTGGACTTTGTGTAACATTGAATTGATAATTAACGACAGCATCCTCTCATTAAAAAAAAAACATGAGGTGGTTTGAGCTTTCACAAATTGTTAACTTCGTCTAAGCGACCATTTATTGGGTTCAATATCCTTTGTAAGTTATGGGACAGTGTGCTGAAAAAAAAGTTTAATGCTTGTTATACAATTCTTCTAATTTTTCGCAAACTATTTTAAGTGCAAATTGACCCGTTTTAAGCAGACTTTGTATATAGTTATAGTCCTATGCCGCTCAAAGGCTCTGTCGCAAATATTTCCGTCATATATGACTCAACAATAGGTGGACAATATTGCAGACAGGATGAATAATGTTACACAAAACAAAAAAAAAAAAAAAGAAAAAAGAAAAAAAGAGAACAAAAACAGCTTGCAATACATTATATAACTTGTAAAACAGGATCTGATATTAAATATTTGATACAATGTAGATATAATTTCACTGGAAGGTTTCCGGAAAAGGGTGGGAAGGGTCTGTCAGGGGTACCCCTCCCCTGAACAGGTATTTAAATACATGTTTATATAAATGGGTACCATTTTGCGGTTCTGATGCATTCTTGAAGTTATTACCTAAAATAGATTTTTACCTGCTGACGAAGCAAGTAACAACATTGTCTTTGTTTGTAATGCTCATTATTTATATTGTATTTTAGAGGAACTGGGATTTAATTCAACAAGTGGTAATCCAACTTATACCCTAAGCTCCCTTTCTAAAGAGGAAAGTCTTCAAAATCATTTGCCAGTTTTAAATATTATTGATATTCCCAACAACCATTATGAATTTGAATTACCATATCTATACTGGATTCCGAAACTTCATAAAAATCCTTACAAACAAAGATACATAGCGGGTGTTCTACCAAGCCTCTTTCTTTATTCCTCACTTTAATATAAACAGTAGTGAAGGAGAAACTTCAGGACTACTGTGCAACAATATATTCGAGAAGTGGTGTAAATCAGATATGGATACTTAAATATTTTTAGGAACTTTTGGAAAATTTATTATCACAAAATTTTACCAAAATCAACAACATAAAAACTTACGACTTTTCAACTTTATGTACAACCATTCCCCACGATAAATTAAAGTCCAGGCTCTTTGATATCAATGACTGCTGCTTTTTCAATAAAAATGGAACTCGTAAATTTACTTACCTTGTCATTGGTCATTTGCAAAATTATTTTGTTAAAAAAACATTCTGATTGTACACACAAGTACTCTGAAGTTGATATTAAAAAGATGCTTGAGTTTCTGATTGACAATATCTATGTGGTTTTTGGAAACCAGGTCTTCCAACAATCTATTGGAATTTCCATGGGAACCAATTGCGCCCCGTTCTTAGCAGACCTATTTTCGTATTCATATGAAGCAGAATTTGTTCAAAATCCTATACGTGAAAAGAAAAAATACACTTGCTGTGGCCTTCAACTCGACATTTAGATATATCGACGACGTATTGTCAATTAACAATGGTTATTTCCATTCTTATGTCGATACAATACATCGCAGTGAGCTTGAAATAAAAGATACCACAGAGTCTGACACACCTGTTTCATATTTGGATATTTTTACTAGAAAAAGACGTTAATGGTAATCTAACAACCAAGCTTTATGATAAACGTGATGACTTTAACTTTTCAATCGTCAATTCCCCTTACTTATGCAGCAATATACATGTAGCTTCATCACCTGCATACGGGGTTTATATCTCTCAGTTGATTCGATACGCAAGAGCATGCTCTACGTATGAGCTATTTCTAAAACGAGGTAAGTTATTGACAAACAAGTTGATGAAACAAGAATATCAACAGTCTCGTTTAAAAAAATCATTTCGTAAGTTCTATGGTCGATACAATGACCTCGTCAGCAAATACAATCTATCATTATGTCATTCATTAAGTCATATGCTGACTGACGTTTTTCATGTTAATTGTTAGGCCATATTTAAACACTGCATTGTCGACGGGTTTTTCCGTTATTTCCCAAACATGACAAGGAGCACACGGCGGGTGTGACCGGTCGGCAGGAGACGCTCACTCCTCCATGGCACCAGATCCCGCCTCTGATGTTTAAGAGGTCCATGTTGCTCTGCTCCAAAATTTGTATTGTTTAATGGACTTTTGAGCTTGAATACCTTTCGTTATCTCCACACATTTCATTCATTTTACATTTTCAAAAAGATATATTTTCAAGATTTTTTTAAAGTTGGTGCGACCGCACTCAATGGCCTTGGATTCGAACTTAATAATGCTTTCCGTTTCCTTATTCCCCCTTTTAGTAATAAAAAAGACATGGAGTGTATTGTAGTCATTTCATGCTGTCTGAAAATTATTTTTTTCTTCTTTATCTATTTTGATAAACATCCCAGTACAACAATACAAAGATTGACTTTTATTTAAAAAGAATCATAAACATGTGGGGCGGCTTTTTCATTGTTGAATAGTATTAAGTAGGGGCCCAAAACATATCACATGTACAATGTTACAAATTTAAAGTGTAGCACACTTATCAAGGTCAAGATCTAGTAAATGAAAGGTGCCTACAGATTTCTCAAATTTGAGAAATAAATTCCTTTTATGATGCTTTATAACTTTAGCTTGGTCAAATAAGGTGTTTCGGGGCATAATTTGTAAGTAAACAAGACAAAAGATTTTATTTTAAACTGTTATTTTCAATGAAAAATTAAGAAAACCAGTCAAGACTACGGGAGTTTTTTCCGTATCAGACAAGGGAAATGTATCCAGATTGCGTACAGTCTCTCAGAAAACGGTAATTTGTATGTTCTTGGCCTCTCCTATAAAATAATATTAAATTGAATATACATGTAGGTATCGGGATAACTTTTCACATGATTTCAAATCGAATTCCATGAAAATGCTTTATTTTCTACAGCATTGCATTTATAAATAAACATATGAATTTGCTATTTTTATGTGCAGTCGCAGAATAAAAGTAATTTATTCTTTAGGTACCAAATGACACGTAAGATATACTGTAAATGACACAGAATGTTGTTAATCTAGAATATCATAGCGTCAAATGATTTTAACATGTATTTATGAAATGCAGACCTTTTTTTCAAGAGTAACAAAAGAAGAAACATAATAAAAACAGTCTTTACAAATCACAATTACAGGCATAAAACACTGGAACTCCACTAATACAAAAAACAAATACAAATATTAACGATTTTAAATACATGTAATGCAACATTGCAACTTTCTGTCTCTTTTATATACTTTAACGTTAAAGTTGTCACATATACGCTGTAGAACATTCAAATGTATAAATACATATACATGTACATGTATTAACATTTACCATTACATGTATGTGCTATCATAGGACCATCGACACCAGATACAATGTAGCTTGATTATAGCTAAATATAAATAGGCATTATTATGGTTTTCTGTTTAAATTCTACTTTTATGTGTGAAAAAACAATGCCCTCAGGGGCCCTTGATTGGTCAATAAAGTATCTTGTATCTTGTATAGTGTCTACATTCAAGATCTGATACAGAAAGAGTTAAACCTAGGATTTCAAAGATTTTACCGATTCGTTTGAAAAAAAGTTTGCAGTCTGAAAAGTTTCTGCTATTAAGAAACAAACAACATAGAGTACATGTTCATGATATTACATATCAAAGAGTCACGCGCTATTCTAATGGAAACTAATGGAAACTATAATAAGCATTTTTTTTTTTTAAAAAAAGAGAGAAATAAATAGAAAAGTGTTATATTCCAGAAGTATATGATATCGTCTGTTTTTATATTTTTCTTCTGTTCACTAAAACCTAAAATTTTTCATATAAAATCAAGATGTGTAGTTAAGAATAAACGAGGAAGAAACTATTTTCTGACCACACTATCACTGTGTTTTACACCAAGATGCATATTTTGCCTGAAAAGAAGCAAGAACTACGAACCAGAGAAAGAACAAAGTGAATGCAAATGTGTTAATAAATGGTTTTTAAACAAATTGATGAACATACACCTGAAGGTTTGGAAATAATAAATAAATCAAAACTGGTTATGTAAATTACTACCTTTTTACGCTATCTTAGGATTTGTTATTGTAATAGTCTCCGTAATTGGCCGAAAAAACTTCCAAGAACTGTAGCATTTGTCATCGTTAAGGTGGAAGCTAGTTTGTATTTCCTTACCATATCATAAATTTTGTGGAGGAATTTCATGCTTTGGCACCAATCTGAGAATCAAAATGATATATGTATATAAATTGTTATTATAGACGAAACTTAGATGCGTTTTGGATGATTTAATGCTCATATAAACAAATTCACATTTTGAGGCATTGTTGTGTCTTTCAATCCACAAATCTTTAGATTTTTTGTCTGCTGGTACATTTAAATTTGATAACGCACTTCTTTAATGGCTATTTTAGACGCAATATCAAATGAGAAAGCAAAATATAAATTGTTTGTAAGTTAAACAATAAGTTAACTTTCAAACATTAATAAAGTTTGAAAGTTGAACCTTGCATTTGATTATTCCATATTTTGGTTGTGTTGATATACATGTATGTTTCCACAGTCTTGTCTGATCTGGAAAAAGGGGCATCAGAGACAACTCATAATGTTCATTTTAAGAAACAAACAGTCTCACTCAATTTTTATGGGTCTTTCAATGTAAACAAACTTTTTTTTGCAAGCATACGTTTTAACGAAGTTCGCGATTAACTTCCTTCCAGTAATGTTTACTATTGTGCATATCATATGTCTATGGATGAAGATTCAAAATGTTCGAAATTGGGATCATTTCCTTCTCTTCAAAATGTTCGAAACTGGGATCATTTCCTTCTCTTGATAACGAATAAAAGACATCTAAGTGATTAATTAATTAAAGAAAGATAGACGAAAATGAAATGAAACCTTCTAATATTGTTTTTGATATTGGCTTAACGAGTTAAATTCCAGAGATTGGAATGATTTTTTGGCATTCATAATGGTATTAGTAGTATTAAGTACACTTTGTGAAGCCAACTGCCATCAATCAAAGCGCGATGTTTAGCTTTGTATATCATCCTGACATGTACATTATGTTAAACATTTATTAAATGATCAATTAATGATCTATCAATTCAAACCCGGCCTCAAAATACCAATTGTATCAAATCGATTTGATATATGATGAATGGGAATGAACTTGATATCTTATTTTACTGATGATGTTCCTTTTGTTTTGCATACGCGAAAAACTATGGAATGAAGCAAATCAGACGTCAATGCAAAACGAACAATTAATTTTGCAAAAACATGGTGAAATACAAATTCAAAATGATCATGATGCAAAACTAGCAGTTGTTTATTGAATTAATGCTACATGGCGTGCAAAACAGAACAGACACAATCTGAATTAAATCTAGAAGGCGGGCATGTCTCTGAATTATGGAAAGCCAAAAGGTTCAACTAATTTCTTAGATATATTCATGTGAAATTTAATTTGTAGATTGTACATTTGTATTTAGCAAATTGTGCTATCATAACTTGTTTGTTTTAACAATCCAACTTTACAGATCTGTGCAAAATACAAAAGAAAATAATTTATGACAATTACTTGTCATGTACAATTTTTGCATAAAAATATCAAAATTTTCATGTACAAATTTGCGTAAGAAATATCACAATATTTTTATGAAAGATGACAGACCTGTTTATTTACACTCCGCATTTTTTCACCCACCCGCCAACCCACATCTCAAATTGAGATTAAAATTCGTAAGTCTTGTTTTTGTTGTCCCCCCCCCCCCCAAATATAAACAAAACCATTTCTGAGTTTGTTTTGTTTGTGTGCACGAATGTGTGAAACTACTGATTTAAATTAGAAATAAACCTTCATAACTTCATAAACCTTGTACATGTGTTTGATCAAGGAATGAATGCAACTGAGAAACACATACAAAATTTTAACAGTTGTGAAGATGAAATCGTCCCTTTCAGGTGTTTGTATACCTTGAATCTGACGAAGTTTATTTTGATTGCAGAAAAAGTCCATTTATGTGTAAAAAAAAACTTGAAGATTAAAAAATCACATATCATATTAAACACTAAAGCTTATATATAAAGCTATATAAAATATGCATATTATTTTGCCAGTACGTAAGCGGTGCAAAGAAATATCTAATTAGAGTGAACACAATATCTGTGGTTTGCAACATGTGGAAAATGTAAAAGGAAAGTACTAGTACATATGTCAATGCAGGACACGTAATTTGTGAACCAGCTTGTGAAATGAAAATTGTAAAAAAAAAAAAAAAAAAAAAAAAAAAAAAAAAAAAAAAAAAAAAAAAGCAAGAGCATGCTTTGATTACAATAAATTTTTAACCGAGGCAAGTTATTGATAGATAGGTTGATGTTGCAGTCAGCATTTTATGAATTCTATCGTCGTTATAAGACCTTGTTAGAAAATATAACCTATCATTGTGTCGTACTTTGACTGATAAATTTCATACGAAATGCTAGACCTTTGTTTTCATACTAAATTCGGAATATTCCGTCTACCTGATCGATGATCAATACCTAGGGATCAAGGCGGATGTGACTGGTCGAGAGGGGATCCTTATTCCCCCTAGGCACCTGATCCCACCTCTGGAATTTCCAGGGACTCCTGCTTTAAGCCCTGTTTACAGATTTTGTATTGTTTGTAGTTTTTTGAGATCGATCATTGTTGGTTATCTTCACCTTCACCTTTTCATAACAGACGTAGCATTAATTCAGGTTATCAGCTTCTTAGGCCTTTCCGACAGAGCTCGCAAAAAATTGTCAAAAAGGTCCCGGAAATTGCGATTGGTCAGAATTTTTGCATGCCATCGAGCGTCATTTCTGTAAATGACTATTGGTTTTGCATCAGTGATCTATCGATTTGTGACGGAGTCTGTTGACTTTATCTTAAGCTGTTTATTTTGTATTTCACTATGTTTTTCTGCAAATTTATTGTTCGTTTTTTTACACTTCTCGCCGCCCATAAAATCTGTTTCAGATCAGATACCAGAAAAACTAGCTTGTTTATTTTCGATTATCAATTGATTCAACCGTAAGCTTATAACGCATGTTCTGCTTTGGAAACATGCATATTCGAATTCTGCTGAAAATTTGAATTCCTTGAAATTTTGAAAGATCAGGTAAATGCTCTGTTGCAAAAAGAAGTATAATCATGCAAAAAATCTTCAAAATAATTATTATCAGCTAGAAATAGAATGTAAGAGTTCATGATTACCAACTTTAAACAATCTGTAAGCTGCTTACACTATAGTTCAAATACTAGTATGCTATCAATCTCCGACAAAGCATATTGGAGACAACAATTAAAGTCCTTCTCCTTTCCTCCTTTAACAAATTTGTCATATGTAAGTAAAGTCTCAAAGACCAGTTTCCATTATCGAAAAACCAAATACTTGTTTTGAAAATTTCCAATCCCCCCCCCCCCCTTTTTCAGTTTATTATTCCGCTTTTGTGTTCCAAGAGACATCTAAAGTTCCTGATAAACGGAATAACTTTATCTTTTTCTATTTTCTTTCCTTATCAATATACCATTTATAGGCGGCACATGGTCTTAATGTTTCCCACTTGACTTGATATGGTCTCCCTCTTTTTTTTCTTATTGTCAAAATTAAAGAAATATTTAACTTATGTTTAATAATTTTGCACTTTAAACTAGCTACAGTATTGCTTGCTATAAATAAATAAACTCCCTTTTTGAAAGAAATTTGAATTTCCTGTCCTCCTGCTGAGATGATTTATTGTTCTTGCTGCGGAAGTATTTCAAATGCATGTGATTATTTAACTTTTTTTTTCAGTCACATATAATATCAAATGGGAGTGGAATGCTGCACGTTTTCCTGTTCTATGTTTCGATTAAATGTCCTGTAAACTGCAAGACCATCGGACAAACTGAAAAATCTCTAGACAATTCAATGTGAGAAAAATTGCCTTACAATTTGTATGAAAAAAGTCAATCAACATTCTACTTAATGATAGAATATATTTACTAACAGGATCATTGTATGGACCATAGAATTTGTGAAATGTTGACTTTAAACGAGATTGTTGATATCCTTGTATCATCAATTTATTTGTAAATAGACCGCCTTGTTTCAGAAATTTTTCATAAGTAGAACACCCTCGCTCCGTGATCGGAAGGCCGTGTGTTCGAATCACGGCCGCGACTGACCTAAGTCAATAAAAAAAAAATAGGTAGCAACTGTTCCTTCGCCAAGCGCTCGGCACTTTGAAGTGAAAGTTGCGGGTCCTTCGGATGAGACCTTAAAAACCGAGGCCCCGTGTCAAGACAGGCGTTGGCTCAATAAAGAATGCTACTCAATGGCCCTGAGTGCCGAGTAAAGGTCTAAATTTGAAGCCCTTCACCGGTATCTGGTGACGTTTCTATATGTGTGAACAATTCTCGAACTGGACGTGAAACAACACACAGTCACTCAATCAATCAATCACAATTAAGTAGAACATGTTCTTTCGTATCGAATCAACTGTGAGACATACATTATATATGCAGGTGATAATGGTATATTGCTATATAGATAAGGGAAGTTTTTGATAGAAAAGTTTAAGTTCTCACGTTTATCATAAGTCTTGTTGTTAGTTTGCCATTAATGTTTTTCTCTAGTGAAATATCCATATATGATACAGAAGTGTCAAACTCTATGGTGTTTTTTAATTTCGAATTCAAAGGGATATAGCTTTAGCGAATCAACGTAGGAATGAAAATGAATATTGTTATAATTAAAAAAAAAACTTCTTTGATATATCTAAATATTGAATTGGAGAGACCTCTTCTTTTCATGTAGAAGTTTTTGAATAAATTTTGCTTCATATAAATACAAAAACAGGTCTGCTAATAACGGAGGAATTCTGGTCTTAGGTACAATTAACTTTAAGTAACATATTTAAAGGCTACATATCTGTGGTTAAATTTATCAAATAGTTGGCTTGTTTCAGTTTCAACTTGGTGGACATTTTATGTTAAACACAGCAAAAGCGATGAGCATGGAAGTGGTTCAAAGGAGAAAGATGCGCTGTGGGACCTTTTGTAGTAATAACTGTTAATAGTTTAAGGTGAAGATGTAGGTGAAGATTATTTATCATTACTGTCACAGAAGGATTACTAATTATCTCGAAAGCTCGCAGGTTTGAGTAAGGATCACAGTTAGGTCAAATCTGTATGAAATTTAAATTCATCAATGATAACGTAGACTAAATATAACCTACACATGGCACGAAAATAATGTATCTTCTCACCTTACTGTTCAGATATCTTTTGATACGCCGTACAAATTTAAAAAAAAAATAAAATGACCAAAAAAAAAAAAAAAAAAAAAAAAAAAAAAAAAAAAAAAAAGAAGAAGAAGAAGAAAAAAAAATTTTAAAAAAAAATTTAAAAAAAATCTACATAGCACCCTGTTTTGTGCGAAAATTTTTTGATTAAAATGATCCTAAACTTTGATTATACTAATCAAGAAAAATTCTTGGCATACAAATGTGTCTCAGTCAAAAAAATAGGAAATTCTGAAATTTGAAAAGAGACCTCATGGGAAAGATTATATTATCTCCACATGACAATAAATTGTTAGAACGTTACTGTAAAGTAAAGAAATGTTTGAGCATGAGTATAAAGCTCTTTTTGTATAGAGACACAGTAGATTGAAATATGTTTCGTAAACCTCAAAAGCATAGTAGCCGAGCAAGTTTATGTGGTTTTTGGAGACCAGGTCTTCCTGGTACAAGTTACAACCCGTTAGCAGACCTATTTTTGTATTCTTATGAAACAGAATTTATTCAAAATCTTAGATATATCGACGAAGTATTATCAATTATCAATTGTTATTTCCAATCATATGTCGACACGATATATACCTTAGTGAGCTTGAAATAAAAGATATCATTGAGTCTGAAACATATGTTTCATTCTTGGATATTTTACTTGAAAAGACGTTAATGGTAATCTAGCAACAAAGCTTTAAGATAAACGTGATGACTTTAACTTTTCAATCGTCATCTTCCCTTACTTATGCAGCAATATACCTTTATCACCTGCATATGGGGTGTATATCTCTCAGTTGATTCGATACGCAAGAGCATGCTCTATGAACAATTTCTAAAACGAGGTAAGTTATTGACAAACAAGTTGATGAAACAAGAATATCAAAAGTCTCCTTTAAAGTCATTATTTCGTAAGTTCTATGGTCGAGACAATGACCTTGTCAGCATATACAATCTATCATTAAGTCAAATGCTGACTGACGTTTTTCGTGCTAATTGTTAGGCCATTATTTACACCCTAAATTTGTCGACGGAATTTTCCGTTTTCTCTCGATTTTGACAAGGAGCACAAGGCGGGTGTGACTGTTCGGCAGGGGATGCTCACTCCTCCATGGCACTTGATCCCACCTCTGATGTTTTTGGAGGTCCGTGTTTGCTCTGCTCCCGATTTGTGTTTCAATACACTTTGAGTTTGAATACTGTTCATTATCTCCATATTTCATACACTCCACTTTAAATTATACAACTCCACAATTTCATTGTGTACATGTCTAAATACATCTGTGTCATCGTGAGGGAAATAAAATTTCAAATAAATATCTATTTAAACCTTTATACAAACTCATATCTTGTATTAAATTAATTTGCATTGATACTAATAAAAAGTGTATAATATGACATGTCACTTGTTAATGCATGTGAAAATGAAGAAAGCACAAAACGAATTGTGAAAATTATATTGTCACTGAATTAGATAATTTATACAAAATGTCAAATGTTTTGTGTAATTTGTAATAAAAAGATGACAAAAGTACATTATATAAATTGAACCTTTGGAATTACTATCAGTATTTTAATTTGATTGTTCTCATTATATATACATGTATATACGCATTATATCTATGCAATATTACCAATGTTGAAAAACGTACACAAGCTCAATTTCTAGATTATAGTATCATAGCATTCCACACATTCTATCACACACACACATGAGTATGCTCCTCAGAACACATTTATTTATGATTTTTTGATCTGGACACATAAACATAATTAAAGATACATCTGTATATTTCCCACTATTTGATTTATATCTGAAATATTCAAAATGTTATTAATTTTCGAAATATTTATGTTCAGCACGAAGTTATTTTTCCCAGATTGATAAGTTATGGCCACAACAGCCTTTTATATTTGAACACACCCCAGGTCTTACGGAATATTTATGTCAAGTAATAGACTTTGTTCTTATCTATCTCTACGTTGTGGTCCAGTGAGGTTTAAATGGTATAAAGGAAAATATTGGTTCATTCTTTTCATTTCATTGAAAATGCAAGAGAAAGAATGGGAATTGGAGAAGGGTTGTAGTAGAAATACACTTGTTGCCAACTTCCTTCAGGTAAAGAAATTGAATATTCGGAGGAAACCTTTGTACCTGTAGACTTACAGCGCATTAAGATCACAAATATCTTTATTCAATTGAATTATGTTTCACTATTTTCATAGAATATTCATGATCTTTATGAGTATTCATATTAACTGTTTAAATTGAGACATAAAATGTTTTCTTTTGACATATTAAAGACATTTGATTAGAATAAAGTCCAGAACAAGTTATGTAATAAATTAATTTTGCAATATATATTTTGAGCAAACAATTTTTTCAAATGAACAGATTGAATACAGTATGAAGAATGAACTAAATAAATGCTCTGCTTTATGATGGCCATTAATTATTTTGTCAATATTTTTTAAATTGTTAATATACGAGACATAATGTTTGCATGGATGTGCAAACCTAATCACCATTAATGGAAAAGATGAAATTGTCAGGATTATAATGTCATTCTGAATCCTCAAATATTTTCTTTTTTATTTTAATCATAATATACCAAAATAATTCGTTATTCCATGTATTGACAACTCCTAAGAAAATCTACAAACATCAACAAAAATGGTCTGAATGATCCGAACATGAATTTTGACATCACTTCTATTTAAAAAAAAAATCATTCGTTTTATATACATTTGTTTAATTATGTGCATAATAGCCAAATAATAATTTATCATCTAAGTAAAATAACATGAATTTTGACATCACTTCTATTTAAAAAAAAATTCATTCGTTTTATATACACTGAAACGCAAAAGAAACGCAACATCTTATTTTTTGGGAAAATATTACATATAGGATATAATTTTGTAACTAAAACATAAGGACATCTTCAACTTTGTAAATATCGGTAATTTAACGGATGAATGATATTCATACCATTACCGGAAGTAAAGTTTGAGTCCGCTTAACAGAAATCAAAAATTGCATGTTTAACAAAACATTTGGCAATAATATGGGGTTTTAAGGATTTGTATCTGTTCATCGTAAGTAATGCAGCAATGTTTCGAAAAATAAATTCTCCTTTCTTTTCCATAAGCGATGCCAAGGCTTCCTTTAAATGACTTAAGTGCTCATTTCTATTGCTCTAGCTGGAAAATCTCAAAATAAAGGTGATGGAGAGTTGCAGATGCAAATATGCACCACATCAAGCCTCAATAGGCTCTTACGTATCACTAGCATAAATGACAATCCTTGGACCTGAAGTCCAAGGGTTAATACACTGCGCTTGGCTAGAGAAAATTCGACCTCATCTTCTGAAAAACAGGCATTTGAAAATGGCAAAAAAATTTTCTTTCGCTCAGATCTCGAGGTTGATGAACCTATTGCATCGTAGAAATCAAGCTGCAACTGTTGCACATGGAAGTCTTGCACGTTGTAATTGAATGGCCGGGGTTGGGGTGTTTTAACATTCATGTGTTACTTTCTAAAGTTAAAAGATAATAATTAAACATTTTTATCAAATCTCTGATGCTTTTAAATCGAATTTTACCTTACTGTAATCATTTTTGAAAATCATTAGATAAAAAATTCAAATATTTGTAGATAACTGCTTGTTGCGTTTCTTTTGCGTTTCAGTATACATTTGTTTAATTATGTGCATAATAGCCAAATAATAATTTATCACCTAAGTGAAATAAGCCTTTGATCTGCAATCAGAAATATGGGTTTCAGTTTTTCAATGAGAGTGCTATTTGCCATATGTGTTTATTAAGTGTGCACTGAAGTTAGGGAACAGACTTTGAAAAATTAGTTGAACTGAGTCTTAACATGGTTATGACAGTGATGCATTATTTTACAATATTTCTGTTGCATGAGATGTAATGAAATGCTTGCTGCTATAACTAAGATACACGATAATTGCTCTGAGGTACTTTAATGAAATTATCAGAAAACATGACCTATGTCCAAAATGATTAAGAGCGCATTTAGAGCGTTGAGAAGCATCAACATATTTCTTGAGCATTTTCATAATTTACTCCGAAAGTAAAACCGCAAGAATGAGCATGATGATGAAAGTAAATTCAGTTATGTAAAAATAAAGGTAACCAGAGAATTTTATCTTTTTAATTGGTATAATATGACTTTGTATTCTCATTAAGTATTTTTTTTTTCAAAAGAAAGGGCTTATATATCTTTTCAATAACGTTCTTAACAACTGTAGAGCTCTGCTAATGTCAACAGAACTCTAAGTTCAAATTTCGTGTCTAATGGTCGATTGCAGACCTACAAAAATGTCGTTACGAATACAAATGATTCAACTGGCAATGATTTGGGGGTAAATAAGTGACTGTAATTCTTTGAACTTATAGGAAACTAGATCTGAAAAATATTTGATACATACATTAGAAATGACTACAAGTTACTCCGTTTATCTTGTCAATACAGAGGGCTCACGACGGGTGTGACAGCTCGACAGGGAATGCTAACTCCCCCTAAACACATGCCAATACTTTTGGTTTTCCAAGGGTCCGTGCTTTTGCCCTGATCACGATTCGTATTGTCAAAGGATATAGGAGATCTATAACTAGTCGTTGTTTTCACCTTTTCTATTTAAACCGATTTTCAATGATTTCCTTGCAATCATGCAAAGAAAGCCTTGGAGTTTTTTCAAAGCAGGCAGGCACAATGTATACAGGGAAATTTTTGCCCCCGTTTTATTTTCGCCCCTTTCGTACTACTTACAGATGATCGAATTTAAACGGGACGAATTCAGAGAACACAGTTTAATTTCTTAAACAGAACTGTGACTAGGCGAATTTAAAAGGGGCAAAATTGCTTGCAAGTGTGAAAGGGCGAAAATAACATGGAGCGAAAACTTTCTTTTATACAGTATTGGTATCCGTCAGCTTTTTCTAGATCCGTAGATTTTTTTTTTAGAAATGGTTCGAAAAATGATTGTAGAAACCTCTTTATGAAAAACGTAGTTCAGCTTTAATTATTTCTATTAAAGAAGTGAAACCGCAGTGAACGATTTATTTTAAGTTTTATTAACTTATTTGATAATATTACTGCAAAATGACAAAAATAAAAACGACCTACATTGCTTGAGGAATTTTGAAATCTTTAGTAAGAATTTCTCTTCTGTGTCTCTTCTTTTGAAACATTTACACCTCTTTTATTCTGTTTACTGAATATGAAATGGTTGATCCAAAAATAATATTAGTGTGTCCAATGCCTTTTTTGGCGTGTTACGCAAATATATCAAATATTTCATACTGTAGTGAATTAATTCTTATTGACACAGGGCACAAAATAACCTATTCTGTTTAAAACATTTCAAATTTACTATTAATAGGTAAAATTATTGTATTTTGCTACAAAACAACCAACAATTGAACATGAATTGAATCAGACTAAGTCTATGAAATTCTTTTTTACAGCTTAGTGTGGAATCTAGTTTGTGAGACCTGCACAAATAAAAGGTTATAGAAAACATTTAGCATTGTTATATAGGACACGGGGAATGAGTTGTTATTTGAGGTTGACTTTTAGCAAAATGTATGGAAGAAAACTTCACGTTTGTTTTTAACACTACATATGAAGTTCGACACAGAACAATATGCACGGGAAGCTAAGGGAAGTTTTCTATAGGAACTTTTGAATAGTTTCAAAGGGATCAAAAGTGAAATGCTATAGGGCTTGATTGGTATCAATATAGCTAAAAGACAAAATATTTATCGTTGAGAAAATCCTCAAGATTTTGCAATAATGGAGTAAAAATGAGTTTGGAAAAATAATAACTTTAAAGCCACCTTTGTGCTTTGCTGATAAGACATAAATGGGCGTGATATAATAATATGACTTTTTTTATTCCAACCACATGCACAGCAACGTGATGTATGACGTATGACGTTTTCTAAGTTTATGGCCAATGTATCTGTATAAAAAATAAAACTCCTAGCTGTTGGTCATGCAGAGTGGCACTAAATTATTTTGTCTCAAAAGGGCAATTTGTTCTCTCGTTGTATGAAAATTATACAAAGTACAGGGGAAATATTAGTATATCTAAGTAATACAAAATTTATGTGACATTTCTAAGAAAATAATTTCATTCAATTTAATCACGCCCCTATAATGAAATGGCTATTTTGAAAGTATAACAACCTAATTCTAGATGGTCAATCTTTTTGATCTAGATTTATTGACTTTATGGCTTATCCGTCTTTATATTTATGAAAGAGATTGAAGTCTTTTACTCTGGAATACAGCGAAAAACTTTTTAACCTAACATGCCTTTGTGAACAAAATAAATATATTGCTATTAAACAAAGGAACAAAGACAAGATTTGATAATTTCGCAATTTTATTATAGTCTATAATTACCCCAATAAGGTTATTTTAAGAGATTAAACAAAACTTTGATTTTGTTATTTTCTTTATGAAAATGAAAATTTCACAGATAAAACCAATGCAGCATTCACAGAATTCAAATCAAGTTCTGGCTCCTTCCTTTATATAATATTGAAATATTTCTTTCTCTCAGTGATCTATACATGGGATCAAAAAAACCTATGCTTTACATTTCCATTCATGATCTTTTAAAAATTTACGTTTGATTGTTTGTTTGTTTGTTGTTTAACGTCCCTCTCGAGAATTTTTCACTCATATGGACACGCCAACACTTGCCGGTGGAGAGCTGCAAATTTTGTCCTATACTTGTCATTTACGGCCATTGAGCAGTGAGGGATCTTTTTCGTGCCAGCACCTACTGCGACACGGGACCTCGGTTTATGCGGTCTCATCCGAAGGACCGGTCTCTACGTCCCACAGTGGGATTCGAACCCGCGACGTAAGGATCAACTCCTTACTTCGCGACTCTAGAGCAGACGCTCTAACCACTGCGCCACGCGGGCGACTAAAATTCTACGTATATATGAATGAAAAACCAAACTTGTAGAGTAGGAAAAGTGTAAACAAAGGTTTCGAAGCTTCTTTACAGTAAAGCACTTGGAAATTTGCCTGAACGTAAGCAGGCAATGAAGACTGATTTGCAGCATTTAGATTTTATTATAACTTTTAATACTTGTTCCTCCAAGACACCTGGTCCTATCTCTGTTTTAAAGTCTTCGTGCTGACTCTGCTCGTGGTTTGCATTGTTTGGATGGACTTTTGGGAATGATCGCTGTTTGCTATCTTCACATTTCATCTTAAGATGCCTATTGTTAAGAAGGCAAATTCATATACCGGCAAAGATACATGTAACACATTAATCATGGTTTGAATTTGGTACTCCCCCCCCCCCCTCTCTCTCTCTTCATTCTGATGACCTGGCTTGGATTTTGTAGTTATTACCGGTCTTCGCCAATGAGCAAGTATGATATAGTGTACTTTTTATAACCCTAATTATATCTATCTTTTCAGGTCCGACATTAAAATATCTTGCAGCACACCTTGTACAGTTACAACCGACAGTCTCTGAACTTTGTGTACTATTGATGACCGATACACACGCAGTAAAAGTGAAGCGATTTTATTAGCCATAATTTTTTGCAAAATATATGTGAAATGTATAATGCGGTCCAATTAAAGTCTACTATGCAGCTTGCAAATAGTATAGAACCACAGCACAAATATGCATCATTATGCTTTTGTGGCATTAATTCACTTATCATAAATGAAGTTTTTACATTATTAATTTTCGAACACGACCTCATGCCTTTCCACAATGAATTCCTTTGACATTTTATGCATGATGTGGCAAATCTGAAAATGTATACAGTGGGGTTTATCAGTCTACCTTCTAGAGGATAAACCAAAGGCTTTAATGAGGCTATTAGAAATGAAAATGGAAGATGGACTCCTTTATACCAGATACATTCTATCACCAAAAGTATAGTCATATTTATACATATGATAAGAAATGAATTTGACATTTTTTCCTGACTTTTTGTTGAGAATGGGCAGAAAATTTTGGTGAAATAGATAAATTGACATTTCCTTCCTACATGGAATAATCAATTCAACGATTATGAAAAACTAGGAATATCATTTTAAACATTGATAATGATAGGACAATACTGAAATTGTCCTGCACCAAGATATACAGTTGTGGCCCCGATTTCGATGGAGAGAGAGAGAGAGAGAGAGAGAGAGAGAGAGAGAGTGTTTTTGATTCATAAATGCATATCAATTAATATGAAGTAGCAACAAGCATTGCAACAAACTATAAATACTTCTTAAATAAATACTTCTTAGAAAATTCTTAATAATTTTTTTTTGTAAGGTGTAATATAATGTTCCATACATAACGATGTTTATAAAACACGCAAATTGTTGAACTGTAAGTCAAAAATTGATTTTGTTAAATTATAGTGTTTTGATCGATGGATATATAACATGCAAATCGCTCTACAGTATTTTGACTGTGATTTCAAACGCATGCTATTGTATGTATAAGTACCTGGTTTTGACAATTAACATCAGCTAGAGAATAAAAACAATATATGAAATACTTGCAATGTGGTGTGAACCTTCCAGAATATTTGTAGAATGACTTAAATAATATTATTGTACCACATTATATCTTCTGTATACTTAGGCAATTATTAACTAACTATTGGACTTTTTCACATTACAAGAAATCGTGGCCAAATTGCAATGAATATTTTCATGAAAATTATAACGCAACTACTTATATTTTCACTTAAAATTAACTAACACTAATTGGCCAATTTCAACACCAACATCTCAAATACATTAATATTTCTACATCGCATAACGTTTATTAAGTTATCAAAGCAAACAAACAAAGAAAAGATTAATTTAGTTATCATTAAGTTTAGTTTCTAAGAACATATACAAATTTCAATATATTTCAATATTTCAACTTTTCATTTCAATAGAAAAATGTGTTTTCTTCCTTTCCTAGGTACACTCTATCATAAAATAGTTAAAAAGAGCCCCTCGCTGATGGAGTCTCCTCTCCTTAATGCATCTTTTTTATGATTGTGTAGAAGTACGTCTTAGCTCTAGAAATGTTGAAAGTTAACTTTTACAATTTCTATTTGTAGATAATACTGTTGTAAAAAATATAAACGAATTAGAGGATGGCTATAAATTTCATGAATTTAAATAATCATCATATATGTCAGCTTTGTGTACAATTAAATGCACTGAAAATGCGAAATATGAATAAAAAATTCAAATGTATGTTTAAAATATGGTAAACATCTCCATCAGTATGCTTGTATATTACATCCTTAAATGACGTTAGTCGGCATGACAGTGCAGTGACTTTCTTCAATTACCAGCAGGCATGCTTATCAAAATTTTCTAAGATAAGACTTAAGATATGCCACTCCTGACACTGGTTATATCAGTAGATTTTGAGAAGTATATTTTAGATATCTAAACATACAGCATTACTCAAAACTGGAAAGAAAATAGGGGGTCAGAGTGCATATTACTGAGCAACAGTGCAAAAAACTTGACCTTTTTGCGATTAAATTGTAACTTTTATATTGATCAATTCAGTCATAATTTATTTGATTTATCCAGTTCCATAACATGTACTCGTACTGGTAATTATTTCTTGTATTTCACTTTAATATAACAATATTTATATACATTGACCGAGGATAATTAAGAACTAGTTACATTTCTTGTCATTGTTTATCCTCAGATGATCAAACCCCCTCTCTCTTTCATTCCCGCTTGCAGACACGCTTATGAACCCTTCTTTCTTCAGATATTTCCAAAGATGTGTCTTCATTAACTGACACATGTAACCGGTTATTGCAATACATTTATTGCTGAACTTGCAATGAAATCTTGAAATAAAAAAAAATAAAACTACATGTACATACAAAATGATTTTTTTTCCGGACTGTTGTTACACACCAAAAGAATTTCGATTCTAACAGGTCAGCAGATTCGGGGGTGGGATGGGGATTGGGGTTATGGGAGAGGAGAGACTGGGGTACTATCGTTTGATATTTCAAGGTATCTGAGTGAGACAAGATCCCCCTAAATCCCCCTAAAACAATTAATAAACGGTATTTGATAATCTATTTCATACTGTTTTGAATAATTCTTCAACAAAATGCTTTCCCCCCTGATGCATGTTTCAAATACACCAATTAATAAATGCATTGACATTAATTTCTTTTATTTTCTCTATTTTCATCTGTGTAGATACATGTACACATATACAGTGAAAACACATAATTTTACTAAATTGAATTCAATTTATGAAAGAAATTAACATTTCAGAGAAGTAATTGGATCCAATTTGTTTAACGTAGTATTACATGTAATTGCCGTATCACTATGTATGTATATATGTACAAATGGAAATGGAGAAACTAAAGTAATAAATAACAATGCATTCATTAATTAGTGTATTAAACTTGTATCAGAGTAAAAAAAGTTCAGAAGTAGTACTTTAAACCCGCTTTTAAAATGAATATAAAAATACCAGTTTTTAATTATTCTGTTGGAGGGTGGAGGGAGAGAGGGATGTAGTCCCATTCTACATTCTTGTAATATCAAAGATAGGACTCGTTATTTCCTTTGATAATAATTAATTTGTCACAACATTCGGGTGAAAATCATTTTTCATGTAGTTTTATTTTAATTTTATGAGAAGAATTAAGTAAAAATTAAGCATTTTGGTATATTGCAAAAACATGTTTCATATATACATGAATGTACATATGTCACTAGTAGCCGCTGTTTATGAAGACACATCAAATGAAAAAACCAAAGAAAGGTTCATAAGCGTGTGCAATAGTGACGATGAAGCGGCCATGATATAAAGAATATGGACCTAGAAAAAAGATTTCGTAAAAGTCTAGATTGCCAAATAATAGAATAGAGACATAAGGTAACATGCAGTTAAATACACTGTATATTTTGCTGGTTATATTGTTATTTTTTACCTAACAAAACATAGTGTACGATTCATGTATAATATCAACTCTTGGCTAGGATAGAATGAAAGGTTGCAAACTGTTGGTTAAAACAAGAGACCTACGTAGAAATATATTATCCTGAATAGCTGTGCACAAAATAGTACAGTTCACTAGAGGACTGTTTGTTTGCATATGAGAATGTTTTTCGAACATAGAGACGTCACCAGCTATATCTGTATTGCCAAATTTAGAATCCCGCTAAAAACTAAAACCAATGGGGTGAAAGTGCTTTATCGTTCCATTGTCATTACAACAGAGTCTCGGATATTTATAAAGATTTATATAAAAAAAGTGATTATCATGCACTTAAAATGCCTAGCCACTGTGAATACTTTTTTTAAAATGAAAAATCAAGTACCCTCTGCCTTATCCTGATACAGCCTTGCCCGCTTAACTTAAACAAACTCACGTTATAGTAATTTAAAAAAAAGAAGAAAAATCTGAAATTCATTCTACAAATCTGCCATTAAGAAACTGCCTCCTTCTGTTGTAGTATCTAGATATCAATTTTGAACTTGCTCGGAGTAAGTTTAAAAAAAAAAAAGACCAGATCTGAAATTCTATGCTAAATTTACATCCTGTACAGTCGCCAGCGTGGCGCAGTGTTTAGAGCGTCTGCTCTAGAGTCGCGGAGTAAGGAGTTGATCCTTACGTCGCGGGTTCGAATCCCACTGTGGGACGTGGAGACCGGTCCTTCGGATGAGACCGTATAAACCGAGGTCCCGTGTCGCAGTAGGTGCTGGCACGAAAAAGATCCCTCACTGCCCAATGGCCGTAAGTGCCGAGTATAGGACAAAATTTGCAGCTCTCCACCGGCAAGTGGTGGCGTCTCCATATGAGTGAAAAATTCTCGAGAGGGACGTTAAACAACATACAAACAAACAAACAAACATCCTGTACAAAATCTTGTCATCAAGAACTGGACTTAGTAGCTATGAACAACTTTAAACCGACATGATTCATTGAGAGAGGGTTTGCCCAAATGTTCACCTCTCAATATTAAGGATATGTCTCTTAATTTAGGAGATTCAGTGTATTTCGAATGGCACCATTTTTTTTAGTCAAAGATATTTAGTAACGTAAACTTTCTTTGCACAATTAAGGAATCAAATAAATAAATAAGTGGGAAGTGTGCTAATGAACTATATTGTCATATGTATTAACGAAAGTTTGTTATAATTTATATTTTAAAACTATAAAAATCAGTCTGATAAATGCTTTTAACTTTCTGAAGATCATAAAACAATGCATTTCTCTGTTCACCCCACAGAAAGGAAACATCGTGTTGGGAGATAAAATTGTAATAAATAATAAGATAAAGTAATGAAAATGTGACAAATGTGTTATAATTCTATAACGAAACATAATGTGTTCTGCTATTTCAATTGAAATCAACATATCAAATAAACTTAATGAATTAACCACACATAGCGGAACTTACTAAATTAAGTGGCGAAATGATGAATATTCTTGTCACGCTGTCATCTCCTGAAGTCAAACTGCACTGCCATATATGTAAAATGTATACTTGGACATATGAATTCAAAATTAGGTTTATGTATAAAAATAGATTTACATTCATAATGAAACACATATTTATTTTCAGAGGTACATGTACATGTTGGTTGTTCATTTATAGCTAAACAATTATTCATTAATGCTAACTATGTTTTGAAGGAATGAAAAACAAAATCTTAAATTTCAAATTTTACAGTTTAATTTATAAAGCTACTGTGACTTTAATATTCTTGAAAGCAGTATGAACAACTAAATCTATTTTCTTCATGAATCATATATTATAAAACTTTCAAATTTCAACCACTTACAAACAGTGTTTACCTTAATGTTCACCATAAATAATAAATAACTACCCTAATTAACATAGTTAATAAAATGATAATGGACATTACAGGCTCTGGTGCATTCCATTCAGTATAATAATCCCCATTCTATGATGTCTGTCATGCCCTAGCATTATTTGAACTCACTGGTGTCAATTGCTTTCTTATGCAATATGCAATGAATATATATATCATTGCGTGTACAAATCATAACAACTGGCAGTTCCTACAAAACATTTCTTTATTTATTCATTTTTTTTTGTAGACAGAATTTCCAAATATAAATTACCTTTTGTTCACTTTACTATAAATGGACACGACAATTATCTGTAACATTAAATAAGATACAACTGTATCGAAGAGTCAGAAACTATAAATAGAACTTTAGTCAGAGATGCACTCATTCATATATATATTTACATTTCCAAATATTTTTCCTTAAGATTCTTTGCAAATTAGAAAAAGTTCATGTTCTCATGAACTACCATGGGATGAGTAAGAATATTTCCATTGCGATGTGATTGATGTCGAAAAATAGTGCAAACTTTTTTTTTTCAAAAATGATCGTTGAATGACAAAAATATGTGGCAAGTCATCAGAAAAATAATGTAAATATAAGATATGAAATTAATTTTTGAGAATTCATGAGGTATACATGAACTACGACGCTTCACGCCTGCATATTTATCATTAAGCGCTAACGCTCTTCATGAAATATGCCGGCGTGAAGCGTCGTAGGTTCATGTCCTCATGAATTCTCAAAAATTAAATTCATTTCTTAAGTATAATTTTATATTATTTAACATGCTTTCCTTTTCACTATTCACGAATGCTTTTAATTTTATTTTTAAAATAATGATTCAAATTTACTCCAACTCATGTAAAATAACATTATATTTAAATTGGAAAAAAAATATTGAGTCTGGCCTCTGAAAAATATATGTGCTGGTTGCTTTTCATTCATTGTTATTCATTTTTGTGAATATGTAAAGTCGATTTTCTATTTAAGCCCTAATAAGAAAAACAGAACAATTCTATAAAATCTTTATTTTTTTTTTGGTTGGGTGACATAACGGAAATAAATACACCCAAAACAAGTTTTAAAATTTTCACATTCTGAAATTTATTTTGGCTGGGGCCCAGCATACTCCATGAATAAATGTTAAGAATTTGCTTTTTGTTAACAAGCCCTGAAAGTGACAGGAATATCTAAATTAGTCTAGAGTTTTACTTTACCGTTACTCATAAAAATATATCAAAAGTATCGAAAATGCACAAACATGAATAGTTTCACTGTAATAAAAGCAGTCCGTCCATCTATGAAATTTGTATTGTATGCTAGATTAATTTCCAAACCAGTGGAAGATGGTGTGGCTTCTGAAGACTTGTGTTTATAAATAGGTTAATTTATAATAATCTATGTTTTTCTTGATACATTTGTGAAATATTTAGGTCAAGTATATGAATAATGACAACTACGATTGATTTTTCTGAAGTCCGGCACGGAACCAATACAAAAAAAGATGATTTTTATAGCTATCATTTTTTCCGTGACAGGAATATTTACCGCTGTGTCTTTGTACTACCATTCTTCACAAACCACATCTGTTCAGAAACGTAGAAAAAAAGTAATCATAGAGATCAATATCCTACAAATTTAATCCATTATATATGTCCACATTTTGTTAACATTTTATTATTTTCAAGAGCAATTGATCCTGTTCCTCGGCAAAATTTTTACCTGGGATAATGATTTTGAATAGTATCACTATGGCTTGTGGTAACTGTCTATAAGGTCTAAATTATTGCTCAGAATTTTCACTTTTTTCTGTTTTACTAGTAATTGAAAAAATAGATTTTACTTCATCATAAAATCTCAGAATTTTAAAAATAAACAACCAAAAATTCTTACATCTCCTCCTACAAAGGGAGACAAACTGGTTCGGATATGATTGATTGTTTGTCCGTCACGAAATTATGTCCAGAACATAACTCCTCAACTCTCTTTATTTGAATGGCTGCAATCTTTCGTTGTTTTGGAATATGATTTTATGTTGTGTCATAATTTATTCTCGGGGTAATATGCAAGTAGTCAGGGGCACTTGGAAATAACTTTCTAGCCAAATTTTGAGACTGTTGATGGGTATTTAGAGTAATATGTTTTTGATTTTTTAAAAAAGAAGTTTCCATAAAAATATTCTACAACTAATGCGTAATAAAGTTATAGACACATACAATACATACAACATAATTATTACAATTGTCTTTTTTAAAACACATCTCAAAAAAGCATTGCATTTTAATTTGGCATATGTGCACAATACCTAGAATAAGTTTTGCTGCTGTGAACTAATTGAAAAACATACTTTTAATTTAAAATTCTCTTCTAAGAAAATAAAGTTTTAAGAGAGAATCTAATTTATCATTATTTTTTTGTATCGTTAACTAATTTATATACATATTGTAAACTGAAGTTAGTTTTCCACTACAAAATTTACATGCCATTGGTTATAACTTTTAAAACAAATGAATAACTTATTTTATACATAATGATACGACAGACAGTGGTGCACTGTCACTAATAAACGGCTGCCTTATATCGAATTTTACGTTTTATTTTTCTTTTATGAGAATAATGGGGTCATTGTACGTAATTCTTCCGGCAACTTAAATCTGACCTCAGTCAAACAATTGGTAAGATAAATATTTTATGTAAGAGGAAATGTAGGGATATGTATACATGTACCTTTTGTCATTTTTCTATTCAATAATGCTTTTGTGAAACAATATGGAAAATTCCATGTGTTTTGCTGCTTATAAATTATATTTAACATAATCATGTTTTCTAGACAAAAACAATTATCAAGTCTCCCAGAGACGTGACATATCAAACACTCAATGAAATCAAGTTAGCTCAAGCAGCTATCAATCAACGTGTAAGGACGTTTCACCAAGCAAATACAACAATACGTACATGTAATATGCAATAAGAAAAACAAACATCAAGCTATTAAATGACGATAAATTATCAATCAAATTTCCAATTCATTCACTGTTCATTAATACATTTTGGGATAAAATTCTATGTACATATTTCTATGTCTATTTTTGTCCTTTTTTCTATGTCTATTTTTGTCCTTTTATATGTACCCGGATGGAAATTTTTGGAACCAATTTGAAGTAATAAGCCTTTTTGGATGGTCCAATGTCTGCAACATATCATTTGTGTAACGAGCATTTTTGCAGTTTCCAAATCGAACTGTTAAGTCAGGCCTAATCCAACTCTTACTGTTGTTTGCATCGCGTAAGACATTAAAAGGGCCATTGAATTGCAGCTTTCAGCAATTTCCTCAACAATTAAAACATTCGATATTCGACCAGAATAAAGGCAGTGCAACAATAAATTTTAGAACGGGTATCTATGGATGTCGAAAAATTCTTTAAGATGTGCAAAGATTATTTCCCTCCTAAAACATGAAAAATAAAATTGTTTTTTTAACAACTTTTGTGCATATGGTTTTCCCGGCTGTTCCATCACAAACACATCAGATTGACACAGAGTTACCTTGAAGACCTTAATGTTGCACCAATTGTGGTCTTGTCGTTAACTCTCTCCTTTTCTTTCTATAATCTGAAAATTGCTGTTGGATGGGAAAGTTTACACTAATGGTAAAATTACCAGTTTAAAAATACTTTATTTTGAATATATAATTTGTTCTTGTTCAGATGAAACATGAATTGAATAAGTGAAATCAAATTCTAAACAAAATACAAATGATGACAAGTGCACGATAGGAAATTTAAAATTAAACATAAAGGATTAAAACTAATATTGAATCCAGAGAAAGCAAATAAGTGAAAAGATGAAGACAATGAAAACTGATCAATCTCGTAAATCTGTAAACGATACAAATCGTGAACAAGGTAAAAAACACGGGCCCCTTAAAACACCAGAGGTGGGATCAGGAGGAGCATATATTGTCACCTCATAGTTAATGTTGCTTAATGATTTTTTTTTGTAGTTAATGAATCTAACTGCTGTGTTAATCACTCAGACTTTATTATGTTAAAAGTTGGATTTTTTTCATCAGTTTATATGATTATACAGTGTATATACCTCTCATATCAGATGAGAGAAATGTTCAAATTTAGAGTATGTAGAACTGATTTTAATATAACTTGACACACAAGTAGACTGCACTAAGATATTTAATTGTATATGTCGGTTTTTGTTTTGATGAAGGTGGTGCCATGGTTACTCAAAATAGAATTTTCTGTGAAATACTTAGAAAACACTACTCCTCCTACAGTTTGGTCTGATTTCAATAACTTGTCATACAAGTAGACTACACTGAGATACAGTGTCTTTGTCGGTTTTTGATGAATGATGTTGCCATAGTTACTAAAATCGACATTTCTGTAAAATTCTTTTAAAAGGCTACTCCTACAGTTTTTGTCTGATTGCAATAAATCTTGCCACAAAAAGAGATTAAACCAAGGATCATTATTCTACTTATTGCACTTGCAAAGTTGCAATTTCAAATAATGACCTCTGGGGGAAGGATGGGGCCACAATGGAGGATCAAAGCTTTAAATAAGAATATATAAGAAAAAAAAAACTTCTAAAAGTCATACTGATATGGAAGCATCCTCAGGAAGTGTAGATTCAAGTTTGTTTAAATCGTGACCCCCCCCCCCCCCCAGGGAGGGATAGGGAGGGACCACAGTAGGGTATCAAATTTTTACAAAGGAATATATACTAGGGAAAAATCTTAGTAGGTTAACTATACCTAACAAAAATTTTCCTATCAAAACCATGTAACTTTTTTGTATATTAAAAAATGACACATGGTCATTATTCTACGGGGTCTTTTTTCTACAATCCACACAGAGAAAATTGACTCCAAGACCATAATTTCTCCGAAAAGTGGGTCATTTTTCTACGTATAATATTGACCAGGGGGAAAAATTATCCCCGGTCAGTATTCTACGGGGGAGGGGCACTTTTCTTCGCTACACCGGTGTCATTATATACCGAAGGATGGCGATATTTGCAGTGAGGGTAGGTACGTATCGTCGCCAGCGACAATATGTACTCGTAAAGGGCGACAAAATGTACCATCAGAAGTAGCACGCATGCACTTTCAAATGGTTATATTCTCCGTGAGATCTCTGTATTGAGACAGTTTCGCAAAAAGTTTGCTCTTTCCATCAAAATTAATATTTTTTTCTTCCGTTTCGTTTTAGAGAAAAATGCTTCTTTCAATTGGTGTTGATAGAATTAAAATCTATCTGAAATAAGAATTAAAGATCCTAAACTTTTTCCAATCTTCTCACTTTACAGTTCTGATATAATTTGTGTCACCGATCCCTTTGAAAAGAGAATATACCGGTGCTGGCGTATAAAATGATTGTTTTTTGATTGATTTGATTCACATAAGTCATTGCTTTAAATAGGCGGTAGCTTCTTCCCTGGCTAGGAAAATATAAAGTTAAAATATATATAGATTATATTAATTCTGGGACTGATGGAAAATATTTTCAAGTTTGTAATGACGTACATCAAGCTAGGAAACAAACCAGGCGCACTTTACACTCACATCATTATACATGTAATTAATGCTTCAATGAAATCTGCTCCAATCATTTTAAAATAAGGTCAGACAAACAGAATGACAAAGTGCAAACGGACACGTCCTCCATCCGATGTCATTAGGTATTGCAACTAAAATATGATGATTCATTTCGACTGAGAATAAGTAAACAGAAATAACGGATTCCTCTAAATTTAGCACATGAGTAACATGAAAGAAACACAGTGACAGACGGGTTCAAATAAATGGATTACCAACATTTTAAATAGATTCTCATGCTAAAAATACACCCACCCGATAACCCTGTAAGTCTCATAAGACAAACATTCTAAAGGTACATAGTAACAATCAAATGTACGTAAATAGCTGGTCTACGCATCACTATAGAATTGTAAATAATAAAAATAAATTGGAGATTCATTTAGGGTGGATTCTTTATAAAATGAATCTGAATATAAAATCTTTATTTCATCACGAGTATCCTCTCCGTCTTCGTGACTACATATTTCTTTTATTTAATTTGATTATTTCAAATTGTATTAGATATACGACAGAAAACGCACTGTAAAACCTTAGTATACTTAAGTGCAAATATGGTATATCAAGTACATTAGAAAATGCAACTTGGCAAAAAGGTCAACGTCACCCCAACGATGTGCCCGGATATTTATCTTTCAAAGATTACACTCTTTGACCCAATTTTCCTGCCATTTCGGGTCGTCTTTGGTGAATTATGATAAGACAGTCCGTATAAAACGGAAGGCTGTTCTAACATTTCTGCAGCAAATTATTTTGGAACGAAGAAATGGATGTTCATCTTTTTTACATGATCTTGGCAGTGGGTAAGGTTTATTAATATATAGATTTGCAAACTTTCGAGTAAAGATTTTTTATTTAAGGCAAAACATATCAATCTTTTAGGTCAATTAATTATAGCTTTCTTAAAATTTATTATGAAGAAAATCAAAACTTACCATCATTGATGTTTTCCACCAATGTACAGATAATTAGTAATTATGTGACATTGTAGTGACACTGACCGGAAGTCATGGCCAAAGTGACACGTGTAGTGACGTACTTCCGGACTGTCATGAGTACACAAAAAGTGCCTGTCAAGCCCCTTATGAATCCTGGGGAAGGAAAAATTGTGCACTGTTCTGTGGTTTCTGCAGTAAGTAGAAGAATTATGCACTGTTCTGTGGTTTTTGTAGTAAGTAGAAGAATTTGTGCACTGTTCTGTGGTTTCTGAAGTAGGTAGAAGAATTGTGACCTGTTCTATGGTTTCTGCAGTAAGTAGTGTTACAAATTATATGATACAGCTCAGGGAAAAGAAAAGTAAGAGCCATACATAGTAACTTTCAGTTAGAAGAACTTTATATCATGAGATGAGTAAACAATTTCCCCAAAATTTTTCTTTTTTGCAAAATAGACAGCGTAACATGTAAGTAGACATAATAGTTTGATAAAAAAAAATTCTGGGTAAAATGAGCAAAATGGTTTTTGAATACAATAAGCATTTAAAACAGACAAAAAGAAGATAAGATTTTGAATACGGGAGATAACTTTATCTTTCTGTTACCCTGAAAAGATAAAGTAGTCATGTAATATATTAGAGATCTATTTGAAGACAATAAAAGTATTCTGTTTCTGTTGATGTACATATGAATCCAACATAACTGCAGAACAAATATAACAGAGGAATATTTCATATGACTGTGTTTAAATGGAATGCCGGATTTTTTATGAACATCTTTCTGATCACTTAGAATTCTGTTTTGTACAGCTCCAGCCTGCGCTGACAAACTTCCTGATTGTAAGGATTATAGCCAGTCTTCGTGTGTTGCACCTTATGAACCATGGGCAAGAAAGAACTGTGCCAAAACCTGTGGATATTGTGGTAGTGCTAGATATCAATTTATTACCTCCCTTTTGTACTAATACACATAAAATCGATTAAGGTTCATCTTTATTAAAATAAAAAATACATTTATGAGGTCAACATGTCAGAGTTTTGAATGAGAACGGCATAAATGAAGATGTAATTTTTTTTATACCGATACTCCATCACAGATAATCTTTCTTATGTATCTCTACAATTTTAGGCGTAAACGCTTCTACACCCGCCACATCCCCAACTACTCCGGCGGTTGCGAAAACAGACTGTTTGTACAGGGGTACATCTTATAAACTTGGGGAAGAATGGAATGATGGTTGTCAGTATCACTGTACCTGTGGAGAAGGGAGGGCATACCGTTGCAGCACTATGTGAGTTGAATCTCAGTATAGAGACTGACAATGACATTGTTCCTCATTCAAGATAACATTTAGCACTTACACTTTGTATTGATTTTTACCTTTTTTACAACAATTTTATCAATAAGGGTATGTTTTTTGTAAAGAATATAGAAATATCTACGCGATAGATCAATACATTCAGTAAATTTCTTTATGAAATTGATTTGTAAATCTACCTCTTTCAACCCCACGCCCGCGTGGCACAGTGGTAAGATCGTCTGATCTAGAATGTAGTAAGGAGTTGATACTTACGTCGCGGGTTGGAATCCCACAGTAGGTTGTGGAGACCGGTCCTTCGGATGAGACCGTATAAACCGAGGTGCCGTGTCGCAGTAGGTGCTGGTACGAAAAAGATCCCTCACTGCTCAATGGCCCTAAGTGCCGAGTTTTGCAGCTCCTCATCGGCAAGTGATGGAGTCTCCAAATGAGTGAAAAATTCTCGAAATACGTTAAACAACAATCAATCAAACAAACAAAATCTTTCAACCCCCTATAATACACATGGAACCTTGGAACACAATAGGAACCACATACACTTTAAATACACTAGGAACAACAAAATATATACTGTTCACACTCAATCTGATTGAAAAGAATAAACCCATTAAATTGTCGAAACTATAAAAAAAGTGTACATTTAAAACAATTTGTAATTTTTTTCTTCGACTGGCAATATATTTTTTTGCATTAACTTTCCACGTCAAAACGGCTCGTACGTCTATTAGCTACACCAGTTCTGAAAGCCGATAAATTTTTAAGAAAGATGAACAAAAGTAACATTTAAGAAGAGAGAAAATTAGAGAATTTTAATGTAAGCATTGAATTCTTTATCTTTTCTTTTTTCGGATGTCGTTGTTCGTATAACAGCACGTGGCTTTGTCAACAAATTTACAAATCGCGTGATAGTCAATTTGTCGGCACGGCTAGGAGCTGTTATACGATTGACGACATCCGAAAGCTTCAATGTGTGTCTTTCATTTTCAGTTGCCCAACATTTATAGATCCACCACGTAACTGCCATTACCAAGCCATCGATGGACAATGTTGCAGAAAGCTTGTTTGTTCGGACAATCCGAATAGTAAGATGTGGAAAATATAAAGCACCTTTAACGTTTGATAAAATATTAAACCGAGAGCAGAACCTTATGTGACATTTTTCTTTTTAGCCCCAGTTATAGGTGATACGGGGTGCATCTACAACAAAAGGAAGTATGTACAAGGAGAGACGTGGACCGAAGGCTGTTCTATTAATTGTACTTGTGTGGATGGAAGATCTGGCCAATATAAATGTGAAAGCACGTGAGTATGCGCAAATTTAGAATTTTTTTTGTCTTGTCACGTTGATTATCAACGGCAAAAAGTGCTTTTTTGAAGCTATACAATGTACATACAATTTCCAAAAATTGCATTAGACATCTTATTGATATTTCATACAGAATTGCCATGACTTAAATATTGTAAACATGGTATTTCACTATACATTTCTATCTGAATATCCTATAGCTGCCCGGAAGTCAAACCAGCAGATGGATGTGTTGTTGTAAAGAGAAATGGCAGTTGTTGTCCTGAATCTGTGTGTAACCTACGCAAGGCTAGTGAAACAAATGGTATTCAATAAAATATTTTTACTCCCTGTATGCATTCATAGCATACTTCCTCTTCAATGATATTGTGTTTATATATCTAAAAGATATCAAGTAATTGAAAGATAATTTAGAGCCAAACACAGAAAAAAAAGAAACACGAAAAATAATAATAAAAAAATCCCAAGCCAACAAAAAGCAAAAACAAAGTAACGGAAACCAAAAAGACAAAGAATAAGAAGATAAAAAAAACCTCTCCCCCTCTCTCACTCTAAATAAACTTTAGTTTTCAAGTATAACAAAGAGCATTTTTTTCATTCTTTTTTGCAGATCAACTGTTTTTAAAAGCATTTTTATCAATAAACAATTCCCTTTTTATGCCAGTCTTTTTATAGCGTCTTTACAAAATGTTTACCCCTTTTGTGTTTTTAAAATACGATTTTTTCAGCCCCTGGATGTCGCTACAATGGACTCGTATACGAAGAAGGCGACGAATGGAATGATGGATGTAGTCTCACAATAAACTGTAAAGATGCAGCCGCAGGATATTACACAGCCCAGCCAAGGTGAACTGTTCTTCAACATTCAATGACTGATAATACATAAAAAGTTCTTTTTTAAATTTAAATTTTTGAACGAAATACATTTATATGTAAAGTTTAAATATAATTTCAACTTCTTTCCGTATAACACAGATGTTTGGACTTACTACTTCCAAAAATCTGTCACCTGGATCCTGCGCCTGCAGGGAAATGCTGTCAGGTGCCGAACTGTCCGGCCTCCTATCCATACAACTACCCTCCAGGATATATACTAGAGTGATACACGTGTACTAAGAAGACGGGATTAGGGCTGGGCTGTTTTTGTATATATGTTGGCATTACGATAAACATGTAGTTAGGACTCATTACCAGATCATTATAACATCATATTTACACTTTGCCTGATAACTAAGTGCACTTGCTTATTGGTTTTCACTAATGTTAGTATTGTAGATAATCATGCATACAGGTGAAACTGTATGTGTATTTTAAAGGACATTGATCATTATATTATAATTTATTTTTATACAGCATTTTTGAAAATAAATACCTTAATACCTTATTGTAATCTTTTTGTTTTCTTGATGAAATATGAACAGTAATCAAGCTCAGAAGTCCATTCAAACAATACAAATTTGGAGCAGGGCAAACACGGACCTCTAAAAACATCAGAGGTTTGATCAAGTGCCATGGAGGAGTGAGCATTCCCTATCGATTGGTCACACCCGCCTTGTGCTCCTTGTCATGATCGGGAAACGGAAAAATCCGTGGACAATTCAATGTGAAAATAATGGCATAACAATTTGTATGAAAAAAAAACGTCAGTCAACATTCGACTTAATAATAGATTGTATTTGGTGATAAGGTAATTGTATCGACCATAGACCTTGCAAAATGCTGACTTTAAACAAGACCGTTGATTTTCTTGTTTCACCAACTTATTTGTCAATAGCTTGCCTCGTTTAAGAAATTGTTTGTGTGTATCGAATCAACTGGGAGACATAAACTCCATATGCAGGTGATAATGATATATTGCTATATAAATAAGGAAAGTTAACAATAGAAAAGTTTAAGTTATCACGTTTATCATAAAGTTTTGTTGTTAGGTTACCCTAACGTCTTTTTCTAGTAAAATATCCAAATATGAAACAGATGTGTCAGACCCTGTGGTATCCTTTATATTGATTTCAAAGGGAAATATCGAATCAACGTAGGAATGAAAATGAATATTGTTAATTAATAAAACGTTTATCGTGGGGAATGGTTGTATATAAAGTGTTGAAAAGTCGTACGTTTTGATGTTATTGATTTTGGCAAATTTTTGTCATTTCAAATTTTCTGAGAGTTCTTCGGAGTTTTTAAGTATCCACATCTGATTAACACCATTTCTCGAATGTATCATTGTACAGTTCTACCGAAGTCTGTCCTTCACGGCTGTTGGTATTTTTCGTGAAAAGTTGATATGTTTTATTAAACATTTGAAATTTACATTTATTTACTTTAGATGTGAATCACACAAACTCAGATACCTGAACTAGAGACTTAATTGTAAGCACTGCCCCACTAAGCTGTAGAACGGAGCGAATCTGTCCCGACAAATGTAATGGGAATATAAATAGAATTGTATTGAAATTAATAAGGTAAAGGCAACGAACTGTAAGCGATCTTATGAATTCTGTAAACAATATAAAACGTGAGCAGGCACCGGAAACACCAAAAGTGGGATCAGGTGCCTAGGAGAAGCAAACTTCCCTTGTCGAGCGAAATACCCGCCGTTAACCCACTGTATTGATCACGGAATAATCTGTAGTCAAAAATAGTATTAAACAATGGACTAACAATTAGTATTTGTATGAAACATGTCAGTAAAAATACGACCCAACGATGCAAAAAAATTGTATTTGCAAACAAGGTCATTATCACCATAGAACTTGCGAAGTGCTAACTCTAAGCGGGATCGTAGAAATCCCTGTAACATCACCTTATTTGTCAGTAGCCTTCCTCAGTTTAAAATTGATTGTACTTAAAACATGAGAGACATAAAAACCATATGCAGGTGATAGTGGAATATTTTTTTTTTACACAAATAGGGGAAACTGAAGATGGAAAAGCTTATGTCCTCCCGTTTGTCATTCATTTCGGGTGTTAGTTTGCCATTAACGTCTGCAGTCAGTAAAAGATCCAAATATGAAACAGATGTGACAGACTCTGTAGTATCTTTTATTTCGAGTTCACTGGGATATATCAAGTCAACATAAGAATGAAAGTAACTACAATGTAGTTGTTAACTGATAAATCTCAATATCGAAATGTCTCTATGATTTATTGTTACATGACAGTCATAGGAAGCAAAGCCTTTTCCTCCGATTTGAATGTCTGTATGTCGAGATCATGAAAAAAAAACGTTTGGTTCGAACCTCTTTGGAACCATTATTTACACATCGATAAATCTGATCTCCTCTCAAAAACATCAGTCCCAGTGATGGGTAGGAATTTATATAAATTATGGCCTCTGGTTCTAGGGTTAGGCCACAATTTGATAGAAGAGAAGACAAAATTTCAAAGGGGATTTTATATGGGATAAAGTATGTCTAAAAATATTTGCAAGTCTTCTGGAATCTTTTTGAAACAGAAGAACTACAATTTAACGGATTAGTGTGCAAGCACAGGGATCGCATATTTACACTGAAGTAGACAGCGAACCGTCTCCTAACGAAATCTTCAGAAGTTAATAAGTGAAAAAGTGTAAGAAAAACTTGGCTATTAAGGTAGATTACAGACTGTCTTCTGGTTTAAATGGCATCCATTCAGACATTGACATACTTTATGTGGGTTGTCTGGAACACTGATAAGGTACATTGTCCTAGATAAAACTTTAATTTGTGTAAAGCGATCGCGTACTCTTTATAAAAAATGTTAAAATTTACAATTAGCATTCTTCTAATTACAGGTAAGTGCACAAAATATATTTTTTCTTTTTGCAAATTTAAGTACAATAACAGCAATGTACTTTACTTGAAGAAAATTTAATGTTTGAGTTAGCCATTCTAATGATTCAGCTACATCTCAGTAGTGATGTGAGGATTGTGCAAATGTGCTCTTTGTTTTGGTTTTCTAGCTACAACGCGCACATGCTATAGTATTTGTGGTGACCTTTTACCTGATTGTGCTGAATATACACAGTCTGCTTGTAAAGCACCCTATGACTCTTGGGCAAGGAAAAATTGCGCAAGCTTCTGTGGATTTTGTAGTAAGAATATTTTAAGTGTGTTTAATCATTTTAGTAAAAACAAAAACAATACAGATTTTTCTAACAAACATGGACAGTATTATTTAATTGGGTATTCATGTTTTCTTGTTTTTCTTTTACTTAATAGCCAGTTGATTTGTCTTTTAAATAAATTAATGAAAAAAATATTCATATACATGAAAGCAGTAGTAGTGTTAGTCTATTAAATATCTTACTATAAATAACTTTACCATAGCGCCCAGTTGCAGTGATGCAATATCAGATTGTGCAGAATATGGGAAGCAGGCGTGTGTGGCGCCATATTTGACATGGGCCAAAAATCATTGTGCAAGCTACTGCGGATTGTGCAGTGAGTATCTTTATTTTTTTTTTTAAAAATCATTGACTCTGATGAATGATTGTGGGTAATTAAAATTCTAAAATTAATTCTAGTTTTTCTCACTCTTTAAGACTTTTTACAGCTATACTAGTATATATTGGTAGAAGACAACAAACTCTTCTCATTGACAAACTTTTTTATGGAAAGGTGACAACTCAGTTCCAACAAAAAAGCCCATGACCACTCAAACAGCACTGACAAAGGGAAGCTGTACATATAAAGGACAGGTTTATGCTGTAGGAGAAACCTGGTTGGATGGATGTGATTATAGATGTACGTGCACTAATGAGGGTCTTACACAATGTGTGCAACCGTAAGTAATTCATCTTCACAGAGCAGAAGCATTCATTGTTCAAACTGATTTTCCCCCAAGATAACACCAAGATTTTCTCATTGCGATACTTACTTTTAATGCAATTATCTATAAGACTACAAACTGTACTTCCGATTGTGTAACTTCATTTTTAAAAATCTGATTTGCTACAACATATTTCCCTATTGTTGAACCTTTTTCTCATCTGATCAAATTGATAGACTCAAATTTCTGATCAAATTTATCTGCCATTGAACTGTCTGATGATATGTGTATTAGGTTTTTCCAAGGTTCTACAATGAAGGGATATGTCATTTTCCAAGGGTACACGATTTAGGAAAAAAATGAAATGATAAAAATAGATAAAACTTGTCAAGAAGCAAAGAACCGAGGGTAGACACTATAATTCTATTGCATATAAAATATTAATCAAATCATCCAACGAGGCTTCGGTGCGCCACGCTAATGAATAAACTTTTTATTGGATAATTTTCTAAGAGTCTTCTTCCGGAAAACAGCAAACCTACCATTAAATAAATCAGTTTTCATTCATATAATACAGAACCAGATTCACCTAGGAATGAACTAAATATACAAATTTAAATTCCTTAAACAATGTCATAAACAATAACAATCTATGGGTTATATCTAGTTGTGCCGTGTATTCCAATTTGCCCACCAACTGTAGGCAGGAACCTGTGCCTGGCGATTGTTGTAAACGAGTTGTCTGTTCCTTCAGTAAGTATGAACATATACGTCATGCTACGAATACGGATATGAAATATTTCTACTGCTGTTCCCTTCTACCTATATATTTTCATCCAGTTTCTTGTTTGGGTATATAGAGCTGATAATGTTGAGATATTTTGAAGTGTTCAATGAATGGGCTTTTAATTAATGGAACAATTTTCAGTATATAATATAATGAAGTATAATGATTATGATGGGTACTTGCATCTACATACCTTTAAGTTGACTAAGTCATATAATATCTATTTTAAAAATAAGCTAAACATAATGCATAACTGAAGAACATAATTTACCTTCAGATCAAACGGCAAGTCCAACAGATACTTCTTTGAATCTAGATCAAGGGTGTCTGTATAAAAATACAAGTTACGCCAAGGGCCAGACATGGATGGACGGGTGTGATTATAAATGCACGTGTGAGAGAAACGATATTGTCCAGTGTGTGACACCGTAAGTAATGGTTGAATGCACTTACTATCTCACAAAACCTTTTTTTGAAACGTCTTCTTTATTACGAGAAATTTGTCAAATAACCTTTTTGTAGAAAATAGTTATTCACATTTTACAGATATAAAATGTACACACCAATGACATGATTTTCTACATTGTTTATATTGAAGATGTGTTATTTACACCAATCTTCCATCGTCGTGTCATTATGAGACGGTTCCAGGGGACTGCTGCAAGAAAGTTGTCTGTGCATTAAGTGGTATTTTAACTTTTTTGTATTTTATGAAACAGTGTATGTGTGAAGAAAAAACATCCAACACATTAAATTATGAACGTACAGTTACCGAAAATATATTTTCCTGGTCTAGGCAGTGGTAGTGGGGTTATACAAGGCAATGACAAATGTGTATACAAGGACAAATCGTATGCCGTCGGGGAGGTGTGGCAAGACGGGTGCGACTACAACTGCACGTGTTTGACTGGACTTACTACTCATTGTTCAACTCTGTAGGTTAAATTCTACATAGCTACGGCCAAATTCGGTTATCTCGAATTATATTTGAGACTGAATTTAGAAGTTGGGACATGTACTAGAATTTGTAATATAGCTGGAACCTTAGATTATATCTAACGTATCTCTGAGGTCGTTTCAAGTTATTGACTTCATCATTATTTCAAAATCTATCTCCCTTTTCTATGAAATGTAATAACATGTCATTTTAAACACAATCATCTTTATAATTGTTTTTATCAAGGTTAAACTGAACATTTTGCAGATGCAATCTATTTAGCCACCTTCCACCAAGTTGCCACTACGAGGTAGTCCCCGGCCAATGTTGTAAGAAGTTAGTCTGCCTAAACACAACTGGTTGTACGTATCTTCTACCTTTAAATTTTGTTGTTGTTTTTTCGAAAGTGTAAAGGTTGATGGTAGGAAAAAAGGGTTATTTAAACAGATTATTTAATAATAATAATCTGTAATGTAGTTAAATGTATTTTGATGGGTTGAAAAATCAAATTTTTTTTTTATTAAAATCTGGCTTGTGAAAACTTAATAATCTGGAAGTATTTAAAAATCATCTTTAAAATGATGAGAAATTTAATGAGTATAAGACATTTATCAAGGCTTCCAATTCCAGTACAGTGTATTATTTTGCTTTAGCCTCATTTATTGACCGCGGAGGTTGTACGTACAAAAACCAGACTTACAATACAGGACAAACTTGGCAAGATGGCTGTTCCATCAACTGTACATGTGTCAACGGTAGAACTGGACAATACAAATGCATCAGCACGTACGTAAAATAAAAACCAATACAATGAACATAAAAACTAAAGCTGTATTAATTTATTAATTTCATTCCAAGAATAAATTAAACATTTTACAATTATCATGAATTCATGATGTTATTTAATGCTTAAATCATTGTGCTCTTCTTGTAAATTTTAATTCAAAACAGACTTCTCATAAAAATAATCAATTACTTCATTTGTTCACGTTTGTATAATTACATTTAAAGATGAATGGATTTTAAAATCAATGTTTCTTGTCTTTGGTTAATGATCTGTAAACCAAAAAATTTACAAATCTACAAACGCACTGGAATAATTTGCATAGATTAATTTAATTCCAAACAAGAAAAAATATCTTCCTCCAATTTTGAAAAAAAAATCACAATTTTGGCTCAGACATCTGCATTTTAAAGAGATCATACAGTAATATATGTTGAACTTGTAAACTTTTTGCTCATAAAAATCTACGAATGACGTTGTCATCCTACTTTCAGTATAACATATATATATTCTAATAATAAGTTCTACTCCTAAATCAAAAGGTTTGGACAGCGTATACAATATCAAAGGCATAATAAAGCGAAATTAAATACAGTATAAAAAGGAAATTTGAAAAGAACGAAAACTAACCCTTATTTGTGATGCATTCTTTTAAACCATATTCATTAGAATCTGTTATTTCCTTTTTAGACTTGTCAGTAAATAAGAAGATTCATTTAGATTTCGTCTCATTAAACACTTGCCTTATTTGTCAATTGTTTAAAGAAAAAATTAGAATTCTAGTAATTTTATCATATTTTGAAAACCATACAATATATGGGTAAAATGTATTTGTTTTTATTTACTCAGAAAGATCATAATCAAATAATTTTCTGTTGTGATATACATGTAAAGTTATTAGTTTTACGATCTATACAGGTGTCCTGAAATTCAACCAGCTGCCGGATGTTCTTTGGTGAAGAGGGACGGAAAATGCTGTCCTGAATCAGTCTGTAACTTACCAAATATAAATACAACATCAGCCTTACCAAGTAAGACCAGAGTGATTATAGTAAAAATATAAATACAACATCAACCCTACCAAGTACGACCAGAGTTATTAGTAAAAATATAAATACAACATCAGCCCTACCAAGTACGACCAGAGTTATTAGTAAAAATATAAATACAACATCAGCCCTACCAAGTAAGACCAGAGTGATTATAGTAAAAATATAAATACAACATCAGCCCTACCAAGTAAGACCAGAGTGATTATAGTAAAAATATAAATACAACATCAACCCTACCAAGTAAGACCAGAGTGATTATAGTAAAAATATAAATACAACATCAGCCCTACCAAGTACGACCAGAGTTATTAGTAAAAATATAAATACAACATCAGCCCTACCAAGTAAGACCAGAGTGATTATAGTAAAAATATAAATACAACATCAGCCTTACCAAGTAAGACCAGAGTGATTATAGTAAAAATATAAATACAACATCAACCCTACCAAGTAAGACCAGAGTGATTATAGTAAAAATATAAATACAACATCAGCCCTACCAAGTAAGACCAGAGTGATTATAGTAAAAATATAAATACAACATCAGCCCTACCAAGTAAGACCAGAGTGATTATAGTAAAAATCTAAATGCAATATCAGCCCTACCAAATACGACCAGAGTTATTAGTAAAAATATAAAAATGACGGAGTTAGGGTAGTTCTGTTTTTCAAAAATTGATATTAAATCAAAACATTGTTGTACATTTAACTTGGCATTTCTCGATATAGGTGACTTTCATGGCTGTGTTTACAAGGATGGATCGGTATATCAGTCTGGTGACATGTGGTATGATGGTTGTAAGTGGAAATGTTATTGTCAAAGAGCAAATTTTTACAACTGTGAAAGTAGGTAAGGAAAAAAAAATAAAAGCTAGAGATAAGCTTTTCATAATAAATTTCCTCCTACAATTTGTTATTATTTTTATTTTTAATTTTCCTTTCTTCTTTTGACTTAATTTCTTGTATATACGTTACGATTTTAACAAAAAAAAAATTCATATGTAAATTTTAATGTTATTTAGATGTGTTGAATTTCATCTACCGACTGCATGTACACTTGAGCCTCCTCCTACTGGAAAATGCTGCAAAGTACCCAAATGTCCTGCTAACTACTTTATTAATTATCCACCTGGATATGTTCAGGAGTAGGATCAGATGCCATGAACAAAAAATAAATAGATATGTTTAGTGATCTTCAAATGAATATTTTGAATGAATTAGAAAAATACAGATTTTATTATACTTTATTTGCCTTCTTTTTTTTCGATAGACACAGGTGTCATTTTGTAAACTTTAAATTCACTGAGTGGCAGAACTTACAATATGAATGCCATGGCAAAAAAATACAAAATTTACAATATGACAACCATAAAAAGCGTTCAGTTTATATTGCACTAAGCATTTTTTTATTCTCATTTAATGAAAAGTTCTTGTTGATATCTTCCATCGAAAGACAGTAGAATCTTCTGTTCCTTACTCATGAAATCAAATGACTAGTTCCATACAACTAAGTATCTATCCATATGTTTTCATTCTAAATGAAGTAGTTGTTCTTTATGCTTTTCTTTTGTGGAGGTAATGAATTTACATGGATGCACTTTTTATACTTAAAACGTTAGACATTAACTTAAATTAACCTTAGTACATGTATAAATCCAAAATGTGCATTCCATGCACCTTACATCTACAACTGCAATTCATTTCTATGAAAATAAAAACAAGAGGCCAATGGACAACAACGCTCATCCGAGTCACATGGTACTGCTCGAGAAGAATATTTGAAAAGATCTTTCCCATTTCCCCACTTCAAGCTTCGAATATCTATTGTGGCTGCACATTTGCCCCTGGGGTAATGACTTGACCAAACACTGCGTCAACTACACTACATGCATATCAGGATGATTTGATATAGTCCTACTATCTTGAGAAAATAATTTTAAAGATGTTCTTTCCTAAATAAATCGCTACTGTGGTTCCACTCTATCCAAAGATTTCATGAATTGAACAAACAAAAACCTTTTTAAATATACATTAGATGTGGGTGATTTCTCATAAAGGCTCATTTTGGCCATCTGTTATTGAAAGGGAAGATTTTGATTTTATTCTACATACATGTATTCCTATATAAAATATATTGCCCTACCCAAGCCCCAGGGACCATGATTTGAACATTAATCTACACTATGTAAGCTTTTTTTCTGACCCAGTGGTTTTGGAGAAAATGACCCCACCCTAATTTTACTATTTCCTAATTGCATGCTCTTGAAAGAAGATGCGGATCATCATATTTGAATAAATTTGAATAACCACTACCCAAGAATGCTTTATGCTAAGTTCGGTTCAAATTATTTCACTGGTTCTAGAGATGAAGTCAAAAATGTTAATAGGAAGAAATGCCTCAGGTGAAATAAAATTATTAACTTCCACTTTTTGAAGATTGGACAGCATACTATCAAATACATGTAGATAAATTTTACAATTTATTTCTTATAAAGGAACTCATGCAGACTTTTGTTATAAAAAGGTATGATCTTTTTTGATTGATAAAGGAAATTTCTATACATGCTTTAGTCGCCCGCGTGGCGCAGGTGGTTAGAGCGTTTGCGCTAGAGTCGCGGAGTAAGGAGTTGATCCTTACGTCGCGGGTTCGAATCCCACTGTGGGACGTGGAGACCGGCCCTTCGGATGAGACCGTATAAACCGAGGTCCCGTGTCGCAGTAGGTGCTGGCACGAAAAAGATCCCTCACTGCTCAATGGCCCTGATTGCCACGCATAGGTCAAAATTTGCAGCTCTCCACCGGCAAGTGGTGGCCTCTCCATATGAGTGAAAAATTCTGGAGAGGGACGTTAAACAACAACAAACAAACAAATATACATGCTTTAACACTGTGCATTTCATATAGTATTGATTACAAACTACCGTTCTTCTTCAATTCCAAAACCTTTGCAATTCTAAACACTATTTCTGCAAAGTTGAATCAATATATACAATCAGAATAACATGTCAAATATCAAATTAAACAAAGCAGCATATATATTATTACATTGCGTGTAGAACAAAGGGGTATTGTTCATGAAGGGTAAGGGAATTCATTTAACTCAGATGCCTCTTTATCCCAAACAGACAAATCTTTCAAAGATTCGTTTTCAGGCTTCAAGAAATCCCCAAATATACATGCCTGGATCATGCCAGCTGCTGCAGCATATGGGTCCACAGAGGAGGGAGGTCTACGATCCTCCAGATATCCCCGTCGCTCCCAGGTTACTAAAGGAGGGATCCTGACTGTTGTTACGGCTTTTTCTGCTCCGTCAAATACAAATTCGTCAATGACGGGGTGTCCCTTTACCTTCTTATTTGAAAGTCTGGTTGTATTAGCTTCTTCAATAGTTTGGTCGTAAATTTTTAATAGGGGATTTTGGTCAGATTTGGATAGTATATTAATTGCATGATGGATAAATCTGAAATTATAGTAGATTCAATGAATTAATAACTTCATGAATATTTTACCAAAATGTATATTTTATTGTTTGTTATGTGTTATATTAGTGTCATAGTTATCACTTTTTAGGTCACCTGAGTCACTCAGGTGACCTATTGCTATCCGTTTTTGTCCGTCGTCGTGCGTCGTCCGTCGTGCGTTAACTTTTGAACATTTTCAACTCCTTCTCTAGAACCGCTCAATGAATTTCAACGAATTTTGGCATATAGCTTCTTTGGGTAAAGGGAAACACAAATTGTGAATTTCATGGTCTTTGCCCCCCTTGGGCACCAGGGGTGGGGCTAAAACCACCAAAATTGATGCAACCTTAAAAATCTTCTTCTTTACTCCTGGACATCAAGCAGTCAAACTGTTGGCATGATTGTAATAAGCATTGGGCCCTCTACTTAAATTATGAAATTCATGGCCCCAGAGTCAGGGGTTCTGGTGCTAGGGCGGGGTTCTATTGATTATATAGTGAAAATGCATTAATTCTTTCAAAATCTTCTTCTCTGCTCCTGGGTATTATACAAACAAACTAAGTGCATGGTTATGACAAGCATTGATACCTATTCCAAAATTGTGAAATTCATGGCCCCTGGATCAGGGGTTCTGGTGGTGGTGGTGGTGGGGGGGGCTCTATTGATTACATAGTGAAAATGCATTAATTCTTTCAAAATCTTCTTCTCTGCTCCTGAGTATTATACAAACAAACTAAGTGCATGGTTATAACAAGCATTGATGCCTTTTCCAAAATTGTGAAATTCATGGCCCCTGGGTCAGGGGTTCTGGTGTTGGGGGGGGGGGGGCTCTATTGATTATATAGTGAAAAAGCATTAATTCTTTGAAAATCTTTTCTGATCCTGGTTATAAAGTAAACTAAGTGTGTAGTTATGTTGAACAAGAGTGCTTCTTCATGAATCATGACCTCTAAGTCAGATGTTCTGGTGTGAGGATGGGACTCTATTGATAATATAGTGAAAATGCATTAATTCTGTTAAATAATCCCCTCTGCTCCTTAGTGTTGCAGATAAATAAAGTGCATAGTTATGATGAACAATTGTGCTTCTTACAAAATTTTAAAACTTGTGGTCTCCAGGTTTTGATGTTTTTCAGGGGGGGGGGGGGACTATATTTATTAATAAAATGAAAATCTGTTAATTCTTTGAAAATCTTCAGCTAAGTGCATAGTTATGATGGTGAGGGTACCTCTACCAAATTTATGAATTTCATGACCCTGGGACATGGGTTTTAGTGTTAGGGTAGGGGTGTGTTGAATCTGTAGTGAAAATGCATTATTTCTTTGAAAATCTGCTCCTTGGCATATTGAAGGCAAATAGAATTAAAGTTTTAATAAGCAAGGATATTTTTACCAGATTTTTAAACATCAGGACCATTTGGTCAGGTTTTCTGGTCCTAGTCAGGGCTCTATTAATTTGTATTCAACTGAGAGAAGTTATTCGGAACCCTTGGCCATTTACTTTTGATAATTAATCACTGTAAATAATGTATTTGAAAGTTAATAGGATAAGAGAATTATGCAAAAAAAAAAAAAAAAAATTACTGAATAATACAAAAAGTACTTTCATAGTTTTAATGATCAGATAGACAAATAATAAATAGATAAAAATGAGACAAAAATAACTTTAGTTATTAAATGTTCTTCAAAGACCAAGAGAGGCCAGTGTGAGAGGTCACAATGTGGGGTTTAAAGTAGTACAGAGGAACTATTAGTTTGTTAATAGTCTGCATGGTGATAGTGCTAAATGGGGGATAAATTAGAATTTAATATGTGAGTTGTTACTGAATACTAGACTAATTATTTCATTGATTCTGATCATCCTATTTCTCTTGCTTTTGGGCAACAAAACTTCATCTGTCAGTTTATTTTATACTCTATGGATCTTCTAAATTGTTGTACTATACTCAGGTGACCGTTAAGGCCCTTGGGCCTCTTGTTTAAAATCCATTCTATCTAACTGTAAAATTACACCTTTTTTAAAGAAATACAATGTAAATAACGAACCGTATTCCTTCTTTTTCTCTCATTTTTCTGACACTAAAGTTCAAATGTCCTGAGGAATATTCGGTCCCTCTTTTTAAAGGAGCTGTATTCAGAGTGACCCTCAGTCCACTCTGCTCTGCAAGTCTCAATAATATGTATCGTGACATCTGCAGGTGGTCCCCTATCGTAAAGCCATCACATGGTCCAACCTGGTATTCCCACTGCCAAACATCAATTGATAGATTAATGAATATTAATTCTGTAGGTTCTCTCTCTGTCTCATTAAGAAATGATATGAACTTTCTTTAAAACACTTTCAGAAACACTTAATTTTGATACTATAACAATTTTTAATCCTGGCAAAATTTAATAAAAGTGAGTTCCCTAATTTCAATATAAAATAGCAGATTTTACTTTATTTTATTTGAAAACTGTTCATTCTATCTATGGCAAAAATTTTACAGAAGTGAGGAAAGTCCGTACTGTCCCCCGCAAAAAAAAAAAAAAAAAAAAAAAAAAAAAAAAGAGGGAAAAAAGTGGAAATTTTAAACATGAGATGTGAATTATAAATGTTCAAATCATTAAACATAAAAGCAATAATTATGTGCTTGAAATATTCTCATTGAATTTCACATAAATGAAAAAAGTTAAAGATTTGCCTTACATTTCATATATGAAAGACTTCAAGATACATGTATATGGATTGTAAATATTTTCCTAGAAGGTATAGTACATGTAACACGTACTGCATGAACAAAGAAAGAAAACTCTCGTTTGTGTTTACATGATTTATTTTCAATTGTTACATCAATGTATCCTTGCACTGCCTTTCTTATGTAGAGTTTATGGCCATAAGTGAGTCAACATTTCATTTTTCCCTAGATAAGTCTTTAAAAACTTATTTCATAAAAACTACAGGGGTCATTTCTCTAATTGCTTCTTAAATAGACACAATTCTAATTTTCTTTTCCTCACATGAATTAAAAGCACAGTGTAATGCATTGATCATTCAGAATAATTTATGAAATCATCAAATAAAATTTTAACTTTATATACTTTAAAATACTTTATATCTTAACCAAATTTGAAGTTATGCTAAAACACTTTAAAGAATTCTTCATTTTGTGATGTAATATCATTTAAATGAGCAATACATAATGCTGCAACAATTTATTATTGACATTTTTTTATGTACAGTTTACATTTTAAGTACCAGTCCGCGTAAAAATCAGACAAAAGGCGATTCATGGGGGTTCTCAGAATTCGATGATTTTCCACACATAGATTTCTCTTGCGCTATGATCCATGAATGTTAAATGAAAAATATTTTGGATCATGGTTACTATGGAAACCTGGTCAAAGTAATTTCCTTAGCAACCAGCCAATTTTTCCATGTGAAGGGACAAAAAATTACTTATCTTTAAAGCCTGAAATTGTATATAAAAACTTTAACAATTATTCTTATTTACTGGTATAATAAAGACACACACTTTAGGTGTTTAAACAACACAAGACATAGATATTTTATTCAAAGGTAGTACTGTGGTAGACATTAGAATATATACATGTTTTTGCATTTTTGCTGACTCAGCATTTTCCTCAATTTTGGCAATATTGAAAGTCAATTTAAAATTAATACCAAGCAAATACAGCTGTTGTGTTTATTTCACATAAAAGGGGAGGACTCCCTCTTTTAGACTCTAACTTCGAAAACGCGGGTTTTTTGAAAAATCCTATCCGTTGCCTAGCAACAATGTTGGATGTTTTGATAAAGAAAAAGTGAAAAATGGTAAAGAGTTGAGTCAAAAATCTTATAAATTGTTATGTTTTTGCTGCAGATACAATTTTTCAAGTAATAGAAAATAATTCTCATTTATTTTAAAAATGAATCAATAATTCATAATTATTTATCTCCATGGCAACAGCAAGTTTTCCATAGCAACAATGCAAAAAGGGTTATTTTGGGCATTTTTGTATAGAGTTATAATGGAAACGAATAGATAATTATTCTTAAAATTGCAATTTAGCTGTTGTCAATTTAATATGGGTCTGATAAAAGTAAATTTTACTTAATTAACCCATAGCAACAATTCTGAATACCTATAGCTAGCAACCAATTTTGTAACCACTTTACCCTTTTACATACAGGCATTTTTTTTTTGTTTGGGAAGCTGAAGTAAGATTTTCCAAAAAGGCCTTCTGAATGAAAAATGAACACAAATATATACAAGTAGTATGTTTCAAAATATCTTTGTTGATGAAAAGATTCCATAGAATAAATAACTCTTGGGTTGCCATGGTAACAAGTTCCACACTGGCCAGAAAACAAACTTTTTGTTTGCGAAATACTTGGCCCCAGTTGTTGCTTATTATTCAAATTGGCAAAACTAACTGGTTATACAAGTAGCTTTAGCATACCTGTTTAGCATACCTGTTTCTTCAGATAGTATATTTTTTAATGATTACAGAGGATATAGTACGCGTACCTTAAATTAATGTAGCTTAGCTACCATTCCATATGAAAGATAAGGGCTCTCATAAAGCTTTGTTAAATTTTACACGTAAGAATCTCAAAGAATTTTTGTGAAAAGATTTCTCTTACGGTTGAAACTCATGGCAAGATTTTTTTTTCTTTGCTGAAAATGTCTATTGGAGATTTTTTTGCATCATTCTATATAGTGAAAAGGTCACTCATCCAGTACTTATGCATGCTTGCTGTACCTTGAAATGGAAGAAGACATTTAGATATCACTATTTTCTAGTATTTACAAACCAGTCTTTAAAACGATAGGTGAGCTAGCGCTGTAGCCATCATGAAACACAGACGTAGATATCAGAATCATTGGAATTTTAATTTGCTGAATCGAATGATCATCAATAAGAAGGCACGGTGGTGAACTGGTGTAGTGAATGGGGGGGGGGGGCCTCAATTCAGAATGGTGAATTCTAGAGTGGGCTTCACAATGACACAACTAAATGACTCTGCTTTAAGCATTCTGTAGTTTACTGTAATTTCAATCTGGGGTGAAAAATAAAACAACAATAGAACCAATGGGCACCTAGTTTAAAATATTCCAGTGCGGTACCGTTTTGCGCAATCGCATCTTCTTGGGTCTTTCCGGCAAGCTCGAAAAAAAATATCCTAGGTTATATTTCTGAACTTGCCAGAATGATCAAGTGAGTTAGTAAAAGCTAGGTATTTATTATAATTTTAGAAATGACTGATCTCTTCAGTCTTGATATTATAATATCCAGGAATTGAATGAAAAGGGTGAAGATTAGTAATATAGGAGTAATATCTAATAATATCTAAGTAACTGTTACTTTATATACATTTTTGTATAGATTATAACAGGTAAGACAATAAGACAGGGAACTTCAGCTCATGTGTATTTTCTGCTGATATAACGGAATTTACATGGTACAGTAGTATTACTAGAATGCAGTACCGTGATGCCGAGGATGCGTATACGAATAAAAAAGACTAATTGCTAGCGCTTGCTTGAGAGCGCTAGCAACTGAAAAAGATAGCTCCTTAATAGCGAGGCGATATAAGTTCCTTGCAGCATATCTGTAGCTCGCTGGCCTGAAAAAAAATTGGGATGATGATTCCAGTCTTTTTTTTTCAATATTTCCCCCACAGAACTACATAAGTTCCATATGCACTGTTCACTACATTACTCCCTCACAGTGCATATGTAACGAAAATTTACTTACGGAAATATATGTTTGATTATTTGTTGGTTTGATAATTATATGAAAAGCGATACCAGGTATCTATTTATGTACAGTCAATTTTCCAATATGCATTTTAATTTCTTCTGAATCATTTTTTTAGGAGAGAGAAGTGTGTTATTTTGTAGTAAAAGAAACCAAAAGGCCCACATTGCTTACTTGAGCACATTTGCTTGGAAAAAGCAGAAATCATATCAATATCGAAAAGTTTATGGGCGACAAACTTAAATTTACACTACCTCAGGATGCTTCCATTTCAATATTAGTAATCATGGTTTTGTTGTTTCTGAGGGGAAGAATTTTCAATATTTTTTCCCTAAATATATTCTTAAGTAAAAATTTGACCCCCTGTTGTGGCCCTGAACTACCCTTGGATGTCATTAAATCTACACTATGTAAGGATATTTCTGTACTAATATGACTAATAATGGCATTGCTGTTCTAAAGAAAAAAAAAATTTAAGATTATTTCCTATATACATGTATTCCTATGTAAAATGTTGGGCCCCTGTTGTGTCTTCGCCCCACCCCAATCGGTCATTATTTGAAGAAACTTGAATCTACACTACCTGAGGATACTTCTCTATCAATATGTCTAATAATGGCTTAGTTGTTCTTGAGAAGATTTTTTTAAGATACATGTACATGTATTTCCTATATATTCCTAAAGTAAACTTTTACCCCCTGTTGTGACCCTGCCCTACCCACAGGGGTAATGATTGGAATAAAACTGAATCTACACTACCTGAGGATACTTTTATGACTAATCATGGTTTTACTGTTCTTGAGAAGAAGACTTTTAAAGACAGTTACTCTACATTCATACGTAAAACTTTGACCCCTTCTTGTGGCCCTGCCCTACCCCCGGTGGTTATGATATGGACAATCTTGAATTTAGAATACCTAATGAAGACTTCACAGTTTCATTTTTCCTTGTCCAGTGGTTCATGAGAGCAAGATTTTTAAAAGATGCCACCAAATTTTCCCGAATTCTTGATTATCTCCCCTTGAAAAGGGCATTGCAATTCCTGTGAACAAACTTAAATCCCATTTACCCAAGGATGCTTTGTGGCAAGTTTGGTTGAAATTGGCCTAGTGGTTCTTGAGAAGTCGACTCAGGTGAGCCAAAAAATAATAAAGACATTTATTATATTATGACTCTGTATTTTTAATTAAATGTTAAATATATTTCTTTGTTATATAAACATAGTCTGCGATGTTACAACATTTTAGAATTATCTTAAGAATCTCCTAAGTATATCCAAGTAAGCCCATTCCTAAGGGAGCTTCTGGGTCTATCTTATAAGATCTGTCTTAGGACCATCTGAAGTTTTGTCCTCAAATATCTCTTAAGTTACTAAGTGGTTCATGAGAAGATCCTTTCCTATATATTTCCATATTAAACTTTGATCGTACAGTAAGGCCTCATCCTACCCCCAACCCTCTCCCTCGGAGTCGTTTTTAAACAATTTTATTTGAATGTACACTACCCAAGGATGCGTCCATATAAGTTTCGTATATTCTAGCTGGCCTAGTGGTTCTTGAGATGAATTTTACACTGATGAAAAATGTTTTTTGGACTTTGAGAAAATTATACAGCGTAAAGACGGATACTTGAAATCAACTAATTAATCTTTAATATAGGGAGTGTGCCTTTTTTTATCTAGGAAAAATCTTCAAAAACAATGAAGTAACAAAAACGAAAATAGCTTTTATTTACTCAAATACAGAATACATGTACATACACATTGTAAAGTCTTCAGCTACTCTTTCTAAGTCTAATATAATGTTTCGAATACTTATTTTAAATTATAAAATATAGTGCAGATTACAAATTATTCTATTTTATGTCAAATGGTGGGTCAGTCTAACTAAACAAAAGTACCCTGAAATTAGGGTGCAGTGTAAAGAGCGTCCTTAAATGATGACATAAAATTTTCATTCATTAGCTCACCTGAGCTGAAAGCTCAAGTGAGTTTTTCTGATCACATTTTGTCTGTAGTCCGTCTGCCTGTCCATCCGTCGGTAAACTTTTCACATTTCCAACTTCTTCTCCAGAACCACTGGGCCAATTTTAACCAAACTTGCCACAAAGCATCCTTGGGTAAAGGGGATTCAAGTTTGTTCAAATGAAGGGCCACGGCTTCATTCAAGGGGAGATAATTCAGAAATAGTGAAAATTTGGTGGCATATCTTAAAAATCTTCTTCTCCAGAACCAATGGCCCAAAAAAGTTGAAACTTATAGGAAACCTTTGTTATATAGTGTAGATTCAAGTTTATTCAAATCATGACCCCTGGGGGTAGGATGGGGCGACAATGGGGGATCAATGTTTTCTATAGCAATATATAGGAAAAAAACTTTAAAAATCTTCTTCTCAAGAACAGCAAAGCCATGATTTGTTATATTGATATGGAAGCATCCTAGCTATTGTAGATTCAAGTTTGTTCAAATCAAGACCCCCGGGGGTTGGATGGGGTCACAATGGGGGATCAAAGTTTTACATAGAAATATATAGGAAAATATCTTTAAAAATCTTCAAGAACAGCAAAGCCATGATTTGTCATATTGATATGGAACCTCAGGTATTGTAGATTCAAGTTTCCTCAAATCATGACCCCTGGGGTTTGGGTGGGGCCACAATGGGGGATCAGAATTTTACATATGAATATTTAGGGAAAAACTTTAAAAATCTTCTTCTCAAGAACAGCAAAGCCTTCTTTAGTCATATTGATATGGAAGCATCCTCAGATAGTGTAGATTTAAGTTTGTTCAAATCATGATCCCCGGAGGGTAGGGTAGGGTCACAATGGGGGATCAAAGTTTTGCATTGAAATATATAGGAAAAAAATCTTTAAAAATCTTCTTTTCAAGAACAGCAAAACATTGTTCAGTCATATTGATATGGAAGCATCCTCAGATAGTGTAGATTTAAATTTGTTCAAATCATGACCCCTGGGGTTAGGGTGGGGCCACAATGGGGGTACAAAGTTTTACATAGGAATATCTAGGAAAAAACTTTAAAAATTTTCTTCTCAAGAACAGCAAAGCCTTGTTTAGTCATATTGATATGCAAGCATCCTCAGGTAGCATAGATTCAAATTTGTTCAAATCATGACCCCTGGGGGTAGGGTGGGGCCACAAGGAGGGATCAAGTTTTACATAGAAATATAGGAAAAATTCTTTGTCTCAATAAGGCAAAGCCATGTTTAGTCATATTGATATGGAAGCATCATCGGGTAGTGTAGATTAAATTTTGTTCCACTAATTACCCCTGGGGGTAGGGAGGGGCAACAATGGGGTATCAAATTTTTACAAAGGAGTATATAGGAAAAAATCTTTTAAAATCCCCTACCGAAGAACAGCAAAACCATTTGTTATATTGATATGGAAGCATCCTCAGGTAGTTTAAAATTCAAGCCACCACCCCCCTGTAAACTTTTCAATACTGAATTGATTTGTGCTTTGTCCTAGCCATTGTGTTCAGGTGAGCGATGTGGCCCATGGGCCTCTTGTTTTTATTATCTCACCCTTAAAGAGGGTGTGGCCCTTCATTTTACCAAACTCGATTATCCTTTATCCAATGATACTTTTTGGGAAGTTTGGGTACAATGGTTCTTAAGAAGTTACAAATGTGAAAAGTTTACAGACAAACAGACAGGCAGGTACCAAACAAAATGTAATCAGAAAAGCATTCATACACCACTGAAGTTTCTAGAATGTAATGCTGTAGTATTTTTTAATAAATAATTTTAAAATGATGAATTAATCTCAATTAAAATAAGTTTTTCTCCCCAAACATTAAAAAATTTCAAAATTTGATTATATTACACAGTTGCTAAGCAACATTAACTTCAAAGTGTATCCATGGTAACCATAAAAACATACAGTTTCTTAAATTATGAATGCTAAAGTTTCCCGAGTGTTTTGCTTATTTCAATGCAAGCAAAAGGTATGAATACTGAAAGCCAAAATTTCAAATAAAATATTTTGGTCACAGATAGTTTGCTTTCTGGCCATTGTGCAACATGTTGCCATGGCAACTCAAGTATTATTTGATTATGGAATCTTGTCAGACATACAAACTTTTTGATACATAATGATATTGTATCTTAAGGTATCTATTTTTCATTTAGAATGTTTTTTTTTTTTGAAAATCTCATTTCAGCTCTTAAAATTTAGCCCCAAAAATGACTGAATGTAAAAGGATATTGTGGTTACAAAAGTGGTTGATAAATGTTCAGATTTGTTGCCATGGGTTAATAAAGTACAAAAATACTTTATCAGACCCATATTAAATTGACAGTTCTGCCAAATTGTATTTTAAAGAAAAATTATCTATTTGTATCTATTATAACTCTATACAAAAATGCCAAAAAATAACCCTTTTTGCATTGTTGCTATGGAAAACTTACTGTTGCCATGGAGATAAATAAATATAAATTATTGATTAATTTTTTAAATAAATAAGAGTTATTTTCTATTACTTGAAAAATTGTATCTACAACTAAAAGATAACAATTTATAAGATTTTTGACTCAACTCTTTACCATTTTTCACTTTTTCTTTATCAAAACATCCAACATTGTTGCTAGGCAACGGATAGGATTTTTCAAAAAACCCGCGTTTTCGAAGTTAGAGTTTAAAAGAGGGAGTCCTCCCCTTTTATGTGAAATAAACATAACAGCTGTATTAGCTTGGTATTAATTTTAAATTGACTTTCAATATTGTCAAAATTGAGGAAAATGCTGAGTCAGCAAAAATGCAAAAACATGTATATATTCTAATGTCTACCACAGTACTACCTTTGAATAAAATATCAATGTCTTGTGTTGTTTAAACACCTAAATTGTGTGTCTTTATTATACCAGTAAATAAGAATAATTGTTGAAGTTTTTATATATAATTTCAGGTTTTAAAAATAAGTGATTTTTTGTCTTTTCACATGGAAAAATTGGCTGGTTGCTAAGGAAATTACTTTGACCAGGTTTCCATAGTAACCATGATCCAAAACATTTTTCATTTAACATTCATGGATCATAGTGCAAGAGAAATCTATGTGTGGAAAATCATTGAATTCTGAGAACCTCAATGAATCACTTAAATATTACTTTTGTCTGATTTTTACGCGGACTGGTACTTAATACGATGTACAGTATACTGAGAAAATAATAGGATGACACACTTGTGGCCACTTTCTATATGAAGGACTCAGACTGATGAAAATATGTTCCAGCTTCACAACAACAGGAACAACAACAGAAACAACATGAGGGTATTCACCAAAAGTACATAGTAAAGCACCCAGCTGGGATAATTCCTATTGACGTAGGGGTTGTAAAAAGTATATTTACTTACTGTACCACCAACAAAATTAAGATAACATTTTCCAAAAAGACAAAATGTCACGCTCTATGACAACGAAATAATTTCGAGAAATGTGAGTAATGGAATACAATGAAAAAGAGATGATTTCAGAAAGTATGCAATATGTTTTATACACAGAATGCAGAGAAGGACATTTGCTGTAATTGAAGCCAAAGGTGAACCAACAAAGTAAGAACTACATGATATTCTACAATGAAATCGAAAATATTCATGTCACAGGCGGTGAAAAATCAAGTCTCAACCTGGACTCGAACCCAGGGCCTCTGGTGTACCGTGTCAGTGCTCTAACCACTGAGCTACTGATACCCGATATATTGGCTGACTTTCACGCACCTGTGAAACCGGTGACACATTCCAACTCTTTGTAGAAATTCGTCCTTGAATTCTAGGAGTTAAGAAAATGCTGTAAGGCATGTTCCAAGGGAATAGTGGGTATTTATACGTTTGGCGCCAAATGTCATATGCGGTGAAAAATCAAATCTCAACCGGGACTCGAACCCAGGGCCTCTGGCGTTCTGTGCCAGCGCTCTAACCACTGAGCTACTGAGACCCGATATATTGACTGACTTTCACGCAACTGTGAACCCGGTGACATTCATAAAATCATAACCACTATTCTCTACTTTTACATAATTTGTTAAAAAATCAAATTGCTATTAATTTTGAAACGGAATTTTCTTTTTCCGTTGTTAGCTCACCTGAGCCAATGGCTCAAGTGAGTTTTTCTCATCTTTTCCTTCCATATGTCTGTATTTCCGTCTGTCTTAAACTTTTCACATTTTTGACTTCTTCTCTACAACTATTTAACCCATTTCAACCAAACTGGTCAAAATGCATCCTTGGATGAAAGGAATTTAAATTTGTTCAAATGAATTCGAAGGGCCATACTATCTTGAAAAGGGAGATAATCAAAAAAGGGCAAAAACCATAAATATATAAGCTGGGTGTGTAACAAACATTTCAAGAACCATTGGGTCTGAAGGGATGAAACTAATGGTGTAGATTCAAGTTTGTTCAAATCAAGATTCCGGTGTTAGGTCGGGAATGCACCACCATCTTTTTCTTTATAACAACAGGGCCACAGTGGGTCATATTAATATGCAAACATCCTTAAGTGATGTAAATTAAAATAGTTCAAATTACGGGCCTCGGAGGTAAGATGAGGTCACAGTAGGAGACCAAACTTTGAGATTGAAATATACTAGAAAAAAAATTTTAGACTGAGGATAAGAAATCATATAATGCATCCTTAAAAACAATTCTCTTCAGAACTGAAAGGCCAAGTGATATTTAAGCAGCACAGTGTCGTGTGGATTCCAGCTCGAATAAATCATATCTTCTTGTTAGATTTCGCAGTAAGAGGGGTCAAAACATCTTCTTGCCAGTGTGACTCAAGTTTACGTTTAGGCCCACAGGCCTCTTGTTTTTCTTTCTGTTTTTCTCTTCGTTTCTTTTCTTTGTTTTTTTTTCTTTCTTTTTATTTTGTTTCCATTAGTCGTATCTTAAATGTACTTACCTAAAGTTCATACTGATAGTTTAAAAATCAACCTTTGTTTGGCAGATATACTCAGTGTACCTGGGATGGTCCGTTCTCCCGTACAGCTCCATGCACATTAACCCCTGCATAGATACAAGCTTGTAGGTGTTTTACAGACAAATCCCTCTCCACACCGATGTTTTTATCATGTTCATGTCCGACAGCGTAGAACGGGACTGTAATTAATAAATATATGTACATGTAAAAAAAAAAAGCTAACATATAGCAACATTATACCCCCCCCCCCCAACTCATAAGTATTGACCCAAAAAAAAAAAAAAAAAAAACTGTGAAAAATTTTAAAACATCGACCAAATTTCTATTACAAATTTGCATTGCAAAGCAAAATAATTTTTTTTTTCCATGTAAGGATTTTGAACTCAAAGGCTATACTTTAACCCAGTTCAAGTTCAATCCAAGATAGTGGTAAAATGTTAATAAAATATAAACGTTTTAATATGCAAACTGTTCAGAGGTACATATACAATACAAATACATAACATAAAATGAACAAGCATTCTGAGAGTATTGCATTAGCAATACTAGTCCCCTACCGGCAAGTGTAATCTGGTTCCCGTTAAGAATTGAAAATGCCATAATTCCGTCAAAAATTAATAAAGCGGGACGACATGCAAACTTGATCTATAACTAATCAAGGTAAAGCTACATACCAAAAATCAGCTCAATATCTACAAGCGTTTAGAAGAAAATTGCGGAAAACCCTTAAAAATTGAAAAGGCCGTAATTCCGTCAAAAATCAATGAAGCGGAACGAAATGCAAACTTGATCTGTAACTCATCAAGATACACTCACATACCAAAAATCAGCTCAATATCTGCAAGCGTTTAGGAAAAAAGTGCGGAAAACCAAGTGGGACAGACTTACAGACAGACAGAGGGACAGACAGACAGACGGACAGACAGACAGACAGACAGACAGACAGACGGACGGACAGACTCAGAGGAAACCTATAGTCCCCTCCGGTTTCACCGGTAGGGGACTAATAAAAGTAAGAAAAAGAAAAAAATTCAAGGAGGACAGTCAGCATTATATTTTTTTTGTATAAACATACATATTTTTTTCTAAGGATTTTTTTTTTCGTTTTAGATTGTCATTAATTACATTTTTCAAAACTTAACAGCTTACTCATTTCTTTATAGTTTTAGAATATATAGAGGTACATACAAAGGCTAGAATAGTCATATTTTATAGGGTCGTAGCTGACCGGGAGTCCGTCATCATTTACCACGTAATATTCTTGTTCAAATCCAAACCACGGGTCATGAGGCTCCTTCGGCCTGTGTCCTGTTGTCGGATCATATTGTAGTCTGTTTAATGTTTCTGTTAATTTGACCCTTGTGTTAATATCTAGAAGAAAAAAATAATAATATGAAAATCATTTTTTTCCCTTAAGATGTTCACACAAGCTATAATTTTTTTTTTTTTTACAAGTTTATCAGTTTCATGTAACTGCTATGAAGTAATATAAATGCAACATACTCACTAATTGTTAATTTCTTACCTGCTGGTTTGTCCATCGTCAGCCACAAGTCACAGAGAACTAACTTATGGGGACTGCTTAAAAACGGGTTTTCAAACATGGCTACCGGTTTCATGATCATTACAGTAAATTCTTTTCTATTTGCATCATTCCAGTTGTATGTATCATTTAACGGACATTCTAGGGATAGAAATGGAGAATAACAGGATGATCAAACATGTTTTTTGAGACTGTGATGACTCTCTAAAAATGGTTTAAGTTGGATGAAAAATTCTTTTCTTAAAAGAAAATGGGGGCGTATTTGTCATGTCATCTGCAAGAATCGTGTTAACGAATCATTCATAGTGTAAATGTTCAGTCAAGCAGACGATTTGATTGGCTGACCACAGCTGGGCAGACTTTTCGAAAGTGACGCACATAAGAAAATAGTATATTCCACTGTAATACCCCCCCCCCTCCCGAAAAAAAAATTAAGTCTACTTATTTTAACAGTTACGGTATCCTAGTACCACTTCACATAATTAATAAACAGCCTGAAGATAAAAGGGCATATTGAAATGCAGATGTATTAAAATTTTAGTGAGTGGGAAGAATTACTTTCGTTCTCAGTACAACAGAATAAAGTGTAACGTTATTCTAAAATTTGATAGATCAGTAGATAAAATCAAACTGGCAAACGACTCGAGCTTATAAAAAATATAAACGTTCCATGCGAGGATCGAACCAAAACGTCGATTTCTCATCGTCATGGACGGATAAAATATTCATGTACCACTGTGCTATCGTTGAAATATGCTAAAAAGGTTTTTACAACGACAATGAAGCAGCGCAGCTACACAAAGTTTTTTTTTTTTTTTTTTTTTTTTTTTTTTGAAAAAGTTCAATTGTAGGGTTTCTGGGTCTTTTCTTCATTTCTTTTTACAAATGTTTGCGCGTTTCTTTTGAGTTAAAATGACTCAAATAACGTTTTAAAATCTTAGAGAGATGACCCAGATATAGAAAAGTTATATATAAGAACGTGTTTATAAAATGCAATATTTTGTACTACATGACGCGTCTATCCATGTTTCAAGTCAAAACACACAATCGGGAATATATTTCTCTTTCTTATACACAGAAACCCAGTAGAATGTCAATATACCGGTATCATAATGTGTCTATGAATTTTTCACTTTTTAAGTGCACCCAGATTCCTGCCGAATCCAATCAAATGCGTCCTCATTCTTTTATGTTTATAAAAATTATTCTATTTAATTTTTTTCTTACCTTTTGCTGACGTTGGTTCAGTGTTTACCACTTTCATCTTGGACATGAACTGGAAGTTGGTTTGATTTGTGAAAACGTACTCTAGAATAACACGTTTTGTAGATCCTGGAGTAGCTGGAGGATTGAGGAAATGGAAGCTCATTTTGGTTTCTATCTGTCAGGCTACAAAATGTGCATCTACATGTAATTTACAAACTATGAGAATCGTAATGAGTGACAATTTAAGATTTCTTTTATAAATTTAGATAAGAAGGATGAATAAATGGCTAGAATAATCAAAGTTATGTACATTCATTTTCTGCATTATAGAATTACAAGTGGATCTTTAAAAAGGAAGTGGGGGGAATTATTTGAAAGAGGAGAAATATTCTTAAATCGTTAAAATCACATCATATTTTATCAAACAGTTGCTAGTATCAAAACTATTACACTGTCTCTTTCATATATCCCTTTCCAATTACATTGAATGGCTTCATCATGTACTTTTTGCTCTAGGTGAAACTAAAATTAGAAAACGTAATACGTGCTTTGAAATGCCCAATTATTATCGTTTAATTAACTGTTAAGCTGAATATTTATATCACAAAAGAGCTGTCGTATATTGTCCCAGTGTAAAAGTAAGTCGTCGATTGTAAAAGTCAGCGCTTCTCGCAAAAGTCCACTACTGACTACTACTAAAGCAAACAGAAATTAAACGAAGCTTCCAACTTTTACCTTCCGTGTAGGTTAAGTATTGTTTAAACGTAAAAAAAAACATCTATATCTTCATTTTATTCTTACCTTACCATGCAAAGTCGATGAATTCTTTTCTGTCTGTGTAACAAAAATCGGCACCGTGTAATTCATGGACTGGAGGCATGGAGTGGAGTTATGGAGTGGAGTTTGGAGTTAAATTTTGGAGTCTAAGATTTTTTTTTAAGAAACATGAATGGGAAAAGATGTTCAAGAAATTGCATTACTGTGAAAGTTTTTCATTCTTTTTTGTACTATTGTTGGATGTTTCAAGTCTTTTTACTTAAAGATTGACAATTCACAGCTACTATGACCTATTAAACTTTGTAAGTTTCTGAAGTATTTGTAACTTGAGAAAATTACATCAGTATTGAATAGACAGACATGATACTGACAAGATAACCCCTGTTCTTTGAAAATGTTTGGAAACTGTTGAACATAATTAATCAACAGATATAGTCGGTCTAACTGGTTGTTTAAATACAGTTTAATTCGACGTGTTAACAAACCTGTCAAGAGCTATTAGACTAAACAGTATAATGCAATTTTTCAATATTACACTCACCTATTCATTACCTTCCATGTAAAATTATAAAAATAAATGAAAATTAGTTTTAAAATAGGTTTCCCACTTTATTCCACTACTATATGGTGTACTAAAAGGTTCACTCACTCCCTTACTTCCTTGCATTAAAAGCGACATAGCGAGTACCATACTAATCTCACTTTTCCTTGGGTTGTCGCTCCCTCACCCTCAGAAACAACAAATAAACTATGGGTCATATCACCCTTCAAGTAGAAAGCAATGTGTTAATTGTTTTTACTCCAATCTTAATTAAACATTGAATAAACTGTTATTTTTCTAATTGATAGTGAGAGTTTGTAAGATTACATTGGCTCCTAGAGAAAGGTCAGAATTCTCACACCCATGCGAAATGAGAAACAATGGAATGCGATTCTGCTAAAAATAACGAATGATCTTAAAATGTCAACCAAGGGGGACAACTTGTGCTTTTGACTTCATTTTGTTAGATGACAGATGCAGAGTGAAATGAAAACATCTAACTTAGGTCAGATTTATCAGCGACCTGCACAACTATCTCGCACTGATAAATCATAATATCATGACAGATTTAATTAATACAATACTATTAACTGAGAGAAATGCTTACTCAGTTTTTGCTTCCAATAATAAATTTGTCATCAAATGATACCTTCAGTGATAAACTAATTGAATGTATTTCCGCTGGGGTACTCTATAATGGTCCAAATTTCAATGTTAGTACTCTGACAAAAAAGAATCAACTGTTACAGATCATTAGCTTTTTACTATAATCACAATGTACAAGACAGTCTTGTGATTTAGTAATTCAGGTAATATTACAATTGAAATTTAATGTCCACGTTATAAAAGATTTATTTATTGATAAAAAATGTATAAATATGTTATTTAATGTTTTGTTTTTTCTCCGATTATGTATATAACAATTAGTTAATAATTTGAGGTGATCTCTCTCTTACCAGTTAATTATGTACTTTTTAGCTGTTGATATCTAATTAAATCTGTCAATTCTTTATGGGTTCGTAATATCAGATCACTGATAAATATGACCTAAGTTAGATGTTTTAATTTCATCCAGCATCTATTTCTATCAAAATTCAATCAAGGCAAAAGCTGCCCCTTGGTTGAAATTTGAGGTCATTGGTTATTTTTTTTTTATTCCGTTGTTCCTCATTTTTTGTTTAATGTTTTACACATACCCTACATTTAGAGATGTTAACCATTTAATGTTGGTGTATGTGACCTACTGTTGAATTAACTTAGTTCTCCACAGAGTAGTATGCATGTACCGGGGTATTAAAATCATTGCATTCTATGGGAGGTTATATAAATGTTATCATCCTTAACTAGTATCACAGTGCATTCCTTCCCATTAACTTCTGAACTGATAAAATTGTGAGTCACCAATGTATTGTATTCATATTACAGTATCAGTATTATTTATTTAAGTTAATGTATGTGAATTATTGATAATCTTTTCTTAATTAGAGTCTCATTTTAAGATACTAAAATGATGGTTCTAAATCTAAAGTAAATTATATAGAGAGAAAAATAATCTATAATATTCTAATGTGGATTACATGGATGTGAACAAATGTCAAAAATCAAACGGCTTGGTGTAAAATGCTGAGGATGGAGGCTCCAAAATGGAGTGTAACAAAGTGCAAGGGGTGGAGCCTCCTGTGTCAATTTAAAAAATGCTTATTTTATCTTTCATTCAGTTTAGGACCCTAAAACCTAATTAAATCTGTCAAGACTTCATGAGTAACTGTACGTGGGATAGCAGCGAGGGACATAAATCTTACCAATGTTAAATGTTTCCCTTTCACTCAGCATCTGTTATCGAACAAAATTTAAATCAAAAGCACGGAATGTATGGCTCTATTGTTTCTGATGTATAAAGGTCATTTTTTGACTGAATCTCATTTTGTTGTTTCTCAATTGTTTCTCATTTTTTGGAGAAAAGAAAATGACAACAATGAACTAAGTGTTAATTATGTTATTGTTTCTGTTTCATTCAGCCTCTGTTATCTTAAAAAATTTAAATCAAAGCAGACCTGTACCCCTTGTTGACATGTGAAGGTCATAAATTGCTTCATTGTTTCCAAGCTGTTTCTCATTACATACTCCAAAAGATATCGTCAAATGTTCTAAACAAAATTGACTTTTGGCATAAAATAAATTCATTCAGTCAACTTGAAAGGAATTATCTTTTTATTGTTTGGATAATATGACATTTTTATAAGTTCTTATGGAAAATAAGAAATTGAGTTGACAGATTTCTATAAGCAAGAGCTAAAATTTGAACAAGATTCTCCACCCCTTGCACCACCTGACTAAAGAAGCTCCACCCCTTGCACTTTCTGACACTCCATTTTGGAGACTCCATCCTCCGCATTTTACACCAAGCCAAATCAAACAACCTTTGTAACAATATATTAACCTACATTGTTAAGCTGTCTGGTCAAAAACCTATAAAAGTTTTAGCAGACGTAACAAAGATGTGACAGAAAGTTAAATTTAGTTCAAGGAGTTTTATCACCTTCCAATTTATATGTGTTGAAGCTATGGTGATCATTATTTATGTACCAGTTAAATTTGATACAACATAGAATAAACTGTCACTGTTTTAGATTACACACTATTTGACAATGAGGGTGAAATTGATACCCATGACCTTATCTGAAAGGATTTGCGGGAATTTGATGCATGCACTGTACGTCCCACATATTCATTTTATCAGAATCTGTCAAGAGTTATTTATACAAGAGGATGCAGGCAGTGTTTTGCGATTATAACAGACCTATTTATTCGGCACCGTGTAATTCATGGACTGGAGGCATGGAATGGAGTTATGGAGTGGAGTTTGGAGTGGAATTTGGAGTCAAATTTTGGAGTCTAAGATTTTTTTTCAAAATATGAATGGAAAAAGATGTTCAAGAAATTGCATTAGTATGAAAGTATTCTTTTTCGTATATTTGTTTGCTGTTTCTTGTCTTGTAACTAAACAGATTGACAATTCATAGGTACTATGACTTAATTAAAATTTGTAAGTTTCCTGAAACTTAAGTATTTGTAACTTTAAAAATTACATCAGTATTGAATAAACAGACATGATGCTGACAAGATAACCCCTGTTCTTTAAAAATATCTGGAAACTGTTGAATATAATTAATCAACAGATATAGTCGGTTTTACTGATTGTTTTAGTATAGTTTAATTCGACGTGTTAACAAACCTGTCAAGAGGTATTAGGTTCAGTGTTTAAAGCAATTTATAAGAACGCTTTTTTTCAGTATATACACTCACCTATTCATTACCTTCCATGTTATAAAACCAAAACAAGAAATATTATCAGTTTTAAAATATGTTTCACACTTTTTACCACTATTATATGTTGTACTAAAAGGTTCACTCACTCCCTTGCTTCAGCGACATAGCAATTACCATATTAATCTCTCCCTTTTCCTTGGGTTGTCACTCCCTCACCCTCAAAAACAACAAATCAACTATGGGTTATATCACACTTCAAGTGAAAGCAATGTGTTAATTAGTTTGTTTTTACTCCAGTTTATCTTTATTAAACATTGAATAAATTGTCAGTTTTCTAATTGATAATGAAAGCTATGTAAGACTACACTGGCTCATAGAGAAAAGCCAGAATCCTCACACCCAGTTTCAGAGATGCTGATTAAACTTTGAACGATGACCATTTAATTTTGGAGTATGTGATCTCGTGTGAATTAATTTGAACAGCATGCATACATTAAAATTACATGTATTGCATTCTTTAGGAGTTTATATAAATATTATCATCCCTTAAGTAGCATCACAGTGCATTCCTTCCCATTAACTTCTAAATTGATAAAAATTGTGAGTCACCAATGTATTGTAATTTAATTATATTACAGTATCATAATATTAATTAATTATTTAAATGTTTATGCATTATTGATAATCTTTTTTTTAAATTCAAATTTTAAGATACAAAATTGATGGTTTCAAATCTACAGTAAATTATATAGAGAGAAAAATCATCAATCTTATTCTACAAACAACCTTGTAACAATAATTATATTAACCTACATTGTTCAGCTGTGTGGTCAAAAACCTATAAAAGTTTTAGCAGACATAACAAAGATGTGACAGAAAGCTAAAATTTAGTTCAAATGGTTTTATCACCTTCCAATTATGTGTTGAAAGCTATGGTGATCATTATTTATGTAACAGTTAAATTTGATTAAAACATAGAATAAACTGTCACTGTTATAGATAACACACTTTCTGACAATGAGAGTGAAATTAATACCCACGACCTTATCTGAAAGAATATGCGGGAAGTTGATGCAGCCACTGTATGTCCCACATAATCTGCCAAGAGTTATTTATACCAGAGCATGCAGGTAGTGTTAGGCAATTATAATAGACCCATTTATTCACATTAGTATGCTATTCATTAAAGTACAAATTCATTTTCAAGGAAAAAGATTTAAGTTCAAGAGTTGGACCAGAAGATTAATCTGTCTAAATAAAAATTAACATTAATATTAATCCTGAGATTTAGGTAATAGATAATGTGATTTTCAACTGACTTGTTCTAACAATCAATGACTTAAATGAATATTTGTTATTATCTCAAATCCTAGAATATAAGCTTTCAAATATGACTGATACAATATCTTTCACAAGTATAAATTTGGTTGTGAAAAAAAGCTCTAATTGATATTACTAAGAAATTTGATTAATGATTATTATGAAAAATCGTCAAAATTGATATTTTTTAATAATTCAAATAAATATTTTAAAAAAAAAAAGCATACCACTAGTCTACTTCATAATATTTTTATGCCCCGCCATTAATATGGCTGGGGCATATAGAGTTTGACATGTCTGTCTTCCGTCCTTCTTTCCTTCTTTCAAGCTTTGCATTTAGCTCAGTTTCAGATATTTTTCAAGATATTTTTTTATAAAACTTCATATGTTGATAGGTATTGGTGAAAGCTTTTCAATTGTGTAAACATTTTTTGACTTTGACTTTTCCTTTGACCTTGACCTTTTCTTAAATTAGTGTTTAGCTCAGTTTTAAAGAAACCATTTAAGATATGTTTATCAAATTTAATATGCTGATACTTATTAGTGAGGGCTATTCAACTGCGTGAAATCTTTTAACCTTGCACTTTCCTGTGACCTTGACCTCACTTTTCTTTAATTTGCATTTTGCTTAGTCTTAAAAAACATTTAAGATATTTTTATGAAAACTTATGTACTTATACATAATTTGGTGAAAATTTATCATCTATATCCAATTTTTTTAGAATTCAATTTTAAAGAAACTATAGAGGTTTCTTTAAGAAAGAAGATGTTCGCTTCAAACTTCATACACTAATATAAATTTTCATGTTGCATTACTAATATACACTAGACGGGGCATTCATGTCCTATGGAAATACTCCTAGTTTTAAATTACTGAAATATAAACTAAAATGTTCATCTACACTTTTCCAAGGAACACACGCATCACTTCTAATAGCAACACGGGAATATAATAAAACTAAAGAGTTGTCACCTGAAGAATTTTGTATCATTATTCTATACATCAGTAAGACAGATTAAATCTCATATTTATACCAAGATTGATCAATGTAAAGCTCACATTCAATAACTCTTATTTTGGGGGTATTACAAGAAAGAATATATTTGCTTAAACAATCGGAAAATTTCAGGCCAAAGGAGCAGGAAAATACCTTAAAATGGATTATGGAGTATCAAACGGGCATGAATGACACCATCTAAAAAAGATGAAAGAAATATCATTTGTCTGTTTTTGAGCAGATTTTAAGGTGATTCAACAAGATACCCGTAATCTAATTTTAGTAACAGGAGTTATGTTAAACGTTGCAATAGCTGGTGCTTTATAGCAACATGGGAATATAATAAGACTACAGAGTTGTCACCTGAAGAATTTTGTTCTAAATAGCAAAAATCAAATTTTAAAAATAAAACCAGACTCCAAAATTTGACTCCAAACTCCACTCCAGACTCCACTCCATAACTCCACTCCATGCCTCCAGTCCATGAATTACACGGTGCCTATTTATTCACGCTATTCATTAAAAGTACACTAATTATGGGTAATCCATTTTTTGAGGAAAAAAATGCTTTTAAGAGTTGGACCAGAAGATTAACCTGTCTAAATAAAAAATAACATGAATATAATAACAATCCTGAGATTTAGATAATAGATAATGGGATTTTCACCTGGCTTGTTAAAACAATCAACATATCTTAAGGTCAAGATCTAGTAAATGAAAGGAGCCTATAGATTTCTCAAATTTGAGAAATAAATCCCTTTTATGATGCTTTATAACTATTGCTTGGTCAAATAAGGTGTCTCGGGGCATAATTTGTAGGAAAATAAGACGAAAAATCATATTTTAAACTGCCATTTTCAATGAAAAATTAAGAAAGGCAGTCATGAATAATGAGTTAAATAAATTTCATAAACTCGTAGAACATAAGCTTTCAAATATGATTGATACAATGTCTTTCATAATATAGATTTGGTTGTGAAAAAAAAACTCTAATTGGTGTTACAAAAAAATTTGATCAATAATTATTATAAATGATGTCATCGTCAAAATTGATATTAACAAATAATTCAAATATAGATTTAAAAAACTGCATACCACTAGTTTACTTCATAATACAAATGTGTTTTTTTTTAACTACAGAAATATAAACTAAAATGTTCATCTACCCTGTTCCAAGGAACACGGGCATCACTTCCAATAGCAATACGAGATAAATTAAAACTCCAGAGTTGCCAACTGATGAATTTGTATCTTTTAAATTCTATAATTCGATAAGACAATTTAAATTTAATAATACTCATACCCAAGATTGATCAATGTAAAGCTCACAAATTCAGTAGCTCTTATTTTTGGGGGGTATTGCAATAAAGAATACATTTCCTTAAACAATCGGAAAATCACAGGCCAAAGGAGCAGACTTGAAATGGATTATGGAGTATCAAGCAAGAATAAATGACACCCCCTAAAAAAGAGCAAGACACATTACTTGTCTATTTTTCAGCAGACTTTAAAGCAATTCAACAAGATTACCTAAATTTAGCAACAGGAGTTATGTTAAACATTGCATTAGCTGGTGCTTTATAGCAAAAATCAAATTTAAAAAAAAAAAAACCAGACTCCAAAATTTGACTCCAAACTCCACTCCAAATTCCACTCCATAACTCCACTCCATGCCTCCACTAAAGCATTTACTTGATGAATTGGAATCCGGAAGTATGAAACAAAATAGGAGCGTTATATAGGGCTAACGACAATATTTTCTAAACCCCAAAATCACCTTCAGTGAGTGATATGAGTGATATTTTTTTAAACCACATTCAATAAGTAGGTCAATGCTTTTTATCTGTTAGCAGATTCCATGCACATGAAGTGTGCAAGGATGATTTTATCTCATTTAAATACAACAAATATATTGAAGATAAAATTGAATTTAAAAAAAAATGAAAGAACGTTCTTAATAGAGTTTTGCTAATTAATAAATTGTCACTTCGCACATGATTCATTAATTAGTCATGTACACACCGACAAAAGATCGTTAATTAGTAAAAGACACAGTTGTGTATATTCTTGCAATCCTAATGCTGATGGTGGTGTATATGTTTCCTGAGAGCCCTGTTGTGTCCAGAACTGATTAGTGGAAGATGTTTAAAATTATTTGCTTCCTGTCTATTTATTATGTATATTCGTTTCAGGTAGATATAGCAAGCAAGCGGTATTGTTCATGAAGGGTAAGGAAATTCATGTAACTCAGATGCCTCCTAATCCCAAACAAACACATCTTTCAAAGACTCGTTTTCAGGCCTCAAGAAATCCCCAAATATACATGCCTGGATCATGCCTGCTGCTGCAACATAAGGGTCTACAGAGGAGGGAGGTGTAAACTTTAGAAACATTTTTTAAAATTTGATGTAGTAAACCAATAAATATAGCAGGACGCCATTTTGTTGAACGGAGATGTTTTTCATGCCCTTGAAATATATCCCCGTCGCTCCCAGGCTACTAGAGGAGGGATCCTGACTGTTGTTATGGCTTTGTTGGCACCGTCAAATACAAATTCGTCAATGCTGGGGTGTGCCTTTACCTTCTTATTTGAAAGTCTCTCTGTATTAGCTTCTTCGATAGTTTGGTTGTAACTTTTTAATAGGGGCTTTTGGTCAGATTTGGATAGTATATTAATTGCATGATGGATAAATCTGAAATTACAATAGATTCCGTGAATTAATAACTTCATGAATATTTTACAAAAGAAATGTTTACTTCATTGACTAGTTCGTTATGTGTTAAATTAATGTCATAGTTATTACTTCTTTAAAAGTTTGAAATTCAATCTCTTCAACTGTGAAATGAAACCTTTTTCAAAGAAATGCAATGCAAATAACGAACCATATTCCTTCTTTTTCTCTCATTTTTCTGACACTAAAGTTCAAATATCCTGCGGAATAGTCGGCCCTTCCTTTTGAAGGGGCTGTTTTTAGAGTGACCCTCAGATCACACTGTTCCGCAAGTCTCAATAATATGTAGCGTGACATCTGCAGGTGGTCCCCTGCCATAAAGCCATCACATGGTCCAATCTGGTATTCCCACTGTAAAAAATAAACTATCTAGTAAATAAAAAAATAAAATAATGACCGGAAGCATTAAGTTAAATGTATTACAGTTATTTAAAAATAAAAGATATTTTAGTTAGGACAGAAGTTTTACCGTCGATATCCATAACACTCAGTAGGCCCTCTCTCTCTCTCTTTCTCTCTCTCTCTCTCTCATTAAGAGGAGATATAAACTTTCTTCAAATCAATCAGCAACACTTATTTGGATACTTCAATTTTTAGGCCTTTCAAATGATTACTAGTATTTTAAAATTTCTTCACCAACAAACTTCATTTATGAAAATTTTAGGCCTTTCAAATGATTACTAGTACTCATGCAAGCCCTTATTAGCTCACCTAAGCCGAAGGCTCAAGTGAGGTTTTCTGATCGATTTTTTCCATCAACCCTTCAGCAGTTTGTCTGTCTGTTAAATTTAAACATTTTTGATTTCTTCCCCTGAATCACTGGGCCAATTCCCATAAACGTGTCACAAAGCATTCTTTGGTAAAAGGGGTGTGATTCTGTTCAATTGAAGGACCACGCCTTCTCTCAAGGGATGATAGTTAAGAATTAAATAAACATTTAATTACATCATTTAGAATCTTCTTCTCAAGAGCAACTGGGCCAGAAAAGATGAAACGTAAGTAAAAGCTTCTTGACATCGTGTAGATTCAAAATTGTTCAGATCATGAGCCCCGGGGTTAGGGTGGGGCACAATGAATGTTCAAAGTTTGACATAGGAATATATAAGAAAAATCTTCAAAAATCTTCCATTCTCAAGAACAGCGAAGCAATGATTAGTATATTCAATGGAAACAACCTCAAGTAGTTCAGATTCATGTTTGATCAAATCATGACCCAGGGGGTAGGGTGGGGCAACAATGAGCGATCAAACGTTTATTTAGCAACATGTAGGGAAAAATCTTTAAAAACTTCTCAAGAACAGCGAAGCTAATGTTAGTCAAATTTATATGGAAACATCCTTTGGTAGTATAGATTCAAATTTGTTCAAATTATGACCACCGACGGTAAAGTGAGGCCACAATGCGCGATCAAATGTTAACATAGGAGAATATATAGAAAAAAATCATTCAAAATTCAACTTCTCAAGAACGGCAAAGCTGTGATTTATCATATTTATATGGAAGCATACTCAATAGTGTTCATTCAATTTTCTTCACATCATGATCCCCAGAGATAGGGTGGGGCCCGATTGGCAATCAATGTTTTACATAGGAATATATAGGGAAAAATCTTTAAAAAAGAAAAAAAGAAAAAAAACCCAGCAAAGCCATTGTTAGTCATGTTCAGGGACACCTCTACTTTTTACATAGTTGGAAATTATCACTTCCGTTAAGTTACTTTCGATTTATGTGCTACGCACCGCGGATGTTTTGGTTTACTGCACGTTCAAAACGGGCATTTGCAAATCGGCAGACGATAGAAAGAAGTCACTCAATCATCTTTGTAGCTGGTTCTCATCTCACATCGGGAGGAAGAGCGTTGATCGATACTTATTTAAATCAAATGTCAGTCAAGGTACCCCCTAGAATCCAAGGTGGCGAGTGTGTCCTGTTAGAATATTTTTATTGTACATTATATGTTCTTTTTAAAATAGCAAATATCAGGGATTTCTTGTTTTTATTTTTATATTCAGACAGACACAATAAGACGCAAAAATACATTAAAAAATAATACACCATCCTGGAACCAACCACCTATGCTTACGACTAATTATCCAATGCTGAGATAATTTTTTTTCTAATAAATGATATATTTTTTCTCAATGTACCTGAGATGGCCCGTACAGCTCCATGCACTTTAACCCCTGCATAGATACAGGCTTGTAGATGTTTTACGGATAAATCCCTTTCCATACCGATGTTTTTATCATGTTCATGTCCAACAGCAGCGTGCAACGGGACTGTAAAACATCTATGTACATGTAAACATATTTAGTCAGAGTCAGAGAATGAGCATAATGACCAATTAGTGGTACAATGTATCTGCATTAAAGGAAGATAAAACACATTTGGGTCCAGAGTATCTTGGCAAAGAAATCTTTTTACTCTACAACAGAAATTGTCTTTATTTTCATTGGACATACCACATAAAACTTTAAGATATAAATTAGAGGAGCATTATAGTAACACAATTTGTGAACAATTAAAGAACATTTCTAAATCAGATTCTGGAAAATTAACTTTTTATAGTAATATAACAAATTTGAATGAATATAAATAACAGAACTACCTACAATTACCATTGAAGTAATCTGAAAGATTGTTTGTTTAACGTCCCTCTCGAGAATTTTTCACTCATATGGAGACGCCACCACTTGCCGGTGTAGGGCTGCAAATTTATAACTATACTCGGCACTTAGTGCCATTGAGCAGTGAAGAATCTGTTTCGTACCAACACCTACTGCGACACGGGACCTCGGTTTATACGGTCTCATCCGAAAACCGGTCTCCACGTCCCGCATTGGATTCGAACCCTCGACGTAAGGATCAGCTCCTTACTCCGGGACTCTAGAGCAGACGCTCTAGATAACCACTGCGCGACGAGAAATCTGAAAGAACAATCCTAACAAAACTAAGAATAAGTGCTCATACACTACATATTGAAATGGGGAGATACTCAAGGACACCTATTCCTAGAGAAAAACGTGTATGTCATTCTTGCAAACTTTTCATTGAAAATGAAAAACATATTGTAATTTATGATCAATGTAGATTACAATATTGCGATATATTAAATGCTCAATGTTATATGAAGGAAAACCCTATTATTGACATTATCATCTCAAATACGTGAATATAATTTTTTAAGATGGACGAACAATCTTGTTATGAAGTGATATTTCACAACTTACCAGCTCACTAATTTCATGTAGTTTTTGATGCATAAAATATAGAAAAAATTTACGTACAAGCTGTAGTGTAGTCAAATTTTATAGGGTCGTAGCTGACCGGGATTCCGTCATCGTTTACCACGAAGTACTCTTGTTCGAATCCAAACCACGGGTCATGAGGCTCCTTCGGCCTGTATCCTGTTGTCGGATCATATTGTAATCTGTTTAATGTTTCAGTCAATTTGACCCTTGTGTTAATATCTAGAAAAAATTAAGAAACATCCTCCATCCTTGATTTTCTTCGTTCATGTGTGAACACAAGCTATAATATTTTGGTTATGTTTTAAACTACTAGGATATACATGACTGTATGATGTATAACACATCTGATCTAAACGCAATGTACACACCAACTGTTAATTTCTTACCTGCTGGTTTGTCCATCGTCAGCCACAAGTCGCAGAGAACTAACTTATGGGGACTGCTTAAAAACGGGTTTTCAAACATGGCTACTGGTTTCATGATCGTTACAGTAAATTCTTTTCTATTTGCATCATTCCAGTTGTATGTGTCATTTAACGGACATTCTAGGTATAAAAGAAGTGGAAAATGAATGATCAAACATATGTGAGAATTTAAGAATATATTATATATGTTACTATTTAGTTAATTAGAAAGTGAGAATGCAGTAATTATAAGAAATAGTTTGATTTGGATATTTAATTTATTTTTAACATGTTTATAAAATTCCATTTTATCTATTTCTCCTCTTACCTACTACGCTCGATGGCTCAAAATTTACCACTTTCATCTTGGACATGAACTGGAAGTTTGTTTGATTTGTGAAAACGTACTCTAGAATAACACATTTTGTAGAACCCGGAGTAGCTGGAGGATTGACGAAATGGAAGCTCATTTTGGTTTCTATCTGTCAGGCTACAAAAATTGTAATTTATAAACTATACGTATCCAAATATGTGTTTAAGCTGTAAGGATTTCTTTGATAAATATAGATAAAAAGGATGATTGAAATGTGGATTAAACTGTGCTTCTATGGCATAATAGAATCAGAAGTAGATCTTTAAAAATGGAATACTCCTCCATGGCACCTGATCCCACCTTTGATGTTTTTGAGGTCCGTGTTTGCTCTGCTCCAAAATTTGTATTGTTTAATGGACATTTTTAAGCTTGAATACTGTTCGTTATCTCCATGTATTTCATTGAAAAGAAGAGGGATATTTTCTATTAAAAAAATGAACATTTTATCAAACAGTTACTAGTATTAAAACTTTCTGTTTGTTTTTTGTTTCTGTTCGTTTGTTTGTTTCTGTGGTTTTTTGTTCTAGGAGAAATTAAAATAATATTTAAGATACTTTTCTGAATATCACAAAATTTCTCAAAATAATGGATCATTTGCACTACTACTATTATATTCTCTTCAGAGAAGTGGACAGACTTTCGCCTACATCCAACTTTTCTTCGCAACCCTTCATGTTTTGATTCTGGAAAATGTGAAATGTCGAACAGGTGACGATCTACATTTCAACTGACATTTCGAGTCAAATATGCCTGAACAAACATGTTATTTCTATAATTTTAAAATAAATACACACAGCTGTCACAAGAAAACCAACTTTTACTTGTTGGGTGAGAATATTATTACTTAAGCGAACTACAGGTATTAAGGTGTCAGGTCATTTCTCTCTAAAACCCTTTCTTTTCTAGGTTATTTCTCTCCAATACCATTTCACGGTAGGTCATTTCACGGCAGGTCATTTCACTCTACTACCTGGGTCATTTCACTCCTTGTCCGTCTGTGTTCCTGGATTCATGTCTTTTCAAATAAAATTCATAACACTGATGAAAACTGAACATTTGCCAGACTTTTGCCATTTAGAGGGCTTTCTCGTCCATGAAAACCATATTTTGAATGAAAAATTTAAATCAAGAGTAAATAAATTTTGTAAAAAAAATCATTTAACCGGCTCCGTATATAATGAAATTGTGTGTTTGTAGATTAGCGCTTAGATTTACAAGACATTTTCATAAATAAATAAAATCGACACTATCAATTAGAATCATATATATTTGAGAAATTTAATTTAATCGGTTTATTTCGGCAAGCTTTAAAAAAAGATCTGCCACAAATGTAAATAATCTAATTATTGTCGTAAGAAAAGGGTTTAATGTAATAACAAAATGGAAATACAAATACTTATTTTTTGTTTAAGTTAAAACTTAAAAACTTTGTAAAACTTTTTTAAACTAGGAAATGAAGACACAGAAAAGAAAAAACTGAAACGCAATAGTTTGCTAATAAAAAAAAAAATAGAAATACATATGTAATATTCACATATTAAAAGTGTATATAACATTCACGTAGTAGCCTCTAGAATTACATGTATAGACTTGATTACAATATATTAACTGAAATAAATTGTAGAAGCAATTATTAAATGGTTTATAAGTTTTAAAAATTGATATACTCAGTTTGTCCAAACTCACCTCTTAGAAAACACTTTTGTAATTATTTCATCCTAATACTCAACCCAAGATAAATAAATACTTGAAACCATGGTTATTTAATTGTCAAATGTTATGAAAATATCTTTATTTGCATATCGCCAGAAGAATTAATGATCTATGGAAATATATTTAGTTTAGATACGTCGAGTTACAGTACTGAAGATATGTCCACAACATGAACGCCTTATAAACTGTTAAAGTAGGTAAGACAGAGTTGAAAAAAACTACAAGAACTATTTTATGCTTTATTTTTTAAAAATCATTGATTATGAATCAAACGCTTTGTATATTAAAGTACTCCATGTATCACAGGCCATTAGATCACTTAAAAAAAATATGGTGTTAAAAAATATCTTTTTTATACACCCCAATTTTTTAAAGTCGGATTTAAGCGATCCAAAGGCCTGTGCCATCTATATATCTTTGTGAAAAGCCCTTTATTTTCAAATTGGCACCAATTCTGATAAAAAAATGAATCAACATTAAAAAAAAAAGACAATCACAAGCAAAGACCTATTTAATTATTGATGCAGTTACCGCAGAAAGATAATTCACTTTTTGAGTTCAGTCGATTTTCAAACGATATTAGAACAAAGCAATCTAGTGTATTTGTGAAATAAATAAATATTTTTACTTTATTTAACTCCAGTCGGGATCAGTTTGATTTTGATCGGGAAATGTTTAAAATTCAAAACTTAGCAAGTTTCCTTAAATTTTGCTATTTTATGTCTTTTTCCATTTAAAATATAACTGCTTAATGTTCCTTTCCAAAATGGATAATCAATAACAATGGATTCTCGGTCTTGATAATGAATTAAAGCAATTGAAAATTCACACATAAACATATGCTCACAGCATGTATACATGTACAATATATTGCCTTCGTATAATGTGTCATAAATCTGATAGACAACAACTTAAAAATTAGCATTTTTACATTACATATTCTTGATAAAAGCAATAAAAAGTAGATAAAGCAAAGAGAACAAAGATTATATATCGAGTACTGTTCTATTTTTTTTTAAATAATCGATATTGTTAAGTCTACAAAAATAAATAAATGAATAAAACATAAATAGACTTTGAATTCTATAAAATCTATACCTATAAACTAATAAATTTTGCAGATAAACTCCGAAACGCCTGCAACAGATTTCATACTAATTTATTTTCATGAAACTAACAACAAACAATAGTTTAAATATTTGTTAAAACGTCATTAATGAATTATTCGATCAAAAATTCGTTTTAACTAATATAGAGTGAATAAATTTTGCTTATTTATTACAAATTAAAATGTTCAAATCCTTTTCATGAATATCTGATCTGAGTCTTAATAGTCTTGATAGTAGTGCTGGTGCATATTCGCCATTAAGGGCATAATTGCAACGAATACGAAGTACATTTTAAATATAGTAATAAACTTGCAAAAAAGAAAAGTCAATTGATGAATAAATCATTGTTAACATAAAGAAGAAAAAGTGTTATATTCCATGTTTTCACATTTTTACTAAAGCTATTAAAAAGTATGCTTTAATCAATACATTTCAGTGGTTTTTCTTCATACAATCTTTTGAAATATTATAAATACTGTGGGGGTGGGGGTGAAAAAACTTTTTTACCCCCCAAAATATGTGTATATCAAATTCTTTAACCTCTTATGGATATGAAAACAGAGTTCCCAAAGTGTGACAGTAATGATATAGTAGAACAGGTATCAAAATAAAGTTGCGCGTAAAAAGAAAACTTCAATGAAATTGATAGTTTTTAAGTCAGTTCCTAAACTAACTGCGGGATTTTGTACAACGTATTTCTTCCTGCTATACGTCTGTAATAAACTGTCAGAAGAAACATAAGATATATATTTGAAATGATCAGTCAGCGGTTATGAAATTCAATTCCCCGGGCTTGCGCGGTATTTCATCTAGTTACTTTTAAAAAGACGTATTACTGCGTTCACATTTTATTTGATCAATCATTAAACAAGAATAAATAAATAAATAAGAATTAATTAACCCACAAATGTATACAGATTTTAATACTTATTCAAATAATAATTGTATTAGTATAACTTGGGCTAGTATGAGAATACTAATACATGTAGTTTGATAATACAAATATAATTTAAAACTGGAAATAAATAAATTACTTTTAAAAACCATTTCCATAGATAAACCGATAACTTTTATGTTGAGAGTGAAATGACCTAGGTTGTGGAGTGAAATGACCCGGGTAAGAGAGGGAAATGACCTAGGAGAGAAATGACCTGGGAGGAAATGGCCTAGGCGGAACAGACACTGGAGGGAAATGACCCGGATTCGGTATTAATGGAGTTTTCAACTTTCACTCCCAGTGAAGGACTGTAAAGTAAAATGTCACAAAAGCTATCAATAGATAATGTTTTTATTCTCACCTAACCATGCAAAGGCGATGAATTCTGTCTGTGGAAATGATTTTGTTTTACAAAATGCACATTCACGTCTAATATGCTGATGCACATACTCCTAATTTTTAACCTGCACTCAGTAAGTAGGTCTCTGCGTTACTTTTATCCTTATCTGTTTGCGGATTGCACTCACACATGAAATATATACAGGGATGATTTTTAAATACAACACAAATTTTGAAAAAAAAGTCACTTGATGCAGTTTCTTTTATAATTAACTAATTTTAATTGTCTTTAAGTACAAAACTATTTCATTAGTTATTTTTAAATAGACATTTCTTGAAATTCCCATTCATAAAGGCACAAAAAATGCATCGGCCGTGAATCGAACCCGGGCCGCCCGCGTGGCAGGCGAGCATTCTACCATGAATTCTAATATGAATAATTTACGATACAACATGTATTAAGTACAGAAGCGCTCTCGCAAGTGCATATTCATCTAAATCTTGAAAATCCTTTATAGCTAAAATTAAACAAATTAACCTAAACATAAGTAAAAACAACAGATAACATATTGTACTGTCATTCCAATAACAACATGTCAGATGTCTTGATCAAGCGTGCCAAACTTTTACACGTTGAATATACTACACTATTTATGGATTGGCTGTTTGAATTCAATAAAATTTATACATAGCACTTAGCATATTAAACACAGAACTCCCAAATACCACCAAAAGTATTGACCAATCGTATCGAACGCGTTGAATGATTGTTTACTACGGCATTTGTAGAAAACAGCAACAGATATGGTGAGTCAAAGCCTGTTTTACGTCCTATAATCATATCATGTCCCAATGTAAATTGACTGGGTTAACATAATATAGGAAAATTTACAACATGAAAACTAGTAAAGCTACACACCTAACAGTATGCAAGTGAAAGGAGTGAAAGCTAAACATTACATGCACTTATTATTTTGTTACATTTTTAGTTGATGTTCCCCATCTCTCGTTCAAAAAACTCTAGCGCTTTGATGTGTGAACCAAAAGTATTGCAATAAAATAATCAAATGTTTTAGAAGTCCCTCCTTGTACTTTGAATCGGGAGATTGCTATTACGGGCTTTGAATGACCACATGTTGCTGTTTGCAACATACTCAATCATAAACAGACATTCAATACGATTGGTCAGTACTGTCAGAGGTATTGTTGGGTTCTTTGTTTGATATAAAAAGTAGAATTCAAATCACTGAAATCAAACAGCCAAGAGAAAATAGAAGTAAATGTTCTCACATGCTTCATTCGAACACCTGTAGAACATATTCTATAAATACGAATAGCCAATCAGATTGGCAGTCTACATAAACTCCGGGTAAACACGTGTTTGATCGATACACGTGTGATAACTTCTATAAACATGATAAATACAAAGTTGTGAACATATTCGTTGCAACATGAAATGGAAAGCCTCACTCTCTCTTCTAACTTCAAAAAATCCCTCTATTTCAGCAAAGTCGCTTTGCTAGTCGCAGAGAGTAAGAAATGAACATGTCACTATGTTTCAGTAACAATCGACTTTTTTAAGAAAAACCACAACGTTCCACTTCAATGTGTATAATTGTAAAACTTGTACCACAAACTCTACTACAAACTTTCACTTCTGACAGAAGAAAATTAACCAAGTAATCTTTAAAAAAAAAACCCAAAGATTGACGCATTATTCTGTTTAATTTATTCTTTAATCTGTAGTTGAATAATGATAAGGTGATATGTTGGGCCATATTGCTTAAGGAATAAATAACAACAAGCAATAACCATGGGAATCAAGGACTATTCTTCTAGGAAAAAAACATTTGAAATAAATGTGGCAATTTAATTTTTAATCGGTTGTGTTTTTGGTAAATATGATTGTGTGCCCTGTACACGCCTTTGAGGTAGAGTTGAATATCAGTGGTTGTCGATAGGAACTATATATCCCATATCATCTTCAGACATTCTGTAAATAAAATTAAATCAAGAAAAGTAAGAAGAAATTTATGATACGATTTCAGGTGAGTTTTATCATTACTTGTTTTTATTTGACCGAAATTCCACAAACAGCATCCATCTTTCTAATATTATCCTCTGGTACCAGCAATTATTCTTTATGTGAATGAGAGAAAATTTTTTGAATACATTACCCAATTTCCCATTAAGTTAGTATTATATGAAAAAGGATACGACCTTAACTGCACTTCCACCGGTTTCATTTTGAAGAGGCACATCAATCTAATCAAATTAAGGTATGTCACTCGCCAGCTTTTGAGAAAAAAATTAAGTTTGGTCAGAACCTCTTACTTCAAAATTATTTATTATAATTCCATTTTTATGACATATTTGAATTAAACAATGAAAATTACACAACATTCAATTTAAAAACTGCTCACAAACTCGTAAATAAACAAGATTTATGGGGGATTATTTCTTGTGGTACAATGATATTTGGAAGAACATTCTTCAAAGTCTACACATCTGTTTGATTTAATATCTTAGAACTTAAGCCCTATATATTCTTTCTCAGAGAATTTTCTTTTCGTATTATATGCTATGAATATTGAATAAAGGTTTTAATATTTTTAAAACAAATTTTACACATTCACTCAACAGAATTTGCCTAAAGATGAAGATATATTTAAAAAGTTAAGATTATAAGTACATTGTTTTTTAGCTGAAAATCTCATATTTTGACCACTATAAAATTACACGATACATGTACTTTCAACCGATCAGCATTTAAGTTATAAAAAGCTTGATACAAAGAAATATTTTATTGTCTTTTTAGATTTTTAATACCTAAAATATTATATTTTTAGTGCAAAAAGGTCACACAAAAATTTACGCGCATTAATTTGCAGTATTTTTTCCAATAATAATTATTATTCAAAGTATTTTACATAAAATAGGATTATATTTACTGCCGTGGTTGCATTCGATAAAATATTGTAACGGGAGAGGAGAAAAATTGAGATAAAACATTAGAAAAATAACATATACCCGGACTCAGCAGAGTGAAACAGTATCTTGTATTCCCGCTTCTTCTGGAGGGTCTGAAGGAGAAGATAGTCTAACCGTTGAAGTTCTGTTGGGTTTAACAATTAAACTTTCCAGCTTGCCTCCACAGTTTTTTTTATTGTTTTTCGTAGGATCTTTGTATCTAATCTCTATTCTTCGTCCACAACCTTTTTGGTCTATAGCCTCGAGCAGGTACTCGACTTTGCCAGTAAAATTGAAGTTAATCTTGCAACTACATTGATACTCAATAATGCCGAAATCTATTGATAGTTGATCCCCTGACACACTCCGTCCATCACAACTGTGCAGAGTAGTTACTGAATAATAGAAAATATACATGTGGAATAATTCTTTTGAAAGTATAAGGTTAAAGTACATGTGGTATAAGATTAAGACAACGTTTTTGAAAAAAAAGATAAACTTGTATGTTTATAGGTAACTGTTATAACACACGCCTATTATGTATTAATATACCAAAATATATACTTGATTATACATGTATACAGAAAGGCATGTCATTAACAATTAGATTTTCTAAGTGTGTTTAGCATTGAATAACTATGGCGTGATTTTGTACGATGCCATCCACACTTGGGTATCTAAGGTCAGTATTTGAGACTTTCTAAAAAGATATGAGGCGCAAAGATGGCAACTTCCTTCAACTCTAATGAACATGAATATTGTACATTGTATCCTAATTGGCAATGAAGAACAATCAATATAACCGAGTGCATGAAAACAGGGCATTTCTGGAACTGTTACTAACTTAGTTGTTCGCAACCATTCTCAGCCATCTTGAACTTGATCAACGTTTACGATAGGCAAGAAGATGGTGTTAAAAATGCCTGAACGAGTTTTTGCCCCTATTTTGCCATTATACACTATTTACAAGACCAGCATACATGGATAACAACACAAGGTTTTTTGCTTTTGATTACTGAGTAAATGAAACCTTGATCAGCGTACCTTGTACCATAGTTTTCTCAAATTGTGAATGCTAGAGTTCAATTTTTTTTCAGTTTTCTGAATGTCCGAATTTATTGACAAAATCTTTAAGTTCATTTAAAGAATTCCAACGTTAACGTTGAAGGAAAGATTAAAATGGAAAATTCATTTGTTCGAATTGCTGTTAATGGAGTCAATTCTTTTCTAGACAATGTGATCAGCGATGAGTGATAGAGTGGCTGCTTTGACAGAGTTGCAGACCGGCTGTTGAATGATGAACACGAATGGACTACATGTACCCCACTTCTGTCACCATTGTTACTAGCTGATCAAGCGTCGAACCATAACTCGTAGGAATGTCCAATGAAAAACAAAGCAAACAGTGCTTTATAATGTACATGTATTCTGCACAACGTCACATTATTTCACTGCATTTGAACTTCAGTGTGTTCCTAGTACTACGTGTCCACACTCCCTTTGGTTAACAATAATGCTGTTTTTCCGTTTTCAGAAGATGCTTTTATCATCTTGCATTTTGTTTCTCAGGTATCATCTTCAGTAATGTAATTTTAGCAATTGTAATATTTATTATTTCAAAATAGTTTTAAAATAAACCAAGGGGATGCTTAACTTTTACGAAAGGGATGGGGGCACGACAAACGGTTGTGTAAGAGAAATATAAAATAATACCAAAACTAGATAAAAATGTATAGTCATTCTAGTGGAAAAGATCAATATTATGTAGATTTGGCACAAAGAAACAAATCACGAAATACTTTCTCTGATATTTAAATATTATTCTTTTACCGTTAAGATCACTTACCATTTTTATGACAGGCTCTTTGACATATAAAAATAAACAATTATAAACCAATCAATCACTAATTTACGACTGCATGATCTCTTTTCTATTTCTAATTACTTTGACCAGAAAAAGAGTTTCCGAAGTATTGAAGGAGATCTTCACATTTATTTTCTAGATATCTCATGCTAAATGTGGTCTCTTACCAAATACGTAGTAAAACAGCTTCAATTCAAAGAGAAGAAGGCTGGTCACAATCAAAGTCATATCTGTCACTGGCAGACCAGTATACGAGTTACAAATAAAGTTCTTACGCTCCTATTTAAGGGTTGTCTTCAGTGTATCGAGTCCTGTGTTGTTGTCACTTACTAGATCGGAAATTGTTGTTAGTGGACTTGAGTCTGATGTACATACTGGTGTAGACAGGTGGATTTTAACGCCTCTGCTACAAAATCGCTGGGGAACAAAGTTTTTGCTTTGCTCGTCCCATCGTCATTTCGTGAAATCAGTAGGCACCAAGTGTGCTGATTGTGGTGACCCAGAGTCTCACCAAAACTGTGCAAGTTTGATGCCTGTATTAAATGGCCCAATCACAGCTTGTTAAGGAGAGCAAGAATATTTTAGAGAGAGAGAGAGAGAGAGAGAGAGAGAGAGAGAGAGAGACAGAGAGAGAGAGAGAGATTCAATGTTTTGTAGTTGGATATGAGATTTATTTTACGAGTTGGACAGAATTTTTTTTATTTTCACGAGTGCGAAGCACTAGTGAAATGATAAAAAAAAATCCTGTCTCACGAGTGAAATTCCATATTCAACTACAAAACATTGAATTTTCTGTTTATTACATTTTCTTTGATATTCCCTTTGCCTCTGTCCTTTCTTAACATAGTCTCATAGACTGTGACGTCATAGTTGAACAGTTGAGATGCCATAGCTTAGCAATAGTGAGATTGGAAACATTCTAACATGCATTTTAGCAGCATGTTTGGGAAGAAATTGGCAGTTTTAGTCTCTATCGAGACGGTTAAGTTGCTATCTCTATCTTACGACAGGCCAGAAATTATTTTTTTACTTACTTTGATATCCTTTCGCATTGTGAGAGAATATCATATATATATATATATATATATATATATATATATATATATATATATATATATATATATATATATATATATATATGACTGCCGTCATGAGAAAAGGGCCCTTAAGGTCAAAATTTCACAAATTGACTTTTTGATAAATTTTGATAGCCTGACTCTTTCTGAATACAAATATACATCAATTTTTATGAGCATTTTAGTGAGGCCGTTTCAAAACAACGTTGACGTTATTTACTGAATACGTAATGACGTCGCATGCGTCAAACATTCTTTAAAACTACATTTTTTTAAATAACCTTTATCGTTTTGACACATATAAACTTGAGAATTTATTTTTTTCCAAGCAACTAGTATGTGATTATTCATGAGGGAAGTCGCATACTATTTTCATACTATATTAGAGCAGATTTAGTAGTCTTGTAAAGGGAGGAGTGGGGGTCTAGACAGGATCTAGGAACGGTTTTTATTCAGTCGAAAAATTAATTCTTGTTGAATTCCCAACATTGTATTCTTTTTATAATTAATACTCTAGCTCATTTTATAAAAGATATAAAGTACTTGTAATATTAAAATATATATTAAAAAATCTATATAGATTTCCCAGAGGGGCACCTCGTTCAATTAAAGCGGGGCATCCCCTCGCAAAAGAGCACATCGATCCCGATATAAAAAAAAAATATTTTCACAGAGGCACATAATGATGTCAAGGATTGTTTTAGGAACGTTTATTCAGTACATGAAAGTGTAAATCTTTTGTCAACTTCTTACTTTTTTAAGTAAATCACACTTAATCAAAAGCGGTTATAAATATTTCTATACTTTTGTTTTATTTTGAGGCAGCTGTGCCCTCGACGCTTCTGCTTTATCACTTGAACACATCAATTATCGTTCATCATTTCTTAAAAGGGCCGTTAATTTAAAACAACACAACCAAACAAACATTATCGTTTACGTATATATTGTATAATTTGATCAAAGAGATGCTTGTACTGCTCAAATATATATATATATTCATACTAAACAGACTTTCCTGAGCGAAATGAAATACGGTTGCATTACATTTTTTATGAAATCTATTAGAAATTGAAACCGAATATCTTGCGAGACTTAACAGGCCCGTAGAATGAAGGGAGGGGGGGGGGGGGCAGAGGGGGCCTGCCCCCACTTTTTCTGAGTATAGTAATTTGCTATAGCAAATTTTCCTTTTATAGGTGCTCCCCCCCCCCCCCAAATTTTGATTTTTGTTGTAATGTGGAGCACTGGCAAATTCCAGGATTTTTACAGATAAGGTTTTCCTTTTTTCTGCTTGTCAGATTATTTTAAGAAGTCCCCCCACCCCCCAACACCACACTCTTGAGTCATTTTTTTTTTGCTTGTCATATTTTTGGAGGAAGCCCCCCCCCCCCCCCCCAACTTTTGAAACTGTAGCTACGGTCCTGCTTGAATATATGTATTTTAACATAATTAAGGTCCTCTGATCAGCTAACCTGACACCTAAGCAAATGTACATAAAATTATATTCTTAAACAAGAATTAAATATTACGTCCAACACACATGTTTATACTTTTTTGTATATGAGGCGATTCGGTTAAGCAATATCCCATTGAATGTTTGTAACTCTACCACTTTAACTTGACCTTCATAGGCGACGTAGTATCTGATTTTGTCTTGAAATCTAAAGATAAATTATACAAACCATTTCTTCCTAGTTATTGTTTCAAAAAATAACAATTTGTCAAAATCTCGAAATTAAAGAACATGACTCTTATTTTTGCCTGTAACCACACCACTGAAATAGCAATATTTTTTTTCTTTAAAATCAGAAAGATGTATGTGCTTGTTTAATCCTCTTCCTTCAGTATCCAGACATCAACGGAACTTTCAAAAAAATGTTGAGATATCCGGGGTATCGAGATATCAGAGCTGAGACTCGACGTCAAAGATTTCGACACGAAATGTGACAAATTTATTACATACAAATGTACATGAATTCAGCAGTTCGCTCGAAGCATCATCAGTGTTATTTTCTTTTCATCTTTCTCAAAATGAAGATTTCTTGATTGTTTTTGTTGTCTTACGACTTGTTGTTGATATTTTTGAACATTTTCTTAACATTTGAATATGGCACCCATAAACACTTGTTACTAATCTATCAGTGATTTATTCTCAAAAGATGTCGCCATTTCAACATTTATCAGACGTTTGTAATTTCTTGACAGCCTAATCTATTGTTTAATCTGTTGTTTCGTCTGTTTCATTAATATTTTAATCCTAATATCACCGTCGATGTAATTGTTATTTTCTTCAGCATTGATCATAATGCTTTTGGAAAAAGTCCACATTAGCTGCATTTATTTCTTAAACATATTGCAATAAATTTCAAGTCAGCTTTTATCGGAACAATTTAAGAAAATTCATACGATAGTATTTTGTACCAGACACTACTTTTTTAAAATGTATTTATATGATCATTTCAAAATGTTTTTTTTTAATCACAATTTATTTTTTGCAAAATTTCCGTGGCATCCCCCTCTCCCGTTTTTACCCCCCTCTCTCATTCGTTGTTTTAGTAGGAGGTTCGAATCTCCCATGATACCAGTATCTATATCCCCCCCCCAAAAAAAAAGAGATAGGTTCTCTTTTTTAGATTGAACTTTTACCCATTCATGCTTTTTCATTCGCATTCATTTTTTTTTCTTTTTTTTCTTTGCTTTTCAATGATCTCTGCCCCCCCCCCTTCTCCCTCAAACACACATTTGGATATCGATGCTTCTCCCTGAGGTGGTCTAACTGCGCATATCGATATGATTAACTAGGAATCAAAATTAAAATGACTAAATACGAGGGCTGTTTGGAAATTATTGAGACATTGTGTATATTCTTCTTTGTAATGAACGTCTTTCAGTGAAAATTTGATATACGTTTAACAAACACTAAGAATTTATAAAAGCAAAAAATATTTAACAAATATTTTATTTTTTCTTTTCAATGGTACATGTATATTAATGTATCAATGGTAGGGGTACCCGGCGCAGTCACGAAATGAGTCATTGAAAACATGTAACACCAACGTTCAAACTCCCGGTGGACCCACAGTAAGAGCGAAAATAATTCAATTTATGTATATAATTTTTCAATTTTATTTTGACTTCATTTTGTGCAAGTTTATTAGAATTTCGTTCAGAAATACGGAGATCATAAATAAATTCAAGCGCAACATAGAAATCTGAGAACGACGACAAAATGGATTTTGACGTCAAGGCGGAGCAGCGAGCATGCATAAAATTTTGTGTAGCGCTAATTCTTTTCCATACTAAACGACCTGCTAAAACAATAACAATGAGAAAAAATAAACCATGTCTAAAGGTTTTATTTTTTCATTGGTATATATTTTTTTTCTTACAAATAATTCAACCAGAGTAAAAACAAAAGCTTCGGATGACCATCAATTATTACGGACTAAATAACGTTGATCCGCGTTGCATAAATCGGTACTGCACGATGCACTAGTCAACCTGTATATAACACGTCATGTAATTTATTTTACACTGGAGTAGCAAGAGCACACGTTTTATTTTATTTTTTTTTTAAGAATCGTTTAAGAAAAGAGACATTTGACTTTTAGAATTTTATATGTGATAACAGAGAAAGAAGAGTAAACGCTTCCCGATCGTTTCACAAATGCGAAAACATCTCCGACTGACTCTACGTTAAAATGACGTAGCTCCAGATACACATATGCATGCGATGAATTTATCTCTGTCCTTTATGGAGTAAAAGTAAACGTCTCAATAATTTCGGAACAGCCCTCGTACATTTTACACGAAGGTATTTCTTTTTATGTATATGTGCATTGATCTCTCTCTCTCTCTCTGAAAAAAATATACGTGTATGTAGAATACCATTTAATATTAAGACTTAGTCTACTGAATATGAGTCAAATTTAAACTTTTGCAAATTGCTCAGAAAACACATATACCGTATCTTTAGCCACGCATCATATATACACATCGCCATAAATCGTTGTAATTAACAATGCGTTCAATGTCGCGTTTAGCTTAATTATGTGATATATGCTTAAACAATAATTAATAAATGCATGAACTAGTGTGTAATTATATTATTTATGAAAACTTTCCGCATCATATTTCATATGCTTTAATGTTTTTCTTGTAACACCTGGAAATCCAATTTTATTTCGTGTTCACAAAACGTAGTCGACAGAAACTACTTCCGTGTTTACACTACCGCGACTTTGACGTCGTTTTCTGCGCATTGTGACGTCAAAAGATAAGGGCCCTTTTCTCATGACGGCAGTCATATATATATATATATATATATATATATATATATATATATATATATATATATATATATATATATATATATATATATATATATATATATATATACAGGCCCGTAGGAAGCAAATTCAGTTTGGAGGGCACAGGCACACATTTTTAGTTGACAAGCAAAAAAAAAAAAAAAAAAAAAAAAAAAAAAAGGCATCAGACGTTTTTATTGAGGGGGCACAAGCATAAAGTAGCTATTTTTGCCCCCCGTGCCCCCTCCCCCGTTCCCACGGCCATGATATATATATATATATATCGGTAGTTTCTGTTGTTTTTTTTTTCTTACCCGGCAAGCAATCCTTTATCTGTTTATCTTATAATAATTGGCACGAAAAAGGTCCCTCACTGCCCAATGGTCCTGAGTGCCGAGCAAAGGTCAAAATTAGCAGCTCTCCACCGTCTCCATATGAGTGAAGAATTCTCGAGAGGGACGTTAATCAACAAACAAAAATCATCAGGTGCTGTGTAGCGTAGTGGTAAATCTCAAGGGAAAATGATATTCAGGATTTTTATTGTTAGGATTCGAACCCCACATTTTTTAAAGAATAATTTTTGCCGAGAAATTTTTTTCTCGGAAAAGTTTTGTTCATCATAATTTCATAAATTTCAATGAGAAATTTACTCTAAACACTAAATTCACAAAAAAATATGATTTTTGAAGCTATAGGCGTTCTGCACGCCTTGTTCACCTATCATCTTTTAATAGCTTATTAGCTAATTTAAATAATAATTTAAATAGCTAATTTGTCCGAACAAATATCTTATTTTTCCAAACAAATATCTTACTTGTCCGAACAAATATCTTTACTTGTCAGAACAAATATCTTCTCCGAACAAATGTCTAATTCGTCCGAACGAATATCTGATTCCTCCAAACAATTATCTAAAGGAGATGGGTGAACAAGGCGCGCAGAATGCCTATAGCTTCAGATAAAAAAAATCATAATCAATTTGTGAATTCAGTATTTAGAATAAATTTCTCATTATTGAAATTTATGAAATAATGATAAACAAAAACTTTTCTGAGGTAAATTTTCTCGGCAAAAATTATTCTGTTATCTAAAAAACATAGGTAATCAAAGATTACGAAGCTCACCTCGACGAAGGTTATCTATAAGTAAGGCAAATTTCACTTCATATTTTTTCTAGTTAGTGTTCATCTCAAGATCAATATCCATACAAGTTTGGTTTAAGAAGGACTTAAAGTTACTTGGAAATAGACCTGCTCAAAAAACTAAACCTGTTTACTAATCAAGAAAATTTTGGTCAGATCCAACATCCAAAGCAAGTCTTGAAATTTTCATCCTTAGATTCACCATCCATGCAAGTTTTATCATAACATGTCATAATATTATATAGCTACTTCAAAAACATTACCCTGGTCACTCATCTGGAAAATGTAGGTCAGATTCAGAATCCAAAACAAGTCTGAAAGTGTCCATCCTAAGATACATCATCCATGCTAATTTGATTAAAATGTGGCTAAAATTCACTCATCTGGAAAAACTAGGTCAGATTCAGCATCCGAAGCAAGTGTGGTAGTGTCCATTTCTAGATGCATCATCCATGCAAGTTTGGTTCAGGTAGGGCTTATAGTTACTTGGGAATGGAACTGCTCCAAAAACTTTAACCTGGTCACTCATCTGGAAAATCTAGGTCAGACCCAGCATCCGAAGCAAGTGTGGTTGTGTCCATCCCTAAATGCATCATCCATGCAAGTTTGGTCCAGGTAGGGCTTAAAGCTACTTGGGAATAGACCTGCTCCAAAAACTTTAACCTGGTCACTCATCTGGAAAATCTAAGTCAGATCCAGCATCCGAAGCAAGTGTGGTAGTGTCCATCCCTAGATGCATCATCCATGTAACTTTGGTCCAGGTAGGGCTTATAGTTACTTGGAAATGGTAGGGCTTATAGTTACTTGGGAATAGACCTGCTCCAAAAACTTTAACCTGGTCACTCATCTGGAAAATCTAAGTCAGATTCAGCATCCGAAGCAAGTGTGGTAGTGTCCATCCCTAGATGCATCATCCATGCAAGTTTTGTCCAGGTAGGGCTTATAGTTACTTGGGAATGGACTGCTTAAAAACGGGTTTTCAAACATGGCTATCGGTTTCATGATCATTACAGTAAATTCTTTTCTATTTGCATCATTCCAGTTGTATGTGTCATTTAACGGACATTCCAGGGATAAAAAAGGAGAATAGTAGGATGATCAAACATGTTTTTTGAGACTGTGATGATACTCTCTTAAAATGGTTTTAGTTTGATGAAAAATTCTTTTCTTAAAAGAAAATGGGGGCGTATTTGTCATGTATGTCATCTGCAAGAATCGTGTTAACGAATCATTCAAAGTGTAAATGTTCAGTCAAGCAGACGATTTGATTGGCTGACCACAGCTGAGCAGACTTTTTGAAAGTGACGCACATAAGAAAATGGTACATTCCACTGTAATACTCCCCCCCCCCTCCCCCCAAAAAAAGTCTACTTATCTTAACAGTTACGGTATCCTATTACCACTTCTCATAATTAATAAACAGCCTGCAGATAACAGGGCATATCGAAATGCAAATGTATTAAAATTTTAGTGAGTGGGAAGAATTACTTTCGTTCTCAGTACAACAAAATAAAGTGTAACGTTATTCTAAAATTTGATAGATCAGTAGATAAAATCAAACTGGCAAACGACTCGAGCTTTAAAAAATATAAACGCTCCATGCGAGGATCGAACCAAAACATCGATTTCTCATCGTCATGGACAGATAAAATATTCATGCACCACTGTGCTATCGTTGAAATATGCTCAAAAGGTTTTTAAAACGACAATGAAGCAGCGTTTCTACACAAAGTTGCTTTTTTTTTCTTTTTTCTTTTTTAGAAAAAGTTCAATTGTAGGGTTTCTGGGTCTTTTCTTCATTTCTTTTTACAAATGTTTGCGCGTTTCTTTGAGTTAAAATGACTCAAATAACGTTTTAAAATTTTAGAGAGATGAACCAGAGATAGAAAAGTTATATATAAGAACGTGTTTATAAAATGCAATATTTTGTACTACATGACGCGTCTATCCATGTTTCAAGTCAAAAATCGGGAATATATTTCTCTTTCTTATACACAGAAACCCAGTAGAATGCAAATATATCATAATGTGTCTATGAATTTTTCACTTTTTAAGTGCACCCAGATTCCTGCCAAATCCAATCAAATGCGTCCTCATTCTTTTATGTTTATATTATTTATTATATTTAATTTTTTTCTTACCTTTTGCTGACGTTGGTTCAGTGTTTACCACTTTCATCTTGGACATGAACTGGAAGTTGGTTTGATTTGTGAAAACGTACTCTAGAATAACACGTTTTGAAGATCCTGGAGTACTAGTTGATGGAGGATTGAGGAAATGGAAACTCATTTTGATTCCTATCTGTCAGGCTACAAAATGTGCATCAACATGTAATTTACAAACTTTGAGAATGGTAATGAGTGACAATTTAAAGATTTCTTTTATAAATTTAGATAAGAAGGGTGAATAAATGGCTAGAATAATCAAAGTTATGTACATTCATTTTCTGCATTATAGAATTACAAGTGGATCTTTAAAAAAGGGTGTGAGGGGAATTATTGGAAAGAGGAGAAATATTCTTAAATCATTAAAATCACATCATATTTTATCAAACAGCTGCTAGTATCAAAACTACTACAAGTCTCTTTCATATATCCCTTTCCAATTACATTGAGTGGCTTTATCATGTACTTTTTGTTCTAGGTGAAACTAAAATTAGATTCGACGAACGTATTACGTTTCTGAAGATGTATCACAGAACTTCTTAGAATAATGGATCGCTGGTACTACTACTACTACTACTAAAGCAAACAGAAATTAAACGAAGCTTCCAACTTTTACCTTCCGTGTAGGATAAGTATTGTTTAAACGTAAAAAAAACTATCGATAATGTCATCTTATTCTTACCGTACCATGCAAAGTCGATGAATTCTTTTCTGTCTGTGTAACAAAAATCTACTAAAGCATTAACTTGATGAATTGGAATTCGGAAGTATGAAACGAAATAGGAGCGTTATATAGGGCTAACGACAATATTTTCTAAACCCCAAAATCACCTTCACGAGTGATATGATACGCTGAAAACAGATTTTCTTATTTTTTATCCCACGTTCAATAAGTAGGTCAATCTTTTTTATCTGTTAGCGTATTCCATGCACATGAGGTGTGCAAGGGTGATTTTATCTCATTTAAATACAACAAACAGTTACCTTCTATATTGAAGATAAAATTGAATGTTTAAAAAAATGAAAGAACGTTCTTAATAGAGTTTTACTAATTAACAAATTGTCACTTCATACATTATTCTTTAATTAGTCATCTATTCACTGACAAAGATCGTTAATTAGTAAAAGACACAGTTGTGTATATTCTTGCAATCCTAATGCTGATGGTGGTGTATATGTTTCCTGAGAGCCCTGTTGTGTCCAGAACTGATGATTAGTGGAAGATGTTTAAAATTATTTGCTTCCTGTCTATTTATTATGTATATTCGTATTAGGTAGACATATACAACAAGTCGTATTGTTCATGAAGGGTAAGGTAATTAATTTAACTCAGATGCCTTCTAATCCCAAACAGACAAATCTTTCAAAGACTCGTTTTAAAGCCTCAAGAAATCCCCAAATATACATGCCCGGATCATACCAACTGCTGCAGCATAAGGGTCCACAGAGGAGGGAGGTGTAAACTTTAGAAACTTTTTTTTTTAAATTTGATGTAGTAAACCAAAAAATATAGCAGGACACCAATTTTGTTTAACACAAGTATTTTTCATGCCCTTGAAAGGTTTTAAAACAAAGATTGTTCAAGTGTGTCCAAGACCGTCTGTCATTAGATGTTTTCACATTTTCAACCTTTCCCTGAGCTAGGGGTCCAACCTTTCACCATTCTAGGGACCGATTGGTATTCTCTCATCTCCTAGACGACTAGACGGAAGGATAGACAATGAACAATTTTCCATCAGAAATGAGTAGCTGAAAGAGCTGAAAGGAATAAATTGCTAAGATTTTAATTTTTTGATAATACCCTGTTCCATCTAAAAAATCCTAACAATTTATTCCTTTTCAAGAAACAAATGCAGACTTGTAAACAGCTATGATCATTTCGGTTGTTCGATGTGTATAACATACATGTTTAAAAGCAAAGAGGCTTTTTATAAAAGCTTTGAATTGTGAAATTTATATAATATTGATTGGAAAATACCATTTCAAATACTTTTGGAATTCTGAACACTTTATTTTATCTCAGTTCTTAAGATCGTATGTCAAATGTTATTACAAAACTATATTGAAAATTCCTTTTTTAATGAACATTTTAAATTATTCTTTTAACGGGTATATTGAAATAGTGTGATAAAAATTCAGTTTTAGGTGCCAATAAGACTTCTGCAAAGTTGAATTAATATATAAACAATCAGAACAAAAAGTTTAAGATTAAAGAAAATAGCATATCTATTTATTATGTATATTCGTTTCAGGTAAATATGTAAAACAACAGTATTGTTCATGAAGGGTAAGGAAATTCAATCAACTCAGATGCATCCTTATCCCAAACAGACAAATCTTTCAAAGACTCGTTTCCAGGCTTCAAGAAATCCCCAAATATACATGCCCGGATCATACCAGCTGCTGCAGCATAAGGGTCCACAGAGGAGGGAGGTCTACGATCCTCCAGATATCCCCGTCGCTCCCAGGCTACTAGAGGAGGGATCCTGACTGTTGTTATGGCTTTGTTGGCACCGTCAAATACAAATTCGTCAATGACGGGGTGTCCTTTAACCTTCTTATTTGAAAGTCTGTCTGTATTAGCTTCTTCAATAGTTTGGTCATAAATTTTTAATAGGGGCTTTTGGTCAGATTTGGATAGTATATTAATTGCATGATGGATAAATCTGAAATTACAATAGATTCCGTGAATTAAGAACTTCATGAATATTTAACAAAAAAATGTATATTTTATTGACTAGTTCGTTATATTATACTTTCATGTTAATTAGTTGAATCTGATTCGCCGAGAAACATTTGTTGAAGAACACTATTACCCGCTGAATGATGAAGCCAAACCCTGTAGCGTAGCAACAGTCAACATTCCTTGACGACGGGTGACATTCCAAAAAATAGTGACTGCGCGGAATTTATGAGCGCAAGGTTCGCTGTTATATGTATTTTTATAAACATTCAGTATAATATAATGAATATTGCATGTAGTTGAGTGTAACATTGAAATTTTCCACCCCTCGAAAACCATTGTCAACCTCGGCTGCGCCTCGGTTGATAAGGTTTTCGAGGGGTGAAAATTTTCAATGTTACACTCAACTATACATGCTATATTTATATAATGTGTTATATGTGTATTATTGTCATTGTTATCACTTTTTTTAAAAGTTTAAAATTCACTCTCTTCAACTGTGAAATGAAACCTTTTTCAAAGAAATGCAATGCAAATAACGAACCGTATTCCTTCTTTTTCTCTCATTTTTCTGACACTAAAGTTCAAATGTCCTGCGGAATAGTCGGCCCCTCCTTTTGAAGGGGCTGTTTTTAGAGTAACCCTCAGCCCACACTGTTCTGCAAGTCTCAATAATATGTAGCGTGACATCTGCAGGTGGTCCCCTGCCATAAAGCCATCACATGGTCCAATCTGGTATTCCCACTGCAAAAAATAAACCATCTAGTAAATAAGGAAATAAAATAATGACCGGAAGCATTAAGTTAAATGTATTTCAGTTATCTAAAAATAAAAGATATTTTAGTTAGGACAGAAGTTTTACCGTCGATATCCATAACACTCAGTAGGCTCTCTCTCTCTCTCTCTCATTAAGGGGAGATACAAACTTTCTTCAAATCAATCAGCAACACTTTTTTGGATACTTCAATTTTTAGGCCTTTCAAAAGATTACTAGTTTTTTTTTTTTAATTTCTACATCAACAAACTTCATCTATGAAAATTTTAGGCCTTTCAAATGATTACTAGTAATCATGCCATCCCCTATTAGCTCACCTAAGCCGAAGGCTCAAGTGAGGTTTTCTGATCGACCTTTTTTCTATCAACCCTTAAGCTGTTTGTCTGTCTGTTAAATTTATACATTTTTGATTTCTTCCCCTGAATCACTGGGACAAACTTGCCACAAAGCATTCTTTGGTAAAATGGGTATGATTCTGTTCAAATGAAGGATCACGCCTTCTCTCAAGGGATGATAGTTAAGAACTAAATAAACATTTAATTACTTCATTTAAAATCTTCTTCTCAAAAACAACTGGGCCACAAAAGATGAAACTTAAGTAAAAGCTTCCTTACATCGTGTAGATTCAAGATTGCTCAGATCATGAGTCCCGGGGATAGGGTGGGACACAATGTTTGACATAGGAATATATGAGAAAAATCTTCATAAATCTTCCATTCTCAAGAACAGCGAAGCCATGATTAGTATATTCAATGGAAACATCCTCAAGTAGTTCACATTCATGTTTGTTCAAATCATGACCCCGGGGTAGGATGGGGCCACAATGAGCGATCAAACGTTTATTTAGCAACATGTAGGGAAAAATCTTTGAAAATTTCTCAAGAACAGCAAAGTTAATGTTAGTCAAAGTTATATGGAAACATCCTCCGGTAGTATAGATTCAAATTTGTTCAAATTATGACCACCGATGGTAGAGTGGAGCCACAATGGGCGATCATATGTTAACATATAGGAGTATATATAGTAAAAATCATTCAAAATCCATTTTCTCAAGAACGGCAAAGCTTTGATTTATCATATTTATATGGAAGCATATTCAGTAGTGTTCATTCAATTTTCTTCACATCATATGATGATCCCCAGGGATAGGGTGGGGCCCGATTGGCAATCAATGTTTTACATAAGAATATATAGGGAAAAAAATCTATAAAAATCTTCTCAAGAACAGCAAAGCCATTGTTAGTCATATTCCGGGACACCTTTACTTTTTAGTTGGAAATCACTTCCGTTAACTTACTTTCGATTTATGTGCTACGCATTGCGGATGTTTTGGTTCACTGCGTGTTCAAAACGGCATTTGCAAATCGGCAGACGATAGAAAGAAGTCATTCAATCATCTTTGTAGCTAGATCTCATCTCACATCGGGAGGAAGAGCTTACATCGATACTTATTTAAATCAAATGTCAGTCAGGTTCCCCCTAGCTATAGAATCGAAGGTGGCGAGTGTGTTCTCTTAGAACTTTTTTATTGCACATTATATGTTCTTTTTAAAATAACAAATATCAGGGATTTTTGTGTTTTTATTTTTATATTCAGACAGACACAATAAAACACAAAAATACATTAAAATATAATACACCATCATGGAACCAAACCCCCATGGTTACGACTAATTATCCAATGCAGAGATAATTTTTTTCCCCTAATAAATGGTATATTTTTATATATACTTAATGTACCTGAGACGGTCCGTTCTCCCGTACAGCTCCATGCACTTTAACCCCTGCATAGATACAAGCTTGTAGGTGTTTTACAGACAAATCCCTTTCCACACCGATGTTTTTATCGTGTTCATGTCCGACAGCCTGTAAAGGGACTGTAAAAATATATGTACATGTAAATATGCTCAACTATAACAGCATTATAACCGCTCCCCACCCCCTCTCCCACGTTCCTGCACATAAGAATAAACAAAAGCATAAATGTTGAAAAAAAAATTAATAACGTCAACAAAATCCCCATTTCAAATTCGAATGGCAAAGGAAACCTATGCAAGGACCTTAATTGAACCCGAGAATTTTTTTGATTTACCCAAACAATAAAAGCATCGCCTGCTGCTATTTGTTGTAGATGCCAATAATTCATATAGCTTTGACTGTCTGGAAAGAGGCTTAATTACATTTACATGAAAGGTAAGGACTTAAGTATAATGTAATACATGTACTTGATCTTTGTAAACCTCGTCTTAAGTAACACGATGCTGATGTTACGTAAACGGAAATGTAAGTACTACATATTTTTATCTCTGTCATTGGATTCTTTATTCACCAAACCTTGTCGTTTTATTAAAAATTATTTTTCTTATTTATATAGTTTAATGTACTAACAATTTCTTTGCTTCTTCAAACAATTAGTACAGAGTAAAATAAACATTTCATAATTTATTATTACATGTCATTAATTCTTACAAAGTGTCCCAAGAGTCAGAAACATTCAGTAATAGGATTTCAAAGGGATAAATGATAGCAGACGTGGTGTTTTCTGCAAAGTGCAAGGAAAACTGTCAAATGCAGTTTAAAAAGATTTATGTCAGTTGATTCTACTTCATTTATACAAAAGTTTTAGCTTGAATATTAAAACTTTAGTTGATAAGATGATATTATAAAATCTTAGAATTAAATCCACAATATTCCAATTTGTATGGTTATTTTTTTAGCCTGTCTATAAAGCGGTGTATCTGTGGACTGAATCTGCGCAGTCTTTACATTATCTAAATAAGTTCCATAGTGTTGTCCTTTTCTAGAAATGGGGTTCAAATTTGAAAGCATTGAGAGTACACTAAAATGCAACCCATTAAGACTAATCAAAAGGTATACACTCAAAATCTCAAATATATTATTTTTAAGATGGACGACAATCTTGCTATGAAGAGATATTGCACAACTTACCAGCTCACTAATTTCATGTAGTTCTTGATACTTAAAATATGGATAAAATATACGTACAAGCTGTAGTATAGTCAAATTTTATAGGGTCGTAGCTGACCGGGACTCCGTCATCGTTTACCACAAAGTACTCTTGTTCGAATCCAAACCACGGGTCATGAGGCTCCTTCGGCTTGTGTCCTGTTGTCGGATCATACTGTAGTCTGTTTAATGTTTCTGTTAATTTGACCCTTGTGTTAATATCTAGAAAAAATTAAGAAACATCCTCCATCCTTGATTTTCTTCGTTCGTGTGTTCACACAAGCTATAATATTTTGGTTATGTTTCAAACTACTAGGATATACATGACTGTATGAAGTATAACACATCTGATCTAAACGCAATGTACACACCAACTGTTAATTTCTTACCTGCTGGTTTGTCCATCGTCAGCCACAAGTCGCAGAGAACTAACTTATGGGGACTGCTTAAAAACGGGTTTTCAAACATGGCTACCGGTTTCATGATCATTACAGTAAATTCTTTTCTATTTGCATCATTCCAGTTGTATGTGTCATTTAACGGACATTCTAGGTATAAAAGAAGTGGAAAATAGTAGAATGATCAAACATATGTGAGAATTTAAAAATATATCATATATGTTACTATTTAGTTAATTAGTAAGTGAGAATGCAGTAATTATAAGACATGGTTTGATTTGGATATATAATTTATTTTTAACGTGTTTATAAAGTTTATTCCATTTTATCTTTTTCGCCTCTTACCTTCTGCGCTCGATGGCTCAAAATTTACCACTTTCATCTTGGACATGAACTGGAAGTTTGTTTGATTTGTGAAAACGTACTCTAGAATAACGCGTTTTGTAGATCCCGGAGTAGCTGGAGGATTGACGAAATGGAAACTCATTTTGGTTTCTATCTGTCAGGCTACAAAATTTGTAATTCGTAAACTATACGTATAGAAATATGTGTTTAAACTGTAAAGATTTCTTTGATAAATATAGATAAAATGGATGATTGAAATACATGTATGGATTGAACATACAATCAAAATTGTGTTTCTACGGCATAATAGAATCAGAAGTATAGATCTCAAAAATGGAATATATTGAAAAGATGAGGGACATTTTCCTAAAAAAAAAATGAACATTTTATCAAACAGTTACTAGTATTAAAATTTTGTTTGAAATGTCTGCACATATTCCTTTTCTTTTCCCTGCACAATTCAAAACATTGGTTTTACCACGTGGTTTTTGTTCTAGGAGAAACTAAAATAACATTTAAGATACTTTTCTGAATATCACAAAATTTCTCAAAATAATGGATTGTTTGCACTACTACTACTATATTCTCTTCAGAGAAGTGGACAGGCTTTCGCCTACATCCACTTCTCTTCGCGAGCCTTCATGTTTTGATTCTGGAAAATGTGAACAGGTGACGATCTACACTTCAACTGACATTTCGAGTCAAATATGCCTGAATTTACGTAACAGACATGTTATTTCTATAACTTTAAAATAAATACACACAGCTATCACAAGAAAACAAACCTTTACTTGTTGGGTGCATGAGAATATCATTACTTAAGCGAACTACAGGTATTTACGTAACAGACATGTTATTTCTATAACTTTAAAATAAATACACACAGCTATCACAAGAAAACAAACCTTTACTTGTTGGGTGCATGAGAATATCATTACTTAAGCGAACTACAGGTATTAATGGAGTTTCCAATTTTCACTCCCAGTGAAGGACTGTTAAGTATTGTTAAAACGTCACAAAAGCTATAAATAATGTCTTTATTCTTACCTATAACCATGCAAAGGCGATGAATTCTGTCTGTTTTACAAAATACACATTCACGTCTGATAAGCTGATGCACACACTCGTGATTTTTAACCTGCACTCAATATTAAGTAGGTCTCTGCGTTATTTTTATTCTTATCTGTTTGCGGATTGCACTCACACATGAGATATATACAAGGATGATTTTAAGTACAACACAAATTTTGAAAAAAAAAAGTCACTTGATACAGTTTTCTTATAATTAACAATTTTTAATTGTCATTAAGTACAAAACTATTTCATTAGTTATTTTTAAAAAAAGAAATTTTTTTTAAAATTCACATTCATAAAGGCACAAAAAAATGCATCGGCCGGGAATCGAACCCGGGCCGCCCGCGTGGCAGGCGAGCATTCTACCACTGAACCACCGATGCTTACACTCGTTCTATTCAAGTAATGAGAAACAAAAAAAAAGTTTTTGATTGACTGTTCTTAGTGCCTAAGGCCATACGCAGACAGGTAAGTCACAATGCACGAAACTTTTAATTCATTATGTTGTAAACTTCTAAAATATACATTAATTTTATATAATAAACCAATTACGGTAATATAGCAGGAAACCAAGTTTAATGAACATGCGTATTTTTGTGCCCTTGAAAGGTTCTGTCGTTCTGCTTTAATAGAATTGGACAGACTTTCGCCTAGGCGAAAGCCTTTCCAATTCTCTTTAGAGAATATTAGTATTATACATAGGGGCTTGTCTTCCGGATTGTTAAATGTAAAATAAATTTTAAAAATTTTGAATCTTCTTTAAATATACTAAAAAGTTGTTAAAATAAAGATTCTGACACTTTCAGTCAAGAAAAAAAAAAACATTTAAAGAAGACGTACCACACCTACATGTATATACATAAACTCTAGAGTTAATATAGCAGGAAACCAGGTTTGATGAACATGCGTATTTTTGTGCCCTTGAAAGGTTTTGTCGTTCTGCTTTAATAGAATTGGACAGACTAGCATGTCAGTTGTCTTGATCAAGCGTGCCAAACTTTTACACGTTGAATACTACATTATTTATGGATTATCTGTTTGAATTCAATAAAATACATACATACTACTTAGCATATTAAACACAGAACTCCCAAATACCACCAAAAGTATTGACCAATCATATCGAACACGTTGAATGGTTGTTTACTACGGCATTTGTAGAAAATAGTAACAGATGGTAAGTCAAAGCCTGTTTTACGTCCTATAATCATATCATGTTCAAATGTAAATTGACTTGGTTAAGATAATATAGGAAAATTTACAACATGAAAACTAGTAAAGCTACACACCTAACAGTATGCAAGTGAAAGCTAAACATTACATGCATTTATTATTTTGTTACATTTTTTAGTTGATGTTCCCCATCTCTCGTTCAAAAAACTCTTAGCGCTTTGATGTGTGAACAAAAAGTATTGCAATAAAATAATCAAATGTCCTTGTACTATAATGATTCCAGAATTTTAAGGTATGACCATGCTTAGTTCTCAATTAGTCACTGTTGACATCACGTGACTTTAATTGTGTATATATACGGAGACTCCGCAGTCGTTTACGGTTATTCTTCGGATGCAGCCAAGGAGAGAAGACGAATGAAAGTATACTGGATAAAGTATTTTCAGTTATTAATTCCTCGCTTGTTTTCACATTTTGAGAGTGAATTTGGAAGGCCATTTAAGGTTTGCCAAACCAGTTATAAGGCCTGCCACGAAGAGGTTGTCCTCCAGTAAAGAGGCTAGCCATATAGTTTGTGATATCGTCTGCATTGGCTGACCGCTATACTCATTGTCCGTCCTAAATAAGGCATCCTTCAGTGAGTGTAGTGGTTGAAGGGCTATCACATATACTGTCCGTCCTGAATAAGGCATCCTACAGTATATGCGATAGTCTGAGGGCGACTAGGCTCTTATTTTAGTGTTAGGTTAGGACTACCAGTTAATTAATTGTTGCTTGCCTCTGATTATGATGGTGCTTTACTAGTTGATTTTAGGTTAGGACATATTTGTATATTTCGGCAGTCCACTAAAATCAGACCAATTATTTCCAATCATTTAATGTTGAACTCCCCAAACCCTGGAATTGACCAGGTACGACCCCTGTGTTTAATGTAAATACGTTACAGTACTTTGAATCGGGAGATTGATATTACGGGCTTTGAATGACCACATGTTGCTGTTTGCAACATACTCACTCATAAAGAGAATTCAATACGATTGGTCAGTGCTGTCAGGGGTATTGTTGGGTTCTCTGTTTTATATAAAAAGTAGAACTCAAATCACTGAAACCAAACAGTCAAGCGAGAATAGAAGTAGAGCCTCACTCTCTCTTCTAACTTCATAAAATCCCTATATTTCAGCAAAGTATCTTTGCTAGTCGCAGAGAGTAAGCGTTTGAAAAACATTGCGACGAATTGTGCTTTCTTTTTTGTAAAGAAATGAGCATGTTTCAGTAAAAGTCGACTTCTTTAAGAAAGACCACAAAGTTCCATTCAAACGAAAAATTTTACCACTTCAATGTGTATCATTGTAGAACTTGTACCACAAACTCTACTACAAACTTCACTTCTGACAGAAGAAAATTAACCAAGTAATCTTTAAAAAAAATTATTCTGTTTAATTTATTCTTTAATATGTACCGCCGAAATATGGCTGAAATATTGCCGACTCGGCGTAAAACAACAATAATCAATCAATCTTTAATATGTTGTTGAATAATGATAAGGTGATATGTTAAGCCATGTGGCTTAAAGAATAAATAACAACAAACAATAACCATGGCAATCAAGGACAATTCTTCTGGAAAAAAAAAACATTTGAAATAAACGTGGCAATATTACTTTTAATCGGTTGTGTTTTTGGTAAATGTGATTGTATGCCCTGTACACGCCTTTTAGGTAGAGTTGAATATCAGTGGTTGTTGATAGGAACTATATATCCCATATCATCTTCAAACATTCTGTAAATAAAATAAAATTAAAATAAGTAAGATGAAATTTATGATACGATTTCAGATGAATTTTATCGTTATTTGTTTTTATTTGACCAAAATTCCAGAAACAGCATCCATCTTCCTAATATTATCCTTTGGTACCAGCAATTATTCTTTATGTGAATGAGAGAGAATTTCTTGCACACATTACCCGCATTCCCATTAAGTTAGTATTATGTGAAAAAGAATACGGCCTTAACTTCACTTACACCGGTTTTATTTTGAAGAGGCACATCAATCTTATCAAATTAAGGTATGTCACTCGCCAGCTTTTGAGAAAAAATTAAGTTTGGTCAGAACCTCTTACTTCAAAATTATTTATTATAATTCCATTTTTATGACATATTTGAATTAAACAATGAAAATTATACAATATTCAATTTAAAAACTGCTCACAAATTTGTAAAGAAACAAGATTTATGGGGGATTATTTTTTTGTGGAAGAATGATATTTGGAAGAACATGCTTCAAAGTCTACACATCTGTTTGATTTAATATCTTTAAACTTAAGCCCTATATATTCTTACTTGGAGAATTTTTTTTTAGTATTATATGCTAGGAATATTGAATAGAGGTTTTAATATTTTTAAAACAAATTTTACACATTCACTCAACAGAATTTGGCTAAAGATGAAGATATATTTAAAAAGTTAAGATAAAATGTACATTGTTTTTCAGCTGAAAATCTCATATTTTGACCATTATGAAATTACACGATACTTTCAACCGATCAGCATTTAAGTCATAAAAAAGCTTGATACAAGGGAATATTTTATTGTCTTTTTAGATTTTTAATACCTAAAATATGACATTTTTAGTGCAAAAAAAGGTCACACAATAATTTACGTGCATTAATTTGCAGGATTTTTTCCAATACTAATTATTATTCAAAGTATTTTATATAAAATAAGATTATATTTACTGCCGTGATTGATTTCGGTAAAATATGATAAAGGTTATAGTGATTAATCTAAAAGTTACAATTTAAGTGCAAAAAAGTCAAGTGAATTGTACCATTGCTCTGTAAGATGCACATTGGTCCCCAATTTTCTTGGCAATTTTGAGTCATGTTATATGAATAGTTATCTAAAATATACATCTCAAAAATCCTTAATATAGCTCATGTCCCGAGTGACATACCTTAAGTTTTGTCTCTTTCAAATCTTTTATAGTAATTTTCGTCATTTAAATTTTTTTAACCTGTTGTCGTTTAAAGCTGAATATGATCCGTTTAGTTCTGAGTAATTTACAGATAGGTTTAGTTCCGTGTAGACAGAGCCGATTTGTGGGGGAGTCGAATTGTGTTGTTCTGCAGACCCTACATCTGGACCAAGTTTTCTATCTGACTTATTCCACCTTCTGAAAGATATTTAATAGCTGCATCATATTTGAATGAGATAATTTACTTTTCTATTCTTGGCTATTTTCATGAATGTAGAATTCGAATTATTAACTATAAAGTCAAACTGTAATTGGAGACAATCATTATGTTACGTCTTCCAAGGTTTTTGGAAAAATCTTGATATTCGTTTCTTTAATGAATTTGTTAGTTTAGTTCTTAGATTTAGGCATTTTTAAATTATCTCAAGTCATCGTTGATTCTCACATTTTCGTTCCTTTGCCAAAAGCAGCCAACAAAGAAAAGTGAATTTCGTTTTAAGACTCCAAGCTGGTGCAAACTTCATAATACTTGCTGTTGAATAAGCTGAGTTAACAATATACAGGAATCTTTTTAGCTTCTGTAATATTTAACTATAGATGTTACCTTCTTACGTTTAAGAGCACTGCTGTGAGAAGAAACATCCCAATAACAGCAACTCCAAAAAGTGAAGCAAACACAACTGCAATATACATATTAGTAATATAAATGTGAAAATCATCAAATGGAATAAGCGATTTTTATTAAGTGTATAATGCTTTTTTATCCTATAATGCATCGCAGGAAAAGATATTAAATCCTGTGAATTCAAAAATGTTACATTCATCGGTAATTAAGTAATATCTACATAATCAGAGAATACTGAATGCTTCAATTTAAGACACTTTTTCTGAGATTGTGTTCTTTACACAAATATATTTTCAAATCTATTTTCAGATTGTTCGTTTTTTATTTAAATAACCTGACAATCTTCTTTCTGTAGGAGAACCATCTGTTGGTGGTTTCTTAAGAGTTCTATCCTCTCCTTCGTACACGAGACTGCAGGTTACTATGAAATTGTAGGAATCGACTAAATGTAAAGAAAAGTACAGATTTAGCAATGGTTTATTAAGTTGTAATAAAGAAGCAATACTACAGATGTCTATAAACTTATTGAAATTTCTGCACACTCTTTCTCAGTGAGGATTGTCATGACACACTTAGAATACTCATCAAACATTGCATGCGCATCGCATTACAAAAAAAATCATTTTCATTGAGATAAAGCATTAGAAAAATAACATATACCCGGACTCAGCAGAGTGAAGCAGTATCTTGTATTCCCGCTTCTTCTGGAGGGATCTGAAGTTAGTCTAACCGTTGAAGTTCCATTGGGTTTAACAATTAAACTTTCCAGTTTGCCTCCACAGTTCTTTGATTGCTTTTCGATCGTAGGATCTTTGTATTTAATCTCTATTCTTCGTCCACAACCTTTTTGGTCTATAGCCTCGAGCAGGTACTCGACTTTGCCAGTAAAATTGAAGTTAATCTTGCAACTGCATTGATACTCAATAATGCCGAAGTCTATTGATAGTTGATCCCCTGACACACTCCGTCCGCCACAACTGCCCAGAGTAGTTACTGAAAAGTAGAAAATATACATGTGAAATAATTCTTTTGAGAGCATAAGGTTAAAGTACATGTAGTATAAGATAAAGACAAGGTTTTTTTGAAAAAAAGATAAACTTGTATGTTTTTAGTGTGGAAGTACAGATTTAATATTTATCTCTTATGTATTTATTCGCTTTGGGATCATTCTATTCTTCTTTTCATCTAAAGTAATCTTAAATATTTTGTAATATAATTCTTTTGCGCATCGGATTGAGTCGATTTCTATTTTCAATTTCATTGGTTCATTTGATATTATCCTATAGTTTTAATTTACCTTGAGTATAAGTAACCGTTCAAACTAAGCAAAATTGGGCAGTATTACATTTAATAAGGAAACTATCTATCAAGCGTATATCAGCTGCACCTTGTGGTATATAACTATCATATTTATTTATTTGTTACTTTACTATAAAAGTTTTGAGTATGGCATTTTATTTTAATTGCAAAGTTTAAACGTTATTGTATTTTTGCAGTTAAAGTCTGAGTAATTTCTTATATTTGTGTTTAAGTTCAAAGTTCATTTTGCTAAAGAACATTTTTTTCTATCTAATATATGTATGCTGCATTAAACGGTAACTTATTGTCAAAGTTTATGAAACTGTAGTGTAAATTGTATTTTTCTCTAATTTATTCTTTATATCTGTAATAGGTCAATGTCTTTTTAAACTTCATTAAATAAAATGGCTACCAACATCTGATTTCTTCATATCATTCTTACTGCTCGGTTACATTAGGTAACTGTCATAACACACGCCTATTATGTATTAAGGACATATGCAATGTACATGGACATGTACTTTACAAGGTACCTTTCCCACTGATAATTTTCCGAGATATTTTTTAGTTTAAAATCATAATACCATCACATGTTCGTAGACAAAATATCAGCATATATTTCCGGGATTTTTGAACAGATATCAAATAATGAAAATCATTGCATTTTTAAAAGAAAAATTAAGGGGAAAAAGTTTCAGCGGATATCTCTCAAAAATTTGAATCAGGAATCAGTAGTGTATTACGGGACATCATAACATTGCACAAAAATCACTCAGTTATTGTAACTATTAAATTATTCAGGGAATATGAAATTAAAGTTCAAAACTACGTTGCGTATGTCCTTAATATATCAAAGTATATAAATAACTATGGCGTGATTTTGTAGGATGCCATCTACACTTGGGTATCTAAAGTCAGAGACTTTCTAAAAAGATATAAGAGGCGCAAAGATGGGAAGTTCCTTCAATTCTGTTGAGCGTGAATATTGTACATTGTATCGTACTTGGCAATGGAGAACAATCCAAATAACCGAGTGCATGAAAACAGGACATTTCTTGAACTGTTACCGTAGTTGTTCCAAACCATTCTCAACCATCTTGGACTTGGTCAACGTTCACGATAGGCAAGAAGATGGCGTTGAAAATGCCTGAACTAGTTTTTGACCCTAATTTTGCCATTACACAATATTTACAAGACCAGCATACATGGATAACAACACAAGGTGTTTTTTTTTTTTTGCTTTTGAGTTAGTGAAACCTTGATCAGCGTACCTTGTACCCCAATTTTGTGAAATTGTGAATGCGAGAGATCATTTCTATTTTTTTTCAGTCTTCCGAATTGACAAAATCTTTAAGTTCATTTTAAGAATTCACATGTTGAAGGAAAGGTTGAAAAGGAAAATTCATTTCTTCGAATTGCTGTTAATGGAGTCAATTTTTTCTATACAATGTGATCAACGATGAGTGATAGAGTGGCTGCTTTGGCATAGTTGCAGACCGGCTGTTGAATGATAGACACGAATGGACTACATGTACCTACCCCACTTCTGTCACCATTGTTACCAGCTGACCAAGCGTCGAACCATAGGAATGTCCATTGAAAAACAAAGCAGACATGTATTCTGCACAACGTTACATTTTTTCACTGCATTTGAACTTCAGTGTGTTCCTGGTACTACATGTCCGCACTCCCATTGGTTAACAATAATGCTGTTGTCAGAGATGCTTTTATCACCTTGCATTTTGTTTCTCAGGTATCATCTTCAGTAATGTAATTTTAGCAATTGTAATATTTATTATTTCGAAATAGTTAAAAAAAAAACAAGGGGATGCTTATATAATTAACTTTTACGAAAGGGAAAGGGGCACGACAAACGGTTGTGATAAGAGAAATATAAAACAATGCCAAAACTAGATAAAAATGTATAGTCATTCTAGTGGAAAAGACCAATATTATATAGATGTGGCACAAAGAAACAAATCAGGAAATACTTTCTCTGATATTTAAATGTTATTCTTTACCGTTAAGATCACTTACCATTTTTATGACAGGCTCTTTGACCTATAAAAATAAACAATTATAAACCAATCAATCACTAATTTACAACTGCATGTTCTCTTTTCTATTTCTAATTACTTTGACCAGAAAAAGAGTTTCCGAAGTATTGAGAGAGATCTCCACATTTATTTTCTAGGTATCTCATGCTAAATGTCGTCTCTTACCAAATACGTAGTAAATCAGTTTCAATTCAAATAGAAGAAGGCTGGTTACAATCAAAGTCATATCTGTCACTGGCAGACCAGTATAAGAGTTACAAATAAAGTTCTTCCGCTCCTTTTTAAGGGTTGCCTTCAGTTTATCAAGTCCTGTGTTGTTGTCACTTACTAGATCGGAAATTGTTGTTAGTGGACTTGAGTCTGATGTACATACTGGTGTCGACAGGTGAATTTTAAACGCCTTTGCTACAAAATCGCTGGGGACAAAGTTTTTGCTTTGCTCGTCCCATCGTCATTTCGTGAAGTCAGTAGGCACCAAGAGTCTCGCCAAAACTGTGCAAGTTTGATGCCTGTATTAAATGGTCCAATCACAGCTTGTTAAGGCGAGCAAGAATTAGAGAGAGAGAGAGAGAGCATAATATATATATATATATAGAGAGAGAGAGAGAGAGAGAGAGAGAGAGAGAGAGAGAGATTCAATGTTTTGTAGCTGGATATGGGATTTATTTCACGAGTGTGACAGATTTTTTTTTTATTTTCACGAGTGCGAAGTACTAGTGAAATGATAAAAAAAAATCCTGTCTCACGAGTGAATTTCATATTCAACTACAAGACATTGAATTTTCTGTTTATTACATTTTCTTTGATTTTCCCTTTGCCTCTGTCTTTTCTTAACATTATAAGTCTCATAGTTGAACAGTTGAGATGCCATAGCATAGCAATAGTGAGATTGAAAACATTCTAATATGCATTTTAGCAGCATGTTTGGGAAGAAATTGGCAGTTTTAGTCTCTATCGAGACGGTTTAGTTGCTATCTCCATCTTACGACAAACCAGAATTTATTTTTTTACTTACTTTGATATAATGATACATACATCTCCAAATGACATGTTAACAGAATCGGTAGTTTCTGTTCTTTTTTTCTTCCCCGGCAAGCAATCCTTTATCTGTTTATCTTATAATATCTTGTATACGTCTAAATGGACTTCAAGGATTTCTCGGAAAGATGCGAATGTTGTGTCATAAAAGTGTATTTTTAAGGTACAGTGGGTCTTTGCTCCACGTTTTGGTTAACCAAAAAATGTATATTTTTACGCAAACTTTGAGGATAATCTTTCAAATTATGGAACGAAAACCCACTCTTATCGAAAAATTGGGTTATAGAATGAGAAAACGATCCTTTTTGCCCTCTCCAGTGTGTGTATGCTATTTCATAGGCAAATAATTTCAATCTTTGTGAGATATTTGCAAACTGTCGACATTTTACACAAAGAATACTTTATTTTTCGATGAAATATCAAAGAAAATTTTGATATAATTGAGATTTAATTTTTCACCTTCACGTTTGTCGCACTATGGGCCTTGTTCGCCCATCTTCTTTGTCCTAACGATTTTCTAATTTGTTTAAACGAATATCTAATTTGTCCAAACAAATTTCTAATTTGTCTGAACAAGTATCTATTTTTTCCGAACACCAAACAAATACATGTATTTTCTTTGTCCTAACGATTTTCTAATTTGTTTAAACGAACATCTAATTTGTCCGAACAAATATCTAATTCGTCCGAACGAATATTTAATATGTCCAAACAAATATGTAATTGTCCGAACGAATATTTTTAGTCCCCTACCGGTGAATCCGGAGGGGGCTATAGGTTTCCTCTGAGTGTGTCCATCCGTCTGCCTGTCTAGCTGTCCCTCTGTCTGTCAGTCTGTCCCACTTGGTTTTCCGCACTTTTTTTCTAAACGTTTGCAGATATTGAGCTGATTTTTGGTATGCAAGTGAATCTTGATGAGTTACAGATCAAGTTTGCATTTCGTTCTGCTTCAAAGATTTTTGACGGAATTACGACCTTTTCAATTTTTCAGGGTTTTCCGCATTTTTTTTTTTCAAAACGCTTGCAGATATTGAGATATTTTTGGTATGTGACTTTATCTTGATGAGTTATAGATCAAGTTTACATTTTGTTCCGCTTCACTGATTTTTGACGGATCTATGGCATTTTCAATTTTTAACGGGAACCAGATTACACTTGCCGGTAGGGAACTAGTATTCTAATGCAATACTCTCAGAATGCTTGTTTTTATCTAGCCCTCAAGCAGCACCATTTTATCCAGGTAGAAAATGAGAGGAAACGGTCATAAGGGGAAGGAAAAAGGAACGACTTTTTTGATTACATTATCGCAATCATCATAAAAATATTAAATGTAATTTAATTAAAATTTACTAATACTTTGATTACTTGACTGTGGTATGGGGATGAATATAGGGGAAGAAATCATGTTTTTAATAAACATCATTTTGACTATTTTAAATGTAATAAATCTAAAGCTCTTAAAATATAACAAATATCTATGTTCCAATGTAGTATTAATTATGTTGTTTGCTTATTGTTGTTTAACGTACCTCTTGAGAATTTTTCACTCATACGGAGACGCCACCACTTGCCGGTGGAGAGCTGCAAATTTTGAACTATACTCGGCACTCAGGGCCATTGAGCAGTAAGGAATCTTTTTCGTGCCAGCACCTACTGCGACACGGGACGTCGGTTTATACGGTCTCATCCGAATAACCGCTCTCCACGTCCCACAGTGGGTTTCGAATCCGCGATGTAAGGATTAACTCCTTACTCCCTGACTCTAGAGCAAACGCTCTAACCACTGCGCCACGCGGGCTATATTAAATATGCATTACACTCAAATATTAAACAGTTGGTGTACATACAGGTCTCAATTCTACATAAACATTTTATTTTTTTAAATTCAGTTCCAGCAATTTTTGTATTGTGTTAGTTTACCCAAAACAAATCCTTTAATATCGCAAGTAGAAAGGCAAAAGAAGCGTTCAAGTTCTTGGTGCATCGAAGCCACTGAGCAGAATATTGAACAAATGGTGACATGAACATGCAAGACTTTGGTTCAGTTAAAAGTACCTGTTAAATGCATAATTGTCTCAAGGTCATGTTTAAAAATTCATTAGAACTTATGTTTTAACTCCCAGACTGCTATGTAATTTGATTCTACACAGACTACAAATATCCACATCATCTGGTAATCCATTCCTCTTTTTTGTCTACTTTCACTTTCTTGATACTTCAATGACGGTTTGAACTTTACTCATTTGTATAATATTGCCGAGTATGCATTTTAAAAAGATGGCAAACAATTTTTGCACGAAGATCTGATTTTGTTTTCTTTACATTAGTAAGTACCATGCTTTTTCCTCCCATTCCTGTCAGCTGCAACTCAAAGCATGCAATTTACTGCACCAGTTGTTTCAGCTGGAGTATCAAGGCTAAAATTGTTTAAAATCATAGAAAGGAACCCCCTCCCCCTTTCATACTAGTGACTATAGATTTTGTTAACTAACATAAAAATTTTAAAAAGTATTTTTAATTGTCCAGTTTTCTGAATTACTGTAACAGCTTTAAATAGCACTGAAACAGTGTCCTGCAAGACACAACTTTTGCACAATACTTGTTCTGTTCATGAGCACAGTACATGTACTTGCACAAACAAATGGAAAAATAAATTTCATTTAAAAACATTTATTATGAAGATATGTTTCCTAAAATGGTGAGATTTCTTTTTTAAAATGCCAAAACAGAAAGCATGACAATTGATTTCAAATGAAGAAAATGAACCACTGTCCTCTACACCACCGGTCACTACTGTTAATCCTACTGGCTTAATACAGAAACCGCTGGACTATTCGTGATCAGAGGCAGGACTGTTAGATCGTGATCCGCCCTTCGCATCACCACCTTCGTTAACTGGTGACCTGCTCTTTGACCGACTGATAGATCTAGAACGACTGCGAGATTTTGACATGCTCCTTGATCGGCTTCTTCTCCTGTCAGGACTACCAGATCTAGATCTACAATAGTACAGAAAGCTTAGCCTAAAAGGGAGACATCTTTGACACAATTAAAACACTACATCATTAATTCGTGCAACAGACTACCAAAATATGGATTTGAGGATTTCTTTTCTTTCAAGTGTTAATATTTTCCAATAACAAACATATGGCTTACCTTCTCCTATCCCTGCTTCTGCTGCGACTTCTGGAGGGGGACCTTCTTCGTCTGTATGGGGATCTAGACCGTGACCTAGAGATACATAAATACTGATTTTAAAATGAACAATACTCATATCAAAATCCTAGTCAAGCTTTCGGGGAAGATACTGCAGATTCCATATTTTCACAAGTACTTATTATCGTGAAATTACTCTTGAACGTCAAATAGTGAGAACAATAATTCATGAGTGGATGGTTGATCAAGGTATTTTGCATGGATTTTAGCACCATAAAAATAAAGCAATATTATTTTGTGAGTGGTGTTTCTTGCGAAATTACGCGATAATTATTTCCTGGCATATATTTTGGAATCTACATGAATCAAGGCATTTTAATAACATTTAAGAGGAAAAGAACTTTCTTGTACTTCAATTAAAGCCATTCTGGTCTTTTAGGTTACATCACTTTAGTCTTATTAAACATCCTTTAGTCCTAATTATAAACAGAACTTATCAATATCTATACTACAGAGTTATGGCCAACACAGGAAATATGGTATACATACTGATAATTTTTAAACGTTTTAAAGATGTCACTAGGTAAGAGACATGATACAATGTTTAGTCACAAAAAAACTTATCAGTATACAGTATTCATTAGTACCTGCTTCTTCTACGAGAGCCGTAACGTCCTCCTCCCCCACTCCTATCTCCTCCCCCACCTCTGGAGCGACGGAATCCGTAAGAGCTGTCATTGGGGCAGTCTCGTGCAAAGTGTCCAGTTCTGTGACAGCGATAGCATTCATCGTACATACCTCCCTGTTAAAGATTGGAAACAATGAAGAGTTAGGACAATCCTCTATGTAAGCAGTACCCATCGAGTCACATACAATTTCAATTGAACTTCTTTGAATACATTAACCAAACTCAATGTGTATCTGCTCTCAAACATTTTGAAAGACATACTTACACCACCTCCTCTTGATGATGATGAATATGGCCGTCGTGGATTTCCCTTTGCCCATTCCACACGAATACTAGATCCACATATCTCCCTTCCATTTTCATACTTTAGTGCATCCTAAAATAAGATGAATTTTTGTAACATTCTATAATTCTTGTTAATTACAGTCTTCTTTATCATGCAGAGGAGGGAGAATGAGATTACCACACAGCCACAACTGTACAAAGATAATTTTTACATTTTGGTTTCTTAATTATCTTTGGAAATTCTACAGCACAGTAAAACTGTTTAAGAAATATAATTCCACTAGACTCCAAAGATAAGATTGCTTTGAGAAAACAAAGCTTGAAGATTTTACCCTGAACTTTGGCATTGGCAACTATGGCAAACATGGCAAATGGCAAACAGAACATGGCTCATAGGACATGACTGACTAGGAACTGGCTAATGGGGCTCCCTATGGGTGGGCAGGCATAGGAAAGCATGGAGCATGAACTCCCAAATAACTAAGGAACCTGATGACCTGATCAGCTGCCAGGGAAAACAACTCTGGTGGAAGCTATAGTGGCCCGCTACACCAGTTTAAAATCGGTGATGGCAACAATGGGCTAATACTAAATTGTCCACATTCACAGCTAGGCCATAATGGTCGCACTGTCATTTTCATAGCAATCAATATTTTAATATACATACACAATACATTAGATATCTTTATCCTGTAAAAATAGTAATTGTGTGAATAAGTTCACTTACACCCATACACCATTCATCTAATTAAAAACTATTTAATCGCTTATTACAGTACTTCAAATTAATGGTGCCAAGTTTCCATCCCAGTAAAAGTGAAAAGAAAATTTGAATTGGATTAGCACTACTGGTTATGTGAACATGCACTAAAACACTGCCATCAGCACTGCCTTTCAACACACACACACACACAGTCTCTCCCTCAAACAGTTTTAGAATACATGTATAACATATTTCTTCCATGATGGAGCATTGGTTGTTCAAACCTGAAGCTTCAAAAGATTTTAATAAATTTGCTATTGACAGTGCACTTTGTACACAATAGTATCAGAAAATTACTTTTAATTTCTAAATTTAATGTCAGAAAATTATCACAATTTTTACAACAAAAAAAAAAAAAAAAAAAAAAAACATATCGAAAAACTTAACAGGAAAACTTTTTTTTCAAATGGGACTCAACTTGCTGTTGGAGAATGCAGTTACACTAATCCAAATTGCTATCAATATACTAATAAACATACTCCACCCATAAGTTTCTTGCATGACTTTTTTTTAAGAACAGAAACCTGTCATAACTTCCTAAACATACACCTGCACAGATGTGTGTTTCTTATAAAATATGCAATATCAAACACAATTCTTTGCAGTAATTTTTTTTGGCCCAATTAAGCAAAGGGGACTTTATGAAAAAGAACAAGAACTGGTCTACTGAAACATGTTTGTGTCTTTTTTTAACATAAAATTGTAAAAATATTCTCTTTTGTTAAAATAAGAAAAGTATTTGTCTATTCACATTAAGACTTTTACTTTGTGCAGTGTAAGAGACCAATGTAAAACTAATTAGCTTCTTTATCAATTTTTTTTTCAAATTAACATGAAAATTACTAAAAATTACTTTCAAAATTTGCCAATTTTTCGTTTCAAAGTCTCGGTCATTTGGACAGACAAGGGTCAATGGTTCACTGCATTGTGTCAAACTTCTCGGGACAGATCTGCATTTATGTACTTATTACTTACTTCACTAAACCTTTTTTTTTTAAGTCTGAGACAGTTCTTTGACAATTAAATGCATTATTGTACCTCTCTGAATCCCCTTGAAATGTGGTGATTGAACTAAATGCTCACATCCAAAACATTTGGATCACATGACAGGTACAGTAATGCATTCTGTACATCAGTGCGTAAATATTTAAAACCACTAGTCCTTGGGTAAAGCTATTCTATGCATTATAATATTTTAGATAAACAGTAACAATTTGAGCATTGGACTTTGATCAATATGCCATTTTTGCAGCTTTATGACATCACAGTATTGTTTTATACCTCTGCATCTCTTCTGTCTTCATAGTCAACAAAGCCATAAGCTGAAAAAAATAACAACATAATAAAGTGTGAGCCAAACTTAATAACATTTTTTCCAACCATTTTTAACATAGTTGAAATTGTTTATACTAATTTATCTTCAAAGAACTACAATTTCAGTAATAAAGCTCACACTGCTAGCTCTTATGACAAAGCCCGGGCAAAGAGAAAATTCTAGGGATGCGCGATTTTATCGGTATACCGGTATATCGCGATTTTTTATTGTGTGATACGTATCGTGATACGGAGACTAAAATACCTGTATTTGGTACATAACTATAAATTCCGGAAATTATTCATTTATTTGTTCAAACTATTGAATGACATTTACAGAAAATGTAAAAAATGTTGAAAACAGTTAAACAACGGCATCCAAACATGCTTTATATTAAATAAATAAAAAATAAAAAGGTAAAGTTATATGTTTATAGCATATTTTTTAAGAAATATTATGAAAATTCATTTGAAATTGTAGTAGAAATTGTGTGTATAAATATCACGATTTATCGTGATACGTTTGGGAAAAAATCGTGGTATATCACGATACGAAATTTCTGCCGATACCCATCCCTAGAAAATTCAGACTACTGCATTTTAATCAAATAGAATTTTTTTCTGGCAGTAAACTTCAGTACTCATTAGGGCTGTGTACTGACCAAAATATTTCGATATGACATGATACAATATTTTATAATGCGATGTGCGATATATTGGATTCTTTAACAAGTCTATCACTATCAGAAAGGTTTGTAAATGATTTAATGCAAAAATTTGATAAAAAATGGGTGTTTTACCACCAAACTGGAAGTTCATGACTTCATGTCTCACTGTCTTTACAAAGTACACTTCAAATTCAAACTTTAATGACTGTAAAACTAATATGTTAAAATATAGTTGTCTATGTATTTTGCAATAGTTAATTCAGATGTGCTATCTCCTTAATGCTTCTTTCATTATTGACCAATTTTAATTAAAACATAGGTAATCAGAGATTACAGAGCTCATCTCAACGAATGTTGTCTTTAAATAAGGCAAAGTCCCACACTAAACTAATAATCTAGTAGTGAGCTTCCCTAGATGCAACATTTATGCAATTTTGGTCTGATATGGCTTGCTGCTTGGGAATGGACTTATCTAAAAACTTAAAACTAGTCACTCATCCAGAAAATGCAAGTCAAATACAGCATCTGAAGCAAGTTTGAGAGTGTTCGTCCCTTGATGCATCATCCACGCAAGTTTGGTTCAGATAGGCCTTATAGTTACTTGGAAATGAGATCTGCTCCAAAAACTTCAACCTAGTCACTCATCCGGAAAATGTTGGTCAGATCCAGCATCTGAAGCAAGTCCAGTGGTATGCATCATCCTTAGATGTATTATCCTTGCAAGTTTGGTCAATATAGGGCTTATAGTTACTTGGAAATGAGATCTGCTCTAAAAACTTCAACTGGTCACTCATCCGGAAAATGTAGGTCAGATCCAGCATCAGAAGCAAGTCCAGTGGTGTGCATCCTTAGACATATCATCCATGCAAGTTTGGTCAATATAGGGCTTATAGTTACTTGGAAATGAGATCTGCTCAAAAAACTTTAACCTGGTCAGTCATCCGGAAAATGTAGGTCAGATCCAGATCCGAAGCAAGTCCAGTGGTGTGTATCCTTAGACGTATCATCCATGCAAGCTTGGTCAATATAGGGCTTATAATTACTTGGAAATAAGATCTGCTCCAAAAACTTTAACCTGGTCACTCATCCGGAAAATGTAGGTCAGATCCAGATCCAAAGCAAGTTCAGTAGTGTGCATCCTAAGACGTATCATCCATGCAAGTTTGGTCAATATAGGGCCTATAGTTACTTGGAAATGAAACCTGCTCCAAAAACTTTAACCTGCACCAAAACCTTAACCTGCTCCAAAAACATTAACCTGGTCATTCTTTAGCTGAAATTGCAGCATCTGAAACCTTGACTGGTACAATGAAACACACTAGAAGCATCCTCCATGCATCTCTGATTGGTATAGGGCATAGAAGTACTTGAAAAGACAAGAGGCCCATGGGCCACAGCGCTCACCTGAGTAACTTTGGCCTTGCTGTTTTTCACCCGATTTCCCCCCCCCCCCCCCCGTAGTACTTATTGTGGCCCCGCCCTATCCCCAGAGGTCATAATTTGAACAATTGGAATCTACACTACCCCAGCATGCTTCCAAGTAAGTTTCAGCTTATCTGGCCCAGTGGTTCTTGAGAAGAAGATTTTTCCTATATATTTCAATGTAAAACTTGGATTCCCTATTGTGGCCCCGCCCTACCCCCGGGGGTCATGATTTGAACAATTTAGAATCTACATAACCCCAGCATGCTTCCAAGTAAGTTTCAGCTTTTCTGGCCCAGTGGTTCTTGAGAAGAAGATTTTAAAAGATTTTTCCTATATATTTCAATGTAAAACTTGGATTCCCTATTAAGGCCCCGCCCTACCCCCGGGGGTCATGATTTGAACAATTTAGAATCTACACTACCCCAGCATGCTTCCACATAAGTTTCAGCTTTTCTGGCCCAGTGGTTCTTGAGAAGAATATTTTAAAAGATTTTTCCTATATATTTCAATGTAAAACTTGGATTCCCTATTATGGCCCCGCCCTACCCCCAGGGGTCATGATTTGAACAATTTAGAATCTACACTACCCCAGCATGCTTCCACATAAGTTTCAGCTTTTCAGGTCCAGTGGTTTTTGAGAAGAAGATTTTTAAAGATTTTTCCTATATATTTCAATGTAAAACTTGGATTTTCTATTGTGGCCCCGCCCTACCCCCGGGGGTCATGATTTGAACAATTTAGAATCTACACTACCCCAGCATGCTTCCACATAAGTTTCAGCTTTTCAGGCCCAGTTGTTCTTGAGGAGAAGATTTTTAAAGATTTTTCCTATATATTTCAATGTAAAACTTGGATTCCCTATTATGGCCCCGCCCTACCCCCGGGGGTCATGATTTGAACAATTTAGAATCTACACTACCCCACGATGCTTCCATATAAGTTTCAGCTTTACTGGCCCTGTGGTTCTTGAGAAGAAGATTTTTTAATGACCCCACCCTATTTTTGTCTTCTCTTGATTATCTCCCCTTGTGAGGGGACTTGGCCCTTCATTTTAACAATTTAAATTCCCCTTCACCCAAGGATGCTTTGTACCAAGTTTGGTCAAAATTGGCCCAGTGGTTCTTGAGAAGAAGTCAAAAATGTGAAAAGTTTACAGACGGACGGACAGACAGACAGACAGACGGACAGACGGACGGACGGACGACGGACAAAATGTGATCAGAAAAGCTCACTTGAGCCTTCGGCTCAGGTGAGCTAAAAACTGCTCCAAAAACTTTAACCTGGGACGCTGACGCCGAGGGTATTACATAAGCTCCCCCAACTTCGTTGAGGTGAGCTAAAAACAGTTAAAAAATTATCTTTGGTGACTGAAATTCCCAACTTTTTCACAGAATTATAAGAAAAACTGTCTGCCCAATATGTACTGGAAGTTATTTTGTCGATATGATACATTCCTGAATATCGATACATGTTGTTTAATCAATATATTGACACAGTCCTAGTACTCATAACGCACAACAAATATCAAATATAACTGCTTTTGCTCAAACTCTCGTGATATCAATCAAAAGTTCACAAATCTAACATACGATGTCATGTGACATCACTAGACCTCCCAAATGTCTTGTGCGGTTTAAACAGGTCCAGTCCAAATACTATTTTTACCTATGTAGCTACTTATAGCTACCTACGTTAAGTAGGTATTTAAACCTACCCCAGGTAGCTATTTTTACCTACTTTTTGCTTAACCTGCATTTTGTGGCAAAACCCAGGAATGGCGCAATATGGGAAGTACTAAATTTTTTAATACAGTCACAATGACAATGAATACGACAAAAATTTTGGCTGAAAATGATTACTTTCTAATATATGAATTTTGCATAAAAAAAAAACTACATCAATTTTCATTTCTGGTTGCTAACGATCAAAACCAAGTTTAAAATGTCTTACAAATCTGTATCGCTTTAACACTTATCTTCATGCATTCTTAGATGAAATGTTTTTGGGAAATTTTTCATGCATTTGTCTCCATTCTTCACTCCTAAAGTTTTCAAGTTAACACACTAAATTTTGCCATGCAAGTGCACAAGATACTGATAATAAACAACATCTGACCTGTTTTAAATATGTGCCTTATAATACATGTAATTATTATTTAATTTTATTTTCAAAGACAGGTAAAAGTAGGTAGAAGTAGCTACAAGTAGGTTTAAATACCTAGGTATAGCTATTAATAGCTACTAGGTAGAAATAGTCTTTGGACTGGACCTGTAAAGAGGCAGATCTAAGCAGGTCTGGTACAATCACTAGATTTAGCTACGTAGGTTGAATTACCTACATAGCTTTATTTACCTACCTGAAGTAGCTTTATTTAGCTACTACATCAAGCTTATTTCTTAAATTAGCATTTTTTTCCAGAAAGTGCAGAAAATGGCACTTTGATGCAGTGATAATTTTCAACTTTGAACTCATCTGAAAACAATTCATGAAAAAATCACTCTTGGAGATGTGTCTTTTTCTGCGCAATTGCAATCAAAGTTCTTAAAGTTTTGGGGCTATATACAACAGTTAATTTGTGACCTGACAGTAGTGATGGGAAATCGGAAAAAAATCATAATCGATTATCGGTAATAATCGGTTGTGCATAATCGATTAATAATCGATTATAATCGAATTTTTACCTTTAATGAAATAAATATTTAAAAAAGTTAAACTTATTCAGATTTAAGTTCAGACTTTTACAAAAAATATTCATAAATATTATTTTCCTTTTTATAAACTGGAAAATAAGAATTAATTTCTTTACTTTTAATTAAAAAATCTCATTAAAATATTATGAACTGGCATTTATTTAAAAAGAATTCTATTGAATGGGAATATTACTTATATTAGTCCCACCTTGCATTACATGTATTTATTTCTTGGAATTACGAGTTTCGAAAGTAGTTATTAAGAATTTGAACTTCTATTTCCTAATTATAATTACGTTTACAGATCGTCTGTACTGTTAACGTTTTCCTGTGTGTAGAAAACCTCGTAATATCATCCGTTTTCTGTTATTAGACTGACCCTATATTCAATCATGGCGGTGAAAATATCAACATGGCATGGATACCTTCGATATTTTAAACATTCATCACTACTTTGAAACTCTTAGCACGAGGATTTGGTTATAAAATTAAAGAATAAAAATATTATTTTTTGGCAGCGCTGTCGGCGACATATATTTTGTAATCGATTAGTAGCATCGAAGAGCTTCTAACGACCGACAACCGATCGTCGGCGACAATCGGTACATCACTACCTGACAGTTACTTCTTGAGTGAAATAACAAAGAAAACCAGTTTTGGTTAACATGAGCACAATGTGAAGTAATCATACTTATCCACGCCTCATCGCACACAAGGTGGTGTACAGCTACTCAAACTAGCATTTCTACTGAACGCTAGGGGGAGGCAAAGAACGATAACTCTAAATCAGCGGAAGTTGTGTCCTGTTGATATTTATTTGCTCGTGAGTTGACAAGCAATACACCAGGTCGCGAATTCTAGTTGTAACACTTCCCTGGTGTATGACATTGTCCGAACAAGGTAAATATAATTTCTGTAGGTTCAAAGAAAGCTATTTTTACTAAGATTTAATCAATTACAACTTGAAATGTTAACAAAAATCAATTTAAACGTGTTATGAATTCATCAAACAGAAAAAAAATTATTTGCAAAGGTATTTCTGCCTGCTTCAAGTTGCATCACCGATTAAAAGTTGCCAAATATAATTAGATATTTTTATGCAAAATCGCAATTTGAACAGAGGAAGCAATTTTTGTCACTCATTTTTTAAGTATACTGAAGCAGTGATTTGGTGTTTGATTACCTCCCTGTTGTTTATAGTTTTTTTCTATATACGTAACATATTTTCACGTTAGGTATGTTCTTTGCATTTTCATTACTTTAATTAATGGCAACATCTGCTTATGAATAAAATCATATATAGTGAATAAGTTTATTTTAAATGCACGACATTTTTTGATGTTCTATGTTATGCTATACTAGTACAACAAAACTGATTATAGATAGGAGTTATCCTTCCTAACTGAAAATTCATCTTTGCTGTCAGGTTAGATTATTTCCCGTGAGTCACAGATCGCTGTGTGAGGTAGGCTGTACATATAACTTGATTTTATGAAATCCAGAAGGTACTGAAAAAAATTTCATTTAGAATCTACAGTTATATGGAGACAGAGTAATGAAAAATGACATTTGACCTTAAAATCTTTCATTTTAATTTTTAGGAAGAAGTGCTACTCAAACAATGGAAATACATATTTTCCTTAAAAGTGTTCAAATGCAGCAATGTTAAAACTATCTCTGCTTTAGATTGCTTTTTAAATAATACGTAGAATAAATATTAGTCGCATTTACTTGCGACTTTTTGTCTTTTTAAAATAAAATGCAAAATTATGAAAAGTTGCCTTGAAATAGCTAAATAAAGCTACTTGAGGTAGGTAAATAAAGCTATAGTTAGTAATTTTAGCTACATAGCTAAATTTACTGATTGTACTGGAACTGCTAATTACTAAATTGAATACAAAATATAAATATATATACACAACTGCACTCGCCCTAACGGTCGCACCGTCAACATCTTTATTTAGAATGAGTATGATGAGTAATAAAATAATTCAAAAACATGCATGAAAAAGCAAAGTAGTAATTTTGTCTTACCCATTTCAGCACCTACAAAAGAAATAATTTATTTCAGTTTAAGCCACTTAGTGTTCAAATCATATCTTTTCCACGTAATCACACAAAATACAAATTATTAGTATGAGAGGTAATTAAATCAGAGACTCTCTCTCTCTCTCAGACATCATTTTCTAAACAAAACAAAATGGCTGACAAAACGTTGCTTGCACGCAGGCCCTATAATTTTAAGAAATATATTTCCAGACTGATATCTGTACATACCATATTTGACATCACATCTTGCTAACCGTCCGTATGGTTCAAAAACGTCTTCTAAATGCCGAGGTTGAGTGTTTTTACTGAGTCTTCCAATGAACAAACTGCCCTCTCCTCTGCGCGACATTTTGAGTTTGAGGTGTTATTTTCGAATCCAGATAGAAAAGTTTTCTTCGGATATTTACGAACCTACCACACCATGTATACGAATGGAACACGTGTACATGTATGTGTGTGCATATATAATTTTTCTCTCTCTAACATCTAGAATTGTTTTTTTTAAATATACACAAATCGGTCCATAAAGAAAATGATACATTTTTAATTTTCAAGCATATCATGCCGAGAAAGCCTTAGCAGTTTTTATTTGGGCGAACTCATATAGTAGTTGGGCATTTAGCCACTAGGCTCTATATTACTAGAAACTTTTAATTACTTAAATTTGCAATTTACGCTTATCACTTCCCCTAAGAGTTGAGGGGTGGATCCTTGACATTACAGGTTTTAGATAAATTTTTTTTACAATATTGTGAACTTCATTTTAACTAGATATACATGCATGTATTTCATTTTTTTTTTTTTTTTTTTTTGAATTTCATGATAGGTTCAAAATGCCATATTTGATATATTTAGATGTAATGAATAATGAAAATCGTTTTCCAAAGAATGTCTTTACCTTTGTACTTTGCTTGTAAAACCTAAATAATCATTCTATGTTATTTTTATATGTTTTACACAGCTTGCATTTGAAAAGTAAGATATTTTGTATACATGTACTTATTCACTCTAGATAAAACACTTAATTTTCGAAGCAACTAGTTTTTGCTTTAAATTTGAAAAGAATTATACCACGTATAAACTCAGTAAGCATTTCATCTGTCTACAAAGTACATCCTTTTTTCCGATTTCTAATATATTCGTTAAAAGCTGAGAAAAGTCCACAATAAAAATATGACAAAAGCATTTTGCAAAATCCAGTATAGATCTGTTGTTTCAAGTTCATCACACATAATACAGAGCTTCCTTTCAGCGTTACAGAAAGCCTTTAAGCTTTCCTTTCCCTTGACATCATGGCTGTGTTATATATATATATATATATATATATATATATATATATATATATATATATATATATATATATATATATATATATATATATATATATACTCAATTTATTTGCTATTCTCTTAATCCGTGATGCTTTAGCGGCTAAAATTTACTTTCAGTAGGCACGTGCACCGTAATTCTTAGCCCACCTTTCTCGATGCTTTCACTCAATGCTTTTCTTGTATAATCTATCATGTAAATTGTTTTTCAAAATGAAGTTATAGTTATATTTCAAAATATACGAGTTATATATATATATATATATATATATATATATATATATATATATATATATATATATATATATATATATATATATATATATATATATATATATATATATATATATATATATATATAATTTAATAAATGCGATATTGCTAAGGTGTTTATTATAGTACACTTTCCTAAAAATTACTCTCCAAACTCTTATTTAAATTTTTGTAACATTAATTGACAAATGCAGACTCCTGGAGATTAAATACAACTAACACATGCCAAGAAAAAGTACGCATTCCAGTTTTAGAGCGAACTCAATAAAAGCGGAATTAGCGTTAATCTGTGATTTTTCCCCAGGGAGATGTGTGCGAGGCAATTAATGTCAGCAGTCTTGAGGGAAGGATCTTAAGTTTTAATGGTTTTAAATTAAAGCTAGAATACTTATTATTTAGAAGCCTTTACACCTTTTTCTCGTCCTTTTTTTTTGGGGGGGGGGGTCCATGCAAATCATATGCGGTTAAAAAAGTAAAATAGAAGAAAAAGAAAGTAAAATAGATTATAGTAAACTAATTAATTGTTCAGTAAAAATTAGACGCCTTTCAAATTTTTCAGTGTTTCCATATCAAAATATTTTTTTCCTAGTATAAATTAACATCGGGCACGATGAACTTGGTTGTTGTGGAAGTCTCGCGCCTTATTTGTACCGGTAACTGACCAATGAAAATGAACTTAGTGAATTGTAGTTCCATACATATAAAATTATTATTTTTTCCTTTTGAATTTTTTTTTTATTTCCTTCCAGTCTAATTTTACAATTTTACAATTTTGGTACCTGTGTCTAGTGCATTTTACATATTTTGTAAACAAATAAAGGTTTTTAACAGGAACTATTTTTTTTCAGGGCATAGGAGGCTACTTCTTTTGAATTCTTATTTTTGTAAAAAAAAAAAAAAAAAAAAAAAAAAAAAAGTAATGAACTATTTCATATTGGAATAAGAAAATACAATATAATACATTATCAGTTAAGGAACAATGCAAGTAATTTGAAGGCAGACTTACATAGTCAATGTTTATCAGAAACACCAATGTGTGAACACTGTATTGATTCTGTTGAAGATGCTTATCATTACTTTTTCGCTTGTTCAAAATATACATCTTATAGAGATAAACTTTTTCAAAGAATTCAAAATATTACTGATTGTAATCAGGTTTCTGAACTGAAATTATTATTATGTGATAGTCCTGATCATGGACTCAATATTAATATACAAATTTTTGAAGCAGTACATGCATATATAGCAGCAACAAAACGTTTTACTTGAACACTGTCATTTAAATGTATATATAACTTTTGTCAATTTTTCCAAACCGGTACTTCATTGTATTTTTTTCCCGTTCTTTTTCCTCGCATTTTTTAAAAATGTTTGTTCATATGCAGTGTACGTATTTACCTTGACCTTGCTGTAGGGAGAGGGCTAAAATAGGCTATGCCTGCTGCCTAATCCCATTCACTTTATGTGAATGAAATTACATGTATGTATAAATAAAAAAAAAAATAGGAGGCTACTTCCTGGGGTAGAAGTTTATTTATTTTTTTTTACTAAGAAAACGGAAAATTTAGGATCCACCCCCTCAAATCTGCTGCCGTTAATTGTCTCGTCAGCGTTAGGGGAATATGGGTGATTTGCATCAATAACACTTTTATTGACTCCATCGCTGTGGAAAAATGGACGGGATTTCTTGGCATGGTCAGAAAAATTGTGTAGATACATGTATAAGATCATTGGCCTTGTCATGATTTGCTCTTTTTAGGAGCGTTTTTTTTTTTAATTTCTAATTATTTGTGCATAAATGATTTTAGAGAGTGTTACTTTTATCTATTTTTTATGGTATTCTGCAGATTTCATGCATTTCGCTCGACACAGTAAATCAACATTAAGTCATTTTCTGTCCAAATATATTATTTCAAAAGAATTTGATACATTGGCAATGAAATTCAAACAAACAGAAGCACGGAAAGGGGGGGGGGGGAGAGGAGGGGATGTCTTTTACCGTGAGTTTCGTTTTCATATGTGTATATAAGAGATCCGGTTAAACAGTTAAAGGCATTCCGTTTTTCATGTAGAATCATATACTCTACTAAAGCCTGAATATTTTCTATAATCTTTCTTTAAAAAAAAAAATTTCACAGCTGTTTTACAATTACATGTACCACATACAAGTGTATTTGTAGATTTATTTACAGTGGGTTAGAAATGATCATAAAAAGGTTTTTTTTAGGTTATTTTTCGGATTGATAGTATGGATTAGATCACAAATATTTCATTAAAAGATAATTCATCAGAAAAAGAAAGGCCAGGAGGTCTATAATTGGGGGGGGGGGGGGTCCTGAAACACCTGTGGTTGTTAGTCAAACATATAATTATATACATTGTGTATATACATGTACATTGTATATGACACGTTACAAAATATCATTTGCTTTCGGGTTAAAACATTCTATGATATATTTTGTAGATACAAGGTTATGCAAAAAGGTTGTTTGTTTTTTGTTTTTTTTTTAATTTAAAATATTATGAAGTAATTATTTACCACTAAATGGAAAGCTTAACAAGCAATTTAGAAAATGATAGCTAGTACATCTAGCGTGCCCGGCAGTTGTTTTTATGACTGATTTCCGTATTTATCCGATTAATAGTAACTGATAATTTTCTATACTTTTTTTGAGGGGGGGGGGGAGAGAGAGAAGAGAATACAAAAATTTAAATATAATTGTCCATTGACATATCATTGAAAAAGCAAAAACAACTAATGCTATCTTATATACCGTGTATACCGTCGGGAACGCAGTTTTGTGGTTTTTCATTCGAAATAAAGCCTCTAGCTTTACATATCACTTAAGCATGCGCAGAAATTGTGTACACGTTTGACAGATACAACCATACATCATACGATCATCTTCTTTGAAATGGGTAGATAAATAATTTTCTTTATATTTATGCAAACGTCAAAGAAAATTGTAATTCATTTATTACCTACAACCCAGCATATTTGATTTATGTATGCTTTGTTCTTAGCTACTATGTAACCCGAATTATCTCTTGAAGGTAGACAACTCCCCGATTCCCTTGTCCTTGGACTTTTTACATTTATCGATATATATGTACAGTTGAACAGAATAGCATCATACTTGTCAGGCACATTGAATTCAAATAACAGATATAAAATATTGACGGTGTTAATGTAGTTAGAGTAATATGTGTCTCGTGACAAGCTCCCTACCACGGAAAAAAGTCTTATATTTAAGAAAATGAGGTATCATTTTTTAACATCTCTTGAGATATAAATACGGGTTGGTCACGTGATCAAATTCCATGAAGCCGAAATCAGGCTTTATGGAATTTGATCGTGCGACCAACCCATATTTATATCCCGATAGATGTTTAAAAATGATACCTTATTACTTACAAATTAGTTAGAATAATCTAACTGTGTCTTGGGACAAGCCCTCACCACAGTTAGAATACGTCCCATGTACTTGCAATGTAGCAAATCGGAGTGGATCCACTCCGAAATGATTTTGAAGTATACAATAGGAGTTGCACTGAGAATAACTACCAAATTAATCATAACAAACCTTTCTGAGATTGTATATGCCTTTTAACCGAAAAAATAATCCATATAAAGACGAAACTCAACTCATTTTCTCAACCTTTTTTTTTTTTCGCTTCAAATTTACATGCCATGTTGACATTCGGAACTCTCTGGATTGATCATAATAAAAGCACTGAGTTCGAGTTATCACCCATGTTTATTTCGCTACATTGCAAATACACGGAACGAATTCTATCGTTAAACCAGGTCTGTAGGACAATATCATTTTAACGATAGAACGTTCTCTCTACTTAGAAATGTATGTTTACATTTGTGACTTCTTTATAATATATATTTGCCTTAGGCATGTTAGGATAATCTTTAATGCATGAAATGTTTTGTTTTTCAAAACTCAACTACACAAGTTTGATCCATTATGATGTCACTAAGAAACTACGTCGAACATTTATGACATGAGGAACCTGTGTTTATACAGTTATAGATACACATTGCTTAAATAGTGTTATATAAAAGAAAACATTTGCAAATGTAAATAGTTGCATTATAGCAAAACGGAGAAGGGTCATGTTAAATTTCCTACATTGACAACACACGATACGAATTTTATTAAACCGTTTGGGTCTATAGGACAATGTCAGTTTTAACTAATGAACCTTCTGTCTGGGTGTGACCCTTGATGCAAGCACAGAACTTTATGTGTAATTCTGGGTTTAGTGGTTGCAGATTATAGTTTTTGATTGACATGATTTTAGCAAGAGTTATTTCCTGTTGGTCATCATATTGGAAGTATACATGCCCGAATTCCTTCATTATTCAACCAATTTAAACTTGTCATACTGGGCAAATGGGAGAAGATAGCACAATTTTTCTTACAAATTTATGTTAACACAAGCTTCCTTTAATTTGTAAGTTTAGTATTTTGAAGATTTTTGCCCTTTTACTTCTGCCATACAAGTTTAAAATTGGTTGCTCAAAGAGGAAAATTCGCTCGTTTGACCTCCAATATGGCGGCCAATGGGAAATAACTCTTGCTAAATTCAGGCCTGTCAAAAACTATCTATTTGCACTCCAGATTACTCTCGTGTGTAATTCATTAGAAAAAAAAAATTATCAATGTATATTTCATACATGAAGAATGGGATAATATTATATTTCCAAGAAAAATATCAAACTTAACTTGGATGATTTTATTATGTTGACAGTGCAACAGTTAGGGTGAGTGCAGATACATGTGCTTACTCAGTTTCAATTAAGATCCATTCTTCAAACTGCACAGGACATTTGGTACATCTAAATGTAAAATAATCTGTACAAATTGCTTAGGAACACAAGCATCCAGATGAATTAAGCCCAACTGTACTAAACTAGAAATATCATCGCTTGTGTTCCCGAGAAAATTGTCTGGATTTAAAGAAGGGTCTGAATTACTAAAACAGACGTGGTATATATAAATATAAATTGTTCCTCACAAATTTCGTCTGGAAGTTGAAACGTTGGGATAAATGATATGATTTAGTTCAACAGAGCAAATGTACCAAGGAAGTTTGAAGAGATTTGATCTGTTCAGTTATTTTAACATGGCTGAGAGGTTGAAAGAAGAAAAAAACCCAGAATTTTGGACAATGCCATTAAAAATTGGGGGAAAAAAACAGATGTTTTCTTTAATGCACTGACTGACAAATGTATGACATCACCCACAAAGATATGTTATGTACACCAATGATATGGTAGAGAGATTCCATAATATTCTTTTTTTGTAACTCTTTAAAGGTAAGTTGTTTGCTATTCTGTAGCAACCAAATTGCTACAGTGCTCACAAAGAAGATTAGGAGTTTCTCAAATTTTTTTGAATAGTGTGTTGTGTAGATTTGAATAGAATTCAAATTTCCTGTTGGGTCACATTGTCAGTAGAGCGTGCCATGCAGGAGGCACTTTGTGTTGCTCAATGCCCTTGCTTAATATTAATTCCTTATGATTACATGTGTGTTAACAATCTGTTGTAATAAATTTTAGAAAGTTAACATGGTTAACATGGTAAATCCTTACCACCTTTACCCCAAACCATCTGAATTAACAAGCCCAGAAGTACTGCAAAATGTATAATCAAAACCAAGTGTGACATTATCGTAGGTGAAAAGCAGTAAGACCATTATTTCTTTCTCATATTTTATTAATTTTGAACATTATTAAGGAGGGATTCTTGTCTGGTTTCTGATAAGGTGAAATATTCAAAGTATATTTGCTTATATGTCTTATATATTTACATGTAAGTGATTTAAGAAATCATCATAGTTGTACAACTTTAAATAGAAATGGTAAACTAAGTTTGAAATATAGCAGGGACTATATTTTTTGCGGAACAACGGCGTATGAAAAAAATCTCCTTTTCTGCTTCTCAAAATTACCATAGAACAATGAATTTAATTATAAAATTTTAAACAATCAAAGATTTTAAAAAAGTCGGTGTAAGTAAAATTAATAATAAAGGACTGAAGTTTTAAAATAAATTAAATAAATATGATTTTCCAAACAAATTAAAATTTTATTAGTCTTTAAAAGCTTCCAATCTAAGTACAGATTTGAGCAAAAAATCTGTAAAAAGTGTTTTTTCTCCTTTAGTAAACAGTCAAAACTTTTTGTTTTTGTATCAATTTGTATCTTTGTATGATTCCTTTACCATATGTAAAAATAAGAAAAATTTAAATATAGGAAGCATATGAAAATAACTAAAATATCCTAAAAATGTAGGAAAAATAGAGGAAATTCAGATTAGCCAAAATCTCTTTTAGTAGAATTATATGTCGATTTGGTAGTATCATCTGAAAGACCCTTTATGGTAATACCTTTATACGCAAAACAAAAAACATTTAAACTTGAAATTGAAGTAGGCATCTCATGATTGACAACAGTATTTTTTAAAATTTTTAATGTGAAGGATAAAGATATGACCTTGACCTGACCTTGGTTCTAAAATAAAATGGTCAAATTTAATCTAACTGATACCATCACTTAGTGATTATGTCTTCTTGAATCTCTGGAAATTTCATCAATTTTTAAATACAAGAAATATGAGAAGAATCCCTCCTTAAACTGCAGCTGTAATCATTACTTGACCTGTGACAGAAACAGTCTACTATTTTTTTTCTTTTTTTTTTTTACAATGTTCATTGTGCTTTGATCACTTTGACTGACAATTCACTGGTGATATGGAGGGTAGAACATCAGTTCCAGACCAAATTATTTTTGTTAGAATCTTTATTCTTTAGAATGAATCATCAGAAGCATTTAATAAAGGGACCACCAGAATTTGTTTTTGCATCATAGTGTTGCTTACATTAATTGAAGTTATCTAGTTGACTATCTAGTGAAGCCAAATCAACATCGATCTGTACAGTATTTCTGCATGTTTTTACAAATTAGGCATATTTCATGAAGCAAGTTTACAATTTTTTTTTTCCAAAGAAGTAGGGGTGAAACAATTTGACACTAAAATGTAGAATCCATTTATCATGTTTATTGTCTGAGTTTGTATATCTGTGAAAATGGCTACTTTGAACATATAAATATACATGTAGTAAAGTAGAAAGTAATAGTAAAAATTACTGACTGGTTTATGCATTAACAGGTGGTATATGGAGTTACTTTTCTGGACTATTTGGATCAAGAGAGAGGAGGATTCTGATTTTGGGGTTGGATGGTGCAGGAAAAACTACTATTCTATACAAATTACAAGTGGGAGAAGTTGTCACTACAATTCCAAGTAAGTTGGAAAGAAATCATCTTGACTTCTTTTATGTTTTGAAAAAATCTTTGACAAATATTCCTTAAATCTCCACCTTTAATACAATATGTTTTATGAAGGCCATGCATTAATGATTAACACAAACTCTAGGATGTGTTGATCTTCAAGTTATTCAATGAATTCAGCATGTTCATAGCCTTAAATAAGCTAAGATATATATATGCAACTAAAAATACCCTATAATACTGTTTGTTTGTTTATGAATTTAGCTATTGGATTTAATGTGGAGACAGTACAGTACAAGAACTTGAAATTCCAGGTCTGGGATCTGGGAGGACAAACAAGTATTAGGTAAGTTACTATTACGTAAGTAACTATTAGATAAGTTGCTTTTAGATAAGTTGCTATTAAATAAGTTGCTATTAGTTAAGTTGCTATAAGATAAGTTGCTTTTAGATAAGTTACTATTAGGTAAGTTACTATTAGGTACATGTAAGTTACTATTAGGTACATTGTAAGTTACAAAGTAACTTAATAAATTGAATCTTGACAGTTGTGTGCTCCTGTTTTGATACCAGGTATTTGCCTTGATTATAGCTAAAGTTTAGTTTTCTTGGAGCCTTTTACAGTCACATAAAAAGAACATCAAATGGGATCATTGCATTCATATTATGGAACCGTGTAGACTAACCTGACTCAAGTCTTAGTATTGAACAGATAACACTGTTGAATGAGTAAACTGTGCTGTGGTTATTTGCAAGGAGATCTATGCAATCGAAGCACCAAATAGTTGATGACCCTACTTTTGCACTAAATTTTATGCTAAGATGCACATTATACTATACGGTATACTGCAACATGAATATGCTTGATACAAATGATTTATTATGTTAGCAAGTAATCCATAATAGGATTTAATACTTTTTTTTATTTTGAGTTATCTTTCCTGTTTCATGTTTGTTTCAGGCCATATTGGAGATGTTATTATTCCAATACAGATGCTATCATATATGTAGTAGACAGCATGGATAGAGAAAGAATGGGAATATCCAAACAAGAATTATTTTCAATGTTAGAGGTAAGGTCCATCTCAGATATATTATCTCAGTTTCTCTGCTGTCAAAATCAAGAAAATAAAAGACAGATGAAATGTGATTTTGTGAAAAAATATGTTTGTGCACTCTTTATAAGAAATATCTTTCAGAATATATACCTTTTTTTGTATAAAGACTTGTACAGAATTATATGCAACAGTCTAAAGAAGTAGCATCCGTTTTCTTAACAGCAGTTATTTCTGGCTTAACTATCATTGCAGAAATCCAAAGTTTTTGCATTCATTCTAAAAAATGGTGTAAATATGCATGCTACAGCTAATTCTTCTTTAAATATTTTTTCACTGTTTTTACAGGAAGATGAGTTAAAGAAAGCTGTCTTAGTAATATTTGCTAACAAACAAGACATTGAAGGAGCCATGACACCCAGCGAGGTAGCTAGTGCATTAGGCCTGACTTCAATTACAACACATAAATACCAAATCTTCAAAACATCAGCCATTAAAGGCACAGGACTAGACGAGGCTATGGAATGGTAGGTCCAAAATAAAACACTGCTTGCTTGTAATTGATTGTAATGTACATAAACTAAACGTGGAGATTTTTCTGTTGATTAGAAAAGTTCTGTGGTTTCATCATCAAACACAAATTTTCGTTGTTTTCATAGTAGAACTGAACCATGAAATTAGGTGATCAACAAACTACATTTTTAGCTCTACTGGTCAGAGACCAGAAGAGCTTATGCGATAGTAAGGTGTCCGTCGTCCGTCCGTCTGTCTGTCTGTCTGTCTGTCTGTCTGTCCGTCTGTCTGTAAACAATTTTTCAAAACGCTACTCCTCCTACAGTTTTGGTCCGATTTCAATATAACTTGGCACACAAGTAGACTATACTAAGATACATAATTTAGTGCATCGGTTTTTGATTTCGATGGACGGTGTTGCCATGGTTACTAAAAATAGAAATTTCTGTGAAATTCCTTTAAAACGCTACTCCTCCTACAGTTTTGGTCCGATTTCAATATAACTTGGCACACAAGTAGACTACACTAAGATACATAATTTAGTGCATCGGTTTTTGATTTTGATGGATGGTGTTGCCATGGTTGCTAAAAATAGAAATTTCTGTGAAATTCCTTTAAAACGCTACTCCTCCTACAGTTTTGGTCCGATTTCAATATAACTTGGCACACAAGTAGACTACACTAAGATACATAATTTAGTGCATCGGTTTTTGATTTTGGTGGACGGTGTTGCCATGGTTACTAAAAATAGAAATTTCTGTGAAATTCCTTTAAAACGCTACTCCTCCTACAGTTTTGGTCCGATTTCAATATAACTTGGCACACAAGTAGACTACACTAAGATACATAATTTAGTGGATCGGTTTTTGATTTCGATGGACGGTGTTGCCATGGTTACTAAAAATAGAAATTTCTGTGAAATTCCTTTAAAACGCTACTCCTCCTACAGTTTTGGTCCGATTTCAATATAACTTGGCTTACAAGTAGACAACACTAAGATACATAATTTAGTGCATCGGTTTTTGAATTCAATGGACAGTGTTGCCATGGTTACTAAAAATAGAAATTTCTGTGAAATTCCTTTAAAAAACTACTCCTGCTACAGTTTTAGTCTACTTCTAATATAATTAGGCATACAAGAAGACTATACTAAGATACATAATTTATTGCATTGGTTTTTGAATTCGATGAAGAGTGTTGCCATGGTTACTTAAAATAGAAATTTTTGTGAAATTCCCATTAAACGTTACTCCTCCTACAATTTTGGTCTGATTTCAATCTAATTTGGCACACAGTTAGAATACACTACAATACATAATATGTATTTCTGTTTTTTTATTTGAGTGAATGGTCATGGTTACTAAAAATAGAAATTTCCGTGAAATACTTTCAAAACGCTACTCCTCCTACAGTTTTCATTTGATTTCAATATAACTTGGCACAGAAGTAGACTACATTAAGATACATAATTCTAATTATTGTTGCATGTTGCAATGTTTCAAATCCAAGTGCTACTTTTCTTTTGTTATACAAACAGACCAGTAGAGCTACAGTCTCATCAGAGACTTCTGGTTACTTGTGATAAAATAGAAGTCCATAATTTTTTTTTTTTTTGGCCAGTCATGAAATTTGAACACAACACCCCCCCCCCCCCCCCCCCCCCCCCCCCGAAAAATGAATCATAATAGTTTAGTTATGATATAGTGACCATTTGTTTGTTACAAAGTAGAATTTATCCTAGGAACAATAAAATTGAGTTTTCCTTCTCTTGAGCATTCATATTTTGCCATAACTGCAATTTAAAATTACCTGTTTTAGAATTGCATATAACACGAGGACATTGTCTTCTTTTCATATCCACTTTGTCTAAATTAAAACTCTTACTTAACACATGTAGTTTTCATGCTTACAATTAAGACTTTGTAATGATTGCATACATTTCTTATTTATAGAAGTTTTTAGAGAAGGTTTTGGTATACATGTATTAACAATGCATCAAAAAATATAAACTTTAATTAATATTAAGCCAAGTTTTCAGATTTGTTAGCACTTTGAAAAAAAACTGTTTGTATGAGGACCTTTCCTTAAATAGATTATGTTATTGATTTAGGTGAAACTGAAATGGGGAATTCATATATAGAAGAAGGACTAGTATTATTATCTTTTTATACACAATATTTTATTAATATCATGATAATAGAGTGATTGTCACAAACAACAAATCGTAGATGATGAATGTTTATAACATCCTTCCTGCAGACATCCAGCCAGCCTGTAAATTACCCAGTAGATCTCACAATGAGACAGGCTGATTTCTGTTGGAGATTACTTCCTTAAGATGGGGGGTCACTAGCCTCAGTAAATACTGTATTTAGAGATGGTCACTCTCAAGGAAATAGCACATGGCCTTTGATTGGTCTTTATTATTGGTTACCCATTGATTTCATGGCAATAAAACTGTTCACTGGAAAAATGCTCAATTAGTCTCTCATTAGTGCACATGAGCAGTTGATGATACAGGCAATTTAGGGATGTGCAAGCATTTCTATATTAAGTCTGGAATGCAAGATGGATAGCTTAAATGATAAATTGTTTGTTATTGGAAATAATAAATCCAAAGCATTTCAGAATGTAGTCTTGTTTCTTCAAACAGCAGATTATGCTAAGATTGATGAATGGCAAGGTACTACTGATTGACAGTTCATTATTATCTGTAGTATAATAAATTAATTGGGATTGTTAAAGCTTGATATGGAAGTATTATTATGTGCAAACGTCATGGTTATGTACACATTATACAAGATTAAGATTTTTTTTAAGTGTCACCTTAGTCATGACATCCATCACATATTTTGTTGTATAATTGAGGGCACACTTTCATTTACTACAAATCACTTTCTGTGAAATTTATTTTTGCTTAATAATGAGAGACTATCTGCTCCAGAAATTTCATTTTCACATATATTTGTATAAATACAATGTAATTACTTAAGATTATATACAACAATAACCCTAATTTGTGAATTTTGACTTTCTTTAAATGGCAAATAGCTATCTCTCAAAAATAAAGTGTCACACAAATTTAATCTACTCATAAAGAAATACTTTTAGTTTGTTAAATATCATTTGTGTGAAATTACATGGAGATCTGCATCCTGATGAGATAGAATGTTGAATAAAGGTGAAGATCACATAAAGGTTCAAGGTCACATCAGTCAAAATACACTGTACACATACAGCTTAGCCACTTTTGATTTTGATATTGAAAGAAAAATTATGAATCTGAAAATAGTAACATTTTAATTTTTTACAGGCTTGCAAATACTCTAACTCAGCAGAAATAAATTAAAAAAAAAAATGAAGAATTCCAAGGATAGAAGATGTCCTCCAAAAATTGACTGAAGTGGAAAAAAAGTTTCACATCTCTTGCAACATGAACAACAAACCGTGCAACATTATCTCTGTGGGTTTTTAATGCAGATTGTATATTTCTGTGCTATGTATTGTTATATGACAATATTGTGGAATGACAGTGATTCAGTGACCAAGCAGCATCAAGCCTAAATGTTCAGTGGTATCCTTTCCATGTTGCTGCAAGATGTGTGGGGGATTTCTGGTTTGTAGTAAACATTACACTGTGAATTATATTTTATGTTACATTTTTCATATTTATTTGTGTGGATGTTGAATGAATGGAAATTACCATGAATGGAAATGCATTATTGTCATATTTTTTTCAATAAACTTAAACCTAGCATATTTAAGAATTATGTACATGGATATCATTCCTCAAATTGCTTTTTACTTAAAGTATATTTAAACATTATTCCTTTGAACCAGCTTTTTTTAAAGATATATAATTTAAGAAAGATACATGTACATAAAACATGTATTAAAATTGCTGTAAAAGGAAGATTCCCACTTTATTTGGACTTACAAGCAAAAGGAATTTTTGTACCAATATTCATGATTGGTAATCTTTATTTCACTTTGCACAAGTGACCTTGCACTGAAGCAGGAAAAAAAAAACCTCTTCAAGGGTGAGATAGAGCTGTGTTAAAATTCTGTCATTTACACTGAAAAGGATTAAATTGGATGCTTGGATCAGCTTTAAAAACATAACAGTAGCACCTCTTTAAACTGCTTTAATTTAAAGCGCATTAGTATTTCTTTTTAAACATCTATTTTCTAGATGTCAGGAAGTTGTTAAGGATTGACAGTCCATAGTTTAGGAATTCCATTACCCTCTTATTTATACCAGTCTTTATATTAAGTTTGCCAGGAAATGCATGCGTTTTTCAATTCAGTCGAATTCAATTAACTTTGATGGCTCGTACAGCTGTCGGAAATTTAACAGTAAATTAAAGTTGCATTGCCTTATCAATGTTAATAAGGTTTCTTTCAGAATTCTTTGTACATGCAGAACAGGATACGTATAACAGTATAAAAAGGTTGATGAATTGACATGGCCGTCCGGACTATTTAGATCCGAGATAAAAATGGTTTTGAAATGAGATTTTATCAGTTTATTTTGAGATTCAATAGGCTCCGTCAAGAAAAAAAATTAATTTTTTCTGTAAGCGATTCGGACATTAGGGTGAATCGGAGTACGTCTAGCTACATGTTCGCCACTAATAGAGAGCGAAAGAAAAATGCATTTAAAGACAAACTTTATTAATTTCACGTCACTTTATTGCAGATTTATATCTATCGTTTCTGAACTGTTGAAAGTTGGAAATATTTACCTGTATCTAACTGTATTCCAAATTGTGTTTTGGAATTGTTTATTCTTTAAAGTCCATGTACAATAAAATATAGACGAACAGTATTCAAGTTCAAAGTCAATTTAAACATTTAGATTGGGAACAGAGCAAAGGCAGACCTCCAAAAACAGAGGCGGGATCAGTTGCCATTGAGGTATTCAAGTTCAAAGTCAATTTAAACATTTAGATTGGGAACAGAGCAAAGGCAGACCTCCAAAAACAGAGGCGGGATCAGTTGCCATTGAGGAGTGAGTTTCCCTTGCCGACCGGTCAATCCCGCCGTGTGCTCCTTGTCATGATAGGGGAAAAACGAAAAAAAAATCCGTAGATAGTTCAGTGTGTAAATAATAGCCTAACAACTAGTATGAAGAAGTCAGTCAGCATTTGACAATGAAAGGTTGTATTTGCTTACAAGGCCATTGTATCGACCATAAACTTGCGAAATGATGGCTTCAAACGAGACCGTTGATATCACTGTTTCATCAGCTTGTTTGTCAATACAGTACTGTAGCTCGCATCGTTTTAGAAATTGTTCATACGCAGAGCATGCTCTTGCGTATCGAATCAACTGGGAGACAAAAACCCCATATGCAGGTGATAAGGGTATATTGCTACATAAGTAAGGGAAGTTGATGATTGAAAAATTGAAGACATCACGTTTATCATAAACTTGGTTGTTAGGTTACCTTTAAAGTCTTCTTCTAGTTAATTATCCAGGTATGAAACAAATGTGTCAGACTCTGAGGTATCTTATTTCAAGCTTACTGGGATATTTCGAGTCGACATATGAATGAGAGTAACTATTGTTAATTGATAATACGTCGTCAATATATCTAAATGTCGAGTTGGAGATTCTTGTGCTACATAAAAGAGATAAATGATCAGGGCTTAGAGGTGCCTCAGTGCTGTTCAATGTATTTCCCCAGCCTTGCTGCTAAACAAAATGGTTACTAGTATCCTGAAAAATCAACTTCATCTTTAATCAGTCAATTGTACTGGCAACAATGACAACTGTATCGCCGCCCTGCACTCTATTGCATTAAAGGACTTTTATCATATATATTTTTTTGTTGTTGTTGAATTTTTGCCATGAATCCATTGCCTCAGATGAGTTATAACTGGAAATATACTGAAAACAATATATTTGTAGCAATATTATGCACTTTTTAAGATCTGCAATTTAAATCTGGCAATCTGTCAATGACATATGCGCGACTCCTTGGAAGGAGTAGTATAAGAAACTGTACGATCTGGGGTGTTTTCATAACGATTTTTTTCACACTTCGGCTTGCTCAAATGTCATACTTTTTTGTAATGATAATTATCATAAATAACAAATATCAAGTATTTACAGTTTTGTCACAAAAACACTATATCGATTTGAAGTTACGTTTTATGTGTCAAAACAATGCTGTCAAATGGTTTTTCAAATTATCTAACATCTAAAAATATACCCTTGCTTCCGAATACATGTAATAGGTTTCAGTTTATTTACATTGCGTATCCAACATTTAAACACTTTATTTTGAAATTCCTAGTAGCTGTTGAAAATTAGCAATTGAAATTAAACGATCAGTAGATGATTCACGTTTTAAGCAGTTTGCAAGATGAATCTATTGATTAACAATCGAAAATGGAGAAATCAAAGTATTTTCTTTTTTAAGTGCTGCATTTAGTAAATGAAAGTTGGAAATTTCAGATACATTTGTATTACTTCCAATATCGAAAAATAAAACATTTATTAATTGGAAATACACAATGATAACAACAAAGCAATTCAAAATAATTAATACTCAACTAGAAAATAAGTAATTAACATTAATTTTTTTTAAAAACCTGTTGGTCCAAGATATAGATATATCAATAACATAGGTACATGTATAATTATTTTTTCAAGATTTAGATGAGGGAATACTAAGCAAGGACTATCCCCCGCTCTGAGACAATATATTTTTCAATTATCAAAGTTCAAAGAAAGGCTATATTTTTCAACAACGACCAGAAAAAAAATACACTAGTATTTTCTCTTTAACGTGATTTGATTCATGTATTTCATTGAATTATTTTTTTTGATTGATGATTTATTTTTAAATTGACAATTAAGCCTATATAGTGGTACATGTAAATGGGTTTATCGTAGCCATAAAAACAGATTTTTGAATATTATGAATGAGTCAAGTCTCCATTCTGCATAAACGTTTAAATGACTGAAAAGTGAGTATAAAATTGAAATTTTCTACGAACTTTGAAATATAGAAATGTCTGATAGCGGTTGATTGTCCTTTGCCCTGTACACCCTCATTCTTTACAATTAACATACTATAAATTTTGTGTATTTACTTTCACCTGGTAAATTCAAAATCAAAAATATTTACAGAACTTGAAATGAAGTCAGTATTAGATAAGGAACTGATTTTGTAGCAACAATACGAAAACCTGCGATACCATATATGTATCATGAAAAAAGGGCACTTGCTGAATAATCATGCGAAATGTGATACAGTTGCAGAGAAGTCACATCCATCTATGAATTTTAGATCCAAGTCAAAAGACTAGATTTTAGTCAAAAGAAATATTGGTAAATAAGGCTACAGGTTTAAAGTAAGGTAACGCAATTCGTACACGACGTATCTCATTAATTTCCATCAATTGATCTTCTAAATGAAATAAATGTGTTTTTCTCTCTCACGAGCAACCATTATACAGTCTTGTCTCTGGATCTAGTAGCAATGTGCTTCCTCTATTTTTAACTAATTGTTCAATGCAATCATCTATTATTACCTACAAAGTTGTCATCAAATAAACACAAATTATTTGCTCATAAAAATCAACGGTTTAATAACCCACAGTTTCCGCTCGTGTATAATTGTTACAGTAGCCCCTAGGAGACGTTCTTCCGGTAGAAGCTTAGAAGTAGAAACTAGTAAAATCTAAAAGGTCAATGTTACAACCATTGGAAATGTTCAGGAGAATTTTACGACTATTATAAAGTGTATTTCGAAGTGGCAATTGTTTTCAATACAGGTATTGTCTTGTCAATCAACAGTTCAATGGCAGTTTCATTTTCGTTTCCCGAGGGAATTATTTTTTTTAAGCGTAAGACTTTTTCATGTCCCGTCATAAATATGGCCAGGACATATTATAGTGTTTGTGCTGCCCGCCTGTCCTTCCTTCCAACCTTTTGTCCTTCGATCCTTCTGTCTGTCCGTCACACTTTCAATGTAACTGATGAAGATATTTTAACCAAAATTCATACACTGGTACATATTGGTGAGTAAAATACGATAGTGGCATTATTTTCTTACTTTGATCTTTCCTTTCACCTGTACCTCAATATTCCCTATTTTGTGTTTAACTTACTCTCTGAGTAACTATTCAAGATATTGTATCAAAACTCAAACACTGATACATACTAAATGGAAAGTTTTAAACAAGTTTCATTAAACTTCATATTAATACAAATTGGTGAGCGCTATTCACCTGCTTCATAATTTTCTGACTTTGACCTTCCCTATGACCTTATCTTCATTTTCAAAATATATTTATTTAAAGTTACGTATTTAGTAAGAGCAATTTTACCTCTGTCATAATTTTCTGACCATGCCTTTCTTTATGACTTTGACCTTCCCATGACCTTAAACTTTTTTTAAATCAAACTTCATAGACTAAGATATAAATTCGTGAGAGCAATTCAGTTGTGTGATTATTTTCTTATCTTGACCTTCCAATGACTCACACCCAACTATTCTTTCATTTTGTAGTTACCTAAGTTTCAAATGTAAAAGGTAAAAATAACGAACAGTGATCAATCTAAAAAAAAAATCGCAAACATTACAAATATGTGAAGAGGGTATAAAACATGGACCCCTGGAAATTCCACGGGAATCAGGGATCAGGTGCCTAGGAGAAGTATAAGCATCCCATGTTGACCGGCCACACCCGCCGTGAGTCCTGTGTATTGATCAGGTAGACGGAACTATCTGTAGTCGATTCAGTACAAAAACAAAGGTCTAACAATTGGTATGAAACAATTCAGCCAAAATACGACCCAATGATAGGTCATATTTGCTAACAAGGTCATTATAACGACCATAAAATTTACGAAATACTGACTATAAACGAGGCTGTTGAAATCCCTGTATCGTCAACTTATCAGTGAGTAACCTGCCTCGCCTTAAAAATTGATTGTACTCAGAGCAAGCTCCTGAGAAGCGAATAAGTTGGGAGACACAAATACCATAAGCAGGTGATACATATAGTGGAATATTACTACATGTACAGAAATAAGGAAGATGACGATGGAAAAGCTAAAGTCATCTCGTTTGTCATGCAATTTAGTTGTTAATGGCCTTTATCGTCTATAGTCAAAAAAACATCTAAAATGGAACAGATGTGGCAGAATCTGTGGTGTTTTATTTCAAGTTCACTGGGATATATCGAGTCGACATACGAATGAAAATAACTATTGTTAATTGATAAAACATCGTCGATATATCTGAATGTCGAATTGAGGGCCACAGCTAGTGTTTTCCTCTTCTCTTGTAGAAGTTTTTGAATAAATTCTAGTCCGTCCACGGTAGCTCAGTCGGTAGAGCCCTCGCTCCCTGATCGTGAGGTCGTGAGTTCGAATCTCGGCCGCGATTGACCTACGTCGAAAAAAAAAAAATGGGGAGCATCTGTTCCTTCGCCACGCGCTCGGCACTTTGAAGTGAAAGTTGCGGGTCCTTCGGATGAGACCTTAAAGATATACACGCTATAACTTGCGCTAGTTAAAAATAAAGTTGGAAATTTATTTATTTTGTTTACCAAACAAAGTTACGAAAATACTGTAAATTACACAATTGAAAATGAACGCATTATAAAGATCTCAAATTGTAATTATTTATTTTCCTGCTAGGAAAGTAATGCCTCTATTTAAATTCATACGTCATGTGACACCGTTACTACTTTTAGATTGATAAACAAAAATGGCGTCAAGAAAACGAGGTAGGTCGTGTGATATACAAAATAACTTTTGACATGGATGGCACAGTTTCATGCTTAAAGATACTTATCTTTGAAAACAACCAGTATTAACTATCTACTCTGTAATGACAGATATTAACTTTTATTCAAAATCGTAGTCACAATGCAACGTACCTCGTCGTCTATGATTTCCCGCGGACATGCGTGTCTATATCCTGTTTACGCACTTCCTTCATCAATATTCATGAAAAGGCTGAATTCTTAATTGCAGATCTTGCTTAATTGTTTTGTAATTACAACGACTTATATAAAGTTAAACTTTGTGGAAAGTAATTATTTTTTATTACACATCATGTTTCTCAAATCATTTAATCATTTTGTTTCACATAAAAAATAGCGTTTATATAGCGTGTATATCTTTAAAAACCAAGGTCCCGTGTCACGACAGGCGTCGGCACGATAAAGATCCCTCACTGCTCAATGACCCTGAGTGCCGAGTAAAGGTCAAAATTTGAAGCCCTTCACCGGTATATGGTGACGTCTCTATATGAGTGAAAAATTCTCGAATGGGACGTAAAACAACATACAATCAATCAATCAATGAATAAATTCTGCTTCATATGAATATAAAAACAAGTCAGCTTATAAAGGAACACAATGTCATCGAAATTCCAACACTTTGTTGGAAAACTTGGTTCCGAAGACTACAAAAATGTTGTCAATGAGGAACTCCAGCATCCTTTCAATATCAACTTCAGAGTACTTGTGTATACAATCAGAGTGGTTTTTAACGAAGTAATTTTGCTGATGACCAATCACAAGATGTGAAAATTTCCGAGTTCCGTTATTATTTATGAAGCAGTTGTCTATGATATCAAGAAGTCTAGATTTTAACTTATCGCGAGGAATTGTTGTATAAAGTGTAGAAAGTCGTACGTTTTGATGTTATAGACTTTTAAAAAAATTGTTGATTTTAAAGTTTCTAAAAGTTCTTTCAAGATTTTGAGGATTCACACCACTTCTAGAATAAGCTGTAGTACATCTGAAGTAAGGAGATGTATAACAGTAGTTAATGTACATAACTATAACCTTTGAGATGTACATGTATAGGGTAACTGTACATAGCTGTATGGAAATGCATAGCAATATTAAATGTACATACTTGTAAGTGTAAGGAGTTAATTGTACAGTGACACTAACTGTAATTGTGTAGGAAATTTATATATATAGTATTAACTTTAAATAAGGAGATGTATAGCAATAGTAACTGTAAGGGGAGTATAGCAATAGTTACCGTACATAACTGTAGGGAGATGTATAGCATTATTATATACATGTATACATAATTGTAAGGAGATGTATAACAATAATAACTGTACATGTATAGCTGTAGTAACTTAAAGTATGGAGATTCATGACTATAGTAACTTAAAGAAAGGGTATTTATAGCTATAGTAACCTGAAGTAAGGAGATATAAAGCTAGCTATAGTAACTTAAAGTAGGAAGATGTATAGCTATAGTAACTTAAAAACTCAAAGTAAGGAGATGTATAGCTATAATTACTTAAAGTTAAGAGATGTATAGCTATAGTTTGTTAAAAGTAAGGAGATTTATAGCTATAGTTAATTAAAGTAAGGAGATGCATAGCGATAGTTACTTAAAGTTAGGAGATGTATAGCAATAGTTACCTAAAGAAAGGAGATGAATAGCAGCTATATTACTTAAAGTTAGGATATGTATAGCTATAGCTACTTAAAGTAAGGAAATGTATAGCAATAGTTACCTAAAGAAAGGAGATGGATAGCAACTATGTTACTTAAAGTTAGGATATATATAGCTATAGTTACTTAAAGAAAGGAGATGAATAACAGCTATGCTACTTAAAGTTAGGATATGTATAGCTATAGTTACTTTAAGTAAGGAGATGTATAGCAATAGCTATATATATAGTTACTTAAAGAAAGGAGATGAATAGCAACTATGTTACTTAAAGTTAGGATATGTTTAGCTATAGTTACTTAAAGAAAGGAGATGAATAACAGCTGTGTTACTTAAAGTTACATGTATGATATGTATAGTTATAGTACTTAAAGTAAGGAGATGTATAGCAATAGTAACTTAAAGTTAGGAGATGTATATGAATAGTAATTGTATAAGGATATGTTTCTAATATTAACTGTGAAAGGAAATAGAAAAAATATACTTATATACTGTAATCGTAATAAGATGTATTTCAGAGAGCTTGAAAACAAAATTATTTTTTCAAGTTCAAATGTTTAATGACTAAACTTTAATTCTTTTAACAAATGTAGTTACTGTATGTCCATATATTAACAGTATAATCTCATATAAAGGGGAATACATTCAAGATTTAAGAATTCTGATAACCTAAATATTCTTTAAACGAACAATTTTGAAATCTAATTCAGACAGGTAAGTATATTTTTGATACATATTACAGTATGTATAGGCACATTAACTCTAACTGTTAGAAGATGTATAGAAATAGTAATTGTATCGAGTTTTATATTTTTTTAGTTTTAGTTCATGTCTACAGATGTTTTAAACTCTGAATGACTAACATTTTTCTGTTCTGTAGCATTGTACCAGAAACTAGATTTTTGGAAGCTTTCTTCCCTACCAAAAATTCCTATAGTTTACTATAGTTAACTATAGTTTACTACAGTGATAACTTTGACGTTAAGAAGACTACAGTTAACTATAGTGATAACTTTGACACTTTGATTTACTATAGTGATCACTTTGAAAACTTTGATTTACTATAGTGATCACTTTAAAACTTTGACTTACTGTAGTTAACTATAGTAAACTGTAGTTAACTATAGTTTACTATAGTATTTTTGTTAGCGTTATAGTAAAGGTTCAAAATTGTTTAAAGCATGGGCGCGTAAATAAGAGGGAACCTTAATGGAGTGTAAAACTAATTGGGAAAAAGTACAATGGATCTCTCCAAACATAATAAGACTGCGACGTGTTGAATGAACATGCAAACAATCAATATGTACTTTAGGAACATATGTCTTGATATTTCTGTAAATGCAAAAAACTAAAATTTTCTCCTAACTAAAATGAACAGATATTATGTAACCTCGCCTAAAGGGTGGAAATGGAATCAGGACGTGTCAAGGTGCAAGACAGATGATATTTAAAGACCATTCTAAATTCTTTGATATAATCGAGATATTTTTCACCATGTTTAGGATATTAAGGCGATAGGAAATGCCATCCATTGTAATTTTTTTATTAAAATAATACATCCTTGAACGACGTATTCATGTATATGTACAGTATGACTGGTAATTCTACGGAAAATAATATAAATCTGTTCAAGAATGTAAAGTTAGTGAAACATGCATTTCATTAAATCCGTTGGAATTTTTCATCTGTTCTGAACGAGAAACAGATTTAAACACTAAAAGTCATGTATCAAATAAATTTATTATCTAGGTATTTTCTAATTAACCCCCCTCTTTTATATAAAAAATCCCAATCTGAGAACAGAATTCGTTACATCAGAACATCTACTTTGAATTATGCCATCGAAACTTCAGGACTATCCACACTAAATTGAAAGGTTTCGCAAGCATTCTACAAACTGAAATTGTTGCTCCTGCCAATTTCTGTTATTAGAACAAAATAGAACCAGGTTTAGTGACAGAATGGATAGGAACTAGGCTGAAAAAGTATAACATAAATCTCAGTTTATTTAGAACAAACTACCTTCGTGTTATATGAAAATAAATAAATCACAGCTATCTTGATTAAGGCAATGCCGAGACAATGGCGTCATTAGTTATATTTTGAACATTTTTTCTGTTTATTAATCATCGTCAAATAAAAAAAGAACATTTATTGCACGAAAGCCAGAGAAGTCATGCAAAAGAACCGTGTGTTAAAACATTAAGTTGGCATGATTTGATGTTAATGTTGAAATATTATCGCTTTATTACAACGTCAATTTTGTTAATTATGATTATTATCCGAAAAGATTATATCAAGTAGAACGGAAATACTGGATGATGTTTCGCAAAAAACTAACATTTATTTCAGGGAAAGGGTGCGCAATAGAACACAATATACTTTCTATATTGACAATAGTCTGTGTATTTTAAATATTCTATTAACAAGCGTGAAGAAGTCTAAAATTATTGTACCTAAACTCTACCACATAACAGGGCATGCAATTCATCTTGCTTTGAAAGCTACAGGAGTTCATGAAAGCAAGATTTCTAGTGAATTGAATCCAAATGATTTACAACACATACATCGTAACACTTGAATTCCAATTTGATACTTGTTTCAAGTGTCTCTAGTTTTTGATCGTTGGTTGAAATTAGATATGCTAATCTTAGCTTTGCGCTTGAAGTACTAAAGTAGGCAATATTAAAGAACACACATATTTAGTGTTTAATGTTTAATGTCGATGTTTGAAAATTATCATAGAACTTGCTACAAACAAACCTTTTTCAAAATGATGAAAATTGATTCTGAATTTATGTTAATATAAGTAAAATGAATAAGTTTAGGCACATAAACTTTAATTTTGTTTTCAAGATTTCATATTAATGGCGATAAAAAGAGTGAGAACTTCGAACAACATTTTTAAAAAAATGCAATTTCATAATGTTTTAAGAATTTGATATTTTCATCATTCACAAAATTAAGAAAAACATAATATTCAGAAAAGTCTATTTAAATATATCCTCAAAAGAACCACATCATTCTTCGGGGATTAGACCGTATAAACCGAGGTCCCGTGTCGTAGTAGGTGCTGGCGCGAAAAAGATCCCTCACTGCTCAATGGCCTTAAGTGCCGAGTATAGGTCAAAATTTGTAGCTCTCCACCGGCAAGTGGTGGCGTCTCCATATGAGTGAAAAATTCTCGAGAGGGACGTTAAACAACAATCAATCAATCAATCATTCTTCGGGGAGAATTTCAGTCAGTGACAATTGCATTCTGCACTGAATAAGACAGGCTTGGCTCATTTTACTAAAATGTTTCTTTTTCTAGTGGAGTATATATACATAACTCACGTTTTTAACAATCGGAAAGAAAAGATTCCGACAAAAAAATAAATGTACATTACGGCACAGCCATAGAAGCCTGAGACTACACCCAACCTCCCCTCTCGATCAGATGAGGAGTTACGGGCCGTTTCGACTTTTTTCATCATCATTTTATGTTTTTATGATCCAGTCAAAAAAAAAAAAAAAAAAAAAAAAAAAAAAAAAAAAAAAATTAAACAAACATTTCATTAAAAAATCTTTTGAGTTCCATTGTATATTGTTTCATACTTAAAGTTGGTTAGAGATTTTTAAAAAAAAGTTTGTTTTATGATTTTTTCCCAGATTGATGATATGAATTATTTCACAAATACGTTATAAAAAGATATTTATGAAAAAAATCCAAAAGGCACATGGGTCTATATAGAAAGGGAAAGGGGGGTCGGGGTCCTATCCTCAGGCGCCTATAGGCACAGTGTCTGAAAGAGAAGAAAATTGAATGATAGAAAAATGTACCTTGGAAGTAAGGCGATATTCTTCGTGGCACCCACTGCTTTTATAATCTGATCATATCTAACAAATAGATATTTAATATAGACAACATATAAAAAAATGAATGTAAAGGGTGGTATTACATCACAATAATAAGTATAATTTGGCTGGTTAAGATCAAAATTCAAAAACGAATAATTTGATCTGACCATTGATGAGAAAAATAATCTCAAATAGCAGAGGGACAACAGGGTATTATCATTCATGTACAGTCTTATTTCAGTATGTATTATCTCGAACAAAAGAATACCATGTAAGGTAAATATACTGCTTACATTCAAACATTAAGAGGCTATGGAATAGTAATACGCAATTGTTTTACTCTACTTGATTCATTTTGATTACACACTGTCACTGTAACTGATATAACATGATTAACATCACTAAATTACATATAAAAATCCCCTTGAAACACAAAAACACGCGAATACATATATTCGTAAGTAACTGGTTTTCTCTTTTTCTCAAACTCTAGTTTGTTTGCAAGTGTGAAAAATTACAAAATGCAATGCATTTAATGTAAGTAGTGATTCTCCTTTTAAATAAAGTCACAAATGATACAAAAATAAGATAACCAATGAGATCGCTGTTGTAATGCTGACGTAAGGCCAACACGTGCCAGTGGCGTGGTTACAGTAGTCCGTATCACATAAGCAAAGTTTTGCTGCATGTCCTGTGATGTTCATTTGATGACAACCATTTGTCTCGTTGACGTCAAGACTTCCAATCCTATAGCAGCTTCGAATGATTCCTACCCAATGTTCTGTAAAAAAGAAAAACAGGAAAAAAAATCAAAAGCGCTTACGGATTTTTGCATGCAAAGTTGCACTCTACCAACAGCTAGCTCTCTGAAACTCGCCAATGAATGTTTTTAAAATTTGCCATAAAATTTTGTAATTTAATTTTGCATGAACAAAGTATGCAAACTTGAGTAATAGCATATACATGATTGGTTATATGAGTTTCATGACACGGAAAGAACTTTTTTTTGTGCCAAAAACTCATTAAGACATGTGAAAGTTTGCACATTTCTACATTTAAAAAAATCCGATAGAAACATTACAGCCTCTTTGTTCAGTACTATGAGTTGATTGTCTACAAGTGGGGGTCGATGTCGGTAGGTGATTATGGACGAGACTCGGTAACATATTTTATACTATTAGGCATTTAGACGACAATTTCCATATGAGTTAAAATAATGTAAACATGGGTTACACCCGTCGCAAGGAATGGTCACCACAAATGACAACCAAAGGTTGTTACAGACCATAGTTTGACCATTGTTATAAATTGGGTGGGAAATATCTGGAAGTATAAATGTACGTGTACTAGAAATATAGAGATCTCATAATGGGGTGAAAAAAATATATCATTAGTGTGGGTTATTATTAGGGATGTCAAATCGGTCAATTTTTGACAATCGGTTACTCGGACGTTTTTCCGATCGAGTACCCGGGTACTCGGTAAAACTGAAAATTTTCTTGAGCCCGGTTAAGCTCTGTTAAACCCCAAAGCTGTTTTTATCACGTTTATTAATTTATATAAACAGTTGAGTCAAAGGAAAATTATTTTTCGTACTAAATTTATTTATCAAATAAACACAAAAGGCACAGTTAATACATGAAAAATGACAAATGGTTTACAGTTTTTGTTTATGATCTTTTCATCAACTCAAAGGAAGACAATCTGTTGTGCAGGTTTGTGGTGATTAGACTAGCGAAAGGGAAGTAACGGACGTTGTTGGGATCGCTAGTCAATATTATTTCATATGACAATGTCGGTTGTTTCCCCCGTATACACTAAACTTTCTACGCAAACTTACTTTCAACACTTTTTTAATCTTTATTTATTTCTAAATATTTCTTCAACCTTGAAGTGGGGAGCGGCATTTCTATGCATGTCCGATTCGCTACCGTATATTAATTAAAAAATTTAAAAACGATTTGAAGATTATAGACCATACTTAAACTATGTTCACTGAAAACAATCATTGAAGCCATCCAAAAATTAGGATCACAATAGGTGAGAACAGCTGTGTACCAGGTGATTGGTCACTAATTACTGTATATACACAGCCACAGGCGAGAACGGGTGTTTTAAAGGTGTAGATGATGACACGCCAATTATCGTATGCATATTTAAATTATTGATAAGTTTTTGATAAAAATATGTACTTTGAAATAAGAAAAAATACTCTTCCGAGTAACCGAGTACCATTTTTAGTATTCGATACTCGAACGTTCGATCGAGTACCCGGTTAACCGGGTACTCGTTGACATCCCTAGTTATTATATATAGGAACATGATTGGAGTGTAAAGTTTTGCAAACAATTTAAAAAATGTTTTTTTTTTTTTAACTGAACATTTATGACTGCGTCACTATAATGTAATTATAAGAAATAAGAAAGTAAATAATGTGAATACATTTTAAAACGCTTTAATAAACATGATTTTTAAAAAAAAAAAAAATTATTTCTTTTTGAAATGTTAAAATTAAAAAAAAGAAGAATAAAACAAGAGAGAATGATCTAAATATAATCTATCAAAATTTGCTCTCTTGCCTTAAAGTTATTATCCTTATTCTTCTATATAAGAATTTGTTAACATCTAATTCGTAAGAGTAATTAATGAAGCCAAGACTAAGGCTTGATCCTTTTGTCTTGAAATTATTACTTTGCTTACTTTTTCTCTACCCTCAGCACCGAGTTTACAACGAACTTTTGAGCATGATCACTTTTCATTTTTTTCACATTTGATTTTTTTTGTTTATGCCTTGTTTATTTCTATTCTTAATTTTATTATTTTTTTGTACTTTGCAATCGTCAATTAATAAGGAATAATTTTAAGTATAAAAAGCCAAGTGCAGGGCAGTTATTTTTTATCATATTCTCATTCAGAAAACTAATGAAGCAATTGACATCACAGATAGTTTTGATATTTCGAAAACTTTCTGCTTGCATATATATAATTTACAAATTATAATACCTTTTCCTTTGGGAAGTTCTCGTTGAAGGGCACATTTAACGTCTTCCTCTTCTCCACTGCATGGCTGTGCTGTAAACTGATATGGTTTAAAGTACATGCCGCAAGCTGGATTCTCCAAATTATTACAGTGGTAACACTTCAAGGATACGACTGAAAAACATGGAAAAATCTTCAAATCATAAGAATATAAAGTTTAAAAATTTCAGGTTCCGCCAACCTTATTTGTTAAATGTTACTACCTACACTTTATTTCAACAATTTTACGGATATGGTGTCAAGAAGTATTATCATGGAATATGCGTTTTATGTCTCAACCACTCCTTATTTTTTTGTATTAAATAGGTTTGTAATTTCCTATGAACTTAAGTTTATGTTCTGATGACCAAGTGGTTCTTTCATCTTTGATTAGATTGAAGAAAACCATTATTAGTTAGACAGAGTATTAACATTCGCATTCCTCGAAGGTCATAAAGTAGAAATTGCTCTAGGAAATACATGCTGCCTGAAAAGCAGTACTCTAAATAGACTATGGTCACATGATTTTTAGACAAGTGAATAATCTGTCGACAAGCATGTTAGTTATCTGTTGACAAGAACTGTGAATTATTTGTAGGCAAGACGTGTGAATTATGTGTAGACAGGACACGTGATTTATCTGTAGACAAGACGTGTGAATTATCTGTAGACAAAACATGTAATTGTGTGTACATCATTTGAAAAATTTGAACTCGCGAAGAGTCTTTTGAATTACTTATATGGCCTCATACATATGCAACCATGCAAATAATTTTCCCTTTTACGGACATTCACCTTTTCTTTACACCAGATTGCATAATATACAATGTATCGTGTCAAATTTCACGAATTATATATATATATATATCAAGCTCAAGATCAATCTCTCTGAAATATAGTCATATCCTATTTATAGTTTATTTTATTGAACTTATACGCTACAAGTATGAATTGTATTGGGTTTTTTCAAAACTACGAACGATCGAGTATACTCAAATGTTTTTTTCTTTCAAACAACAACCCAATACCGAGCAATTGACTGAAAAGTATGAAGACAGAAAATTAATGTTAATGTTTTTTTTAAAGAAAAGCATAAACAACAAGGAGGAAAATATCGGCCATTATAAAAATGAAATGCATCAGCAAAGGAATTAAGACACAGCCATCTGGAAGTTTATGAAGGTGTAAAGATGCCAAATTGCTATTTATAAGTTCAAAGGCATATAAATCTTACCAACAGAGGTTTTATACATTGTTACTAATTTTATCTGTGTACTTTTACTCTTTACATCGAACTTTCCGAACCCTGAGAATCACAAACACAATAACAAATATCATAGTTGTTGTAGTTGAAGAGTTGAAGAAGTGAAGAGTCCATCAATGCGTTTCTTTTATGAATTATCATTGTAATTTGCAGTCTAAAAAATCATACTTTATTCTTTATAAAATTGAATGATAGATAGATGGATTTAGACTAAGATAATATCAACTGGATTGAAAATGATAATAAAAGCTAGGAAAAAAGTCAAGTTCACTTTCAACACGACATTTTATACAAAAATGTCCACTTCTTTGTGCTCATTCCTTGCAGAGTCATAAAAAGTTAAGAATTTTATCGATAAAAATCTGAATCTGAATAATCTAAATATGAATTCAAAAACACTTCTTCGTACTGTTTTATGTTGATAAATAACCTTTAACTTGATACTTACCGAATTTAATGAAGAAGCTGATAAATAAATATAAACCCCATCCACCATTTATCTGCATCTCACACACCATTCAGATTTCACTTCCGGTTAATCATAATTTATTATCCGACGGCAAGATCAGCCCTGTAAAAACATAAGAACTTGATTCTTAACAGATCAAAAAGTAAAGGCTGGTATTTTACACCATTCTAGGAGTCCTTTTGAATAACAATCAAAACTGAGAATTACGATAGAGCCACTACATGCTACAGTCTGAAAGGCTGTTACTCTGTATTGCAAAGGATGACAAATCAATCATACAGTGTTTACCATTAATGAGGGTGTAGATTTGGTGAGAAATATTGGTGAAAACAGTTATACAAAATGAAAAAGCCTGGCAAAAAGGAACAGGGAAATTGTCAGTTACAGAAGATACTGCAACGGACAACAAATCAACGAAAAACAATTACCATTCACATTTTATGGCGTAAGCTTATCGATTATTTCACAATTTTCAAAATACTATAAATAATGATAAATGAGTGTGATTGTCAAAATAACCATTTAAAATACTCTTTGTTTGTGAATGTGGGGATATTATTTCAAATTGCTTTGTGGCATTTTTTCTTGCCCACCTTCAGTTATGTGTATATTCCAGAATAAATTTGATAATCTGTTACAAATGCAAATTGCTGAGAGAAATATGCTTAAACGTGCTTATCTAACACAAAGAATTGTCATAGACTGTGAAAATAATGAATAAAACATGAGTATAAGTATATGATGAAGCTTCAACAATTTTTTTTTCACGAAAGTTTTTATTTTAAAAAATTAATTTAATAAATAGATTAATTAATGGGGGTTTCCACTGGCCTTTTCTCGTCAAAAATTTCCGATGTTTTGACAACGATCCATGGAAAGGTTAATTTATTTTTGGTTTATGTTAAATTACAAATACAAAAACATCGCCAATACCTATAGTTTCAATACAAATATCAGATACAAACAACAATACCAACAAATATCCAATACATGCAAAGACACTAAGTTCAACCAAAAGTTCGTTGGCCACAGCATAAGGCCAATGTAGAAGTTATATCTAGAATAAAATAAAAGTAAGCATCAATGTGTGCATCATTTAATTCTTCATCAAGTATTCATTAACTGAAGTTTTCCTGTAGCGAAACGCGAAGAAATGATTATGTTTTTTTCTCCTATTATCGCTATACAGGTAGTAACTTGCAGAAGCTTCTCCCATAATTAATTGTTACTTCTCTCTCTCTCTCTCTTTCTCTCTCTCTCTCTCTCTCTCTGTGTTTGTGTGTGTGGGTGTGGTTGTTCATAACATGTACACCTGATGCGATTTTGATAAGCTGCTTTCACCTTGAATGATTCCAATTTTCTACGTTTCAAATTGAACCAAAAAATGTAAGTAATGGGAGAAGCAGATCCCATAACCAATGCTCGTTAGTAACAGGTTTTCTCAAACTATTGTTCCTTACTTCCTTTTAATTTTCAATAGATACTTTTTAAACACTTGGTGGTCCCTTTAAAAATATTCTAAAAAATTAGGAACAAGAGTTTGAGGAAAAAAAAAACCCAGGTACTACAACTCGCGCTGATTATGGAGCCCATATTTCTCAATTTCTATTACTCTGTACATGAGAGATGCAAACGTATTCTGGTCAGTTATATTGGTATCCTTTCATTCAATGTTGAGGACAAATTACAAACTAATTTTTCAGAATACACACATATATATTTATATTTAACGATCATTTTTACAGGGTTTTTTGCAAGTCATTTATAGTTGCCTTCTTGCATGTCTCTGCTAATATTCAGTCCTGTTTAATAAGGCTTCTCTGCCTATACGTCTTGAAGAAAAATAGATGTTAGCCTCCTTATTTGCCCAGGGACTCCTTTACTGTGTAATTGCATGTCTGTAGTTGATATAAATAAGATTTTTGATTATATCGAACGAATATAGAGCACAAGAGAATGTTAAATGTAAACTTATTTGATTTCAGAGAAGTGAAAGTATATATATATATATATATATATATATATATATATATATATATCATGTATATATATTGGAAACCAGAGAGATAACAATGGTAAATATGTATTGGAATATACAGCTTTATGTCAGGGAAGTAGTTTTAACATTTTAATGATGTAAAAGAAATATATCTCACATTTGTAGGAAATTGACATTTAAGTACAGCACTGACTGAAAAAAAAATAATAGCGAAAAACATGCATAGTGTTTCATTTAGTTGTATGTTATCCTAGATTACGAGAGTACTGTTGTGCAACACATATATGGAATTGTATATATATATATATATATATATATATATATATATATATATATATATATATATATATATATATATATATATATATATATATATATGTACGTACGAGTATGGTTTTCTAAACAAGCTTTTTTTTCTTTGACGATTGTTCTTCGTTTACATCTTTCACTCATTAGAGTTATTGTTGCCAAGAAATCAGAACACTTTTCATATAAAGTTTATCATCTTTGCATTTATCCACTTCTTGTAACATTAAGACAAAAAGTTGCCTAAAGGTAGTATGTTCGAGAACTGTGTAGTTTTTTCATAGTAAATATAACTATATTGATATATCATTTATGATGGAAAGGGAGAATTAAAATTCTGTGTGAAAGTATCATGAACAAAGCATGCAAACTGCACATTGCCTTAAATCATCTTTATTGATTTTTTTTTTGTTTTATATTGATTTAATTTCATACAGGAAATTTATGCCAAACTTAAAATAGTATATATCCTATAGGGTATGATTAATGCCTGTGGATTAAATGTCAATTGAGTAATAAATAATTCAAATCAAACAATAACACAAAAACAAAATCTCAGCCCTTATTGGTGAATGAAGCTGACAAGGATTTGAAGTTTGGTAATTGTTTCTCTTGGTGTACATGTATCACAAAAACGAAAACAATGCAATTTCCTGAAAACTTATCCTACATCAAGCGACATTTTACACATATAAAAAACTTGACGTAGATGTCAGGATTTTTTAAAGTAACAAAAGTACTTAATGCAAAAAAATCAAGTATGTAATACACACGTTTTTTTCCAGCCCTTTAAAGAAATCTCTGACATTCATATTTTTGTCGTTTACTAAATAATGAATTATAAGGAAGGGAGGTCAACATTACCGCTACATTGCGAAAAATTTCAACTCATTACGGCTACATTTTCTCAAATTTTCGGGCGATCATTACCGCTACATTTTATCAAAGGGACTTACGTCGACAACAACTCATTACCGCTACATACCGAATCGGCCAACAATGGCACGGGCTATGAGTTCCATTCAATATAATTCACTCAGGAGAATAACAACACAACGGAAAAAAAAAAAAAAAACTGAAAACAAAATATGACAGTGGCAGAATTTCAAAGACTGTGTGTTTTATCTATGGATAGTGCTTAATTTTAAACTTTGCAAAATGTTTTATGAAATTTAGCAGATTTTAAATAAAAAATGAAGAAAATAAAAACATCCTGCTTCACCTCCCCATGTGAGCAGGGGAAACAGGTCTTATGCATATATATATATGTTGTACTGTACACGCATAAGACGCTGGCTAACGAAAGAGGCAATGTAGCGGTAATGTATACTTTTAAATGTAGCGGTAATGTATCCTTTTTTGTAGCGGTAATGTGCATGTAGCGCTAATGAAAATTTTGAAGATACGCAATTTTGAAAATGTAATGATACGCACCCCAAAGGAATTCGATGAATGAGTACTCATTATATATAATTCATTACTTAGTAAATGACACCTTCACTAAGCATCAAAGTCACATAGAATCTTTAAGATTACCAATTTACTGAAAAAGCTTAATATTGCTTTTTATTTAATCTAATTTTTGACACATTAACGGACAATTTTTCGCAGACATTAGCATACTATAATTAATAACCCCTGTTTCATTATACTTCAAATGCTGCACAAATGAAGAAGGAAAAAAATCTTCCTTCCATTCTGAGAAATTCTGGGTTACATTTTTAAAATGAAAGAATGCTTCTTTTTTATTTTTACATTTTAAATGAACGATGAAGTTAAAAGACAAGGGCACTAATCATGTTTGTGATTCTGTTTGAAGAAAATGGTTTATGACAAATATGCAAATTTTGTGATAAATATAGGTATTCTGTGAGATTTTGTTCCTTGGGGCATTTTATGATTTTTAGAAGATTATTATACTGTAGTTGAAAGTTTAATCTAAGGATGAAAAATAATTTTTTGAACAATTGAAATTATAGAAAAAAAAAAAAAAACATTAGAAAAAAAAATCCTTGAAAATTTTCTGAAACTTCATTTTATTAGTTTAATAATTCGGTTCGACTATTAACCTTCCTAATTTATTTGGTCGAGTCTGGTATAACGCACATATAAAAATGCAGTTCTGGCCTTGAATAAAATAATTTTTATGGCCTTAGGTTCGTGACGTAACAATATTGGTTTGTTTGTACACTTGAAATGTACAAGTGCTTGTATGTTGAAGTGCCATAACAATTTACCAAATGGCTACATGTTGGCAATAAACAAAAAAGAAAGGGACTGATTATCCTTGAACTTTTTGCTGAAGAGTTTGGGTTTGTACGTGATGGTTTGGCAATATGAAAAAAAAATCACTTTTATTTTTGTCTTTTTATGCACTTCTAGATTTAATCATTTAATCATTGAGGTCGTATATGTTTTTTAATTTTTGTTTTATTATTAATCTGATGAAAAATTACAACTTTTTTATGCCACTGGTCATAAAAGAGAATGGAATATAACACCTCATACTTGGAAATCGACGGAGAAACAATTCTTGTATGAGCGGAACGAATAACTTCACATTGACAAATCTCTAGCTTTTCATAATAACTTAACAACAACAACAGCAAAAAAAAAAAAAAAAAAAAAAAAAAAAAAATCACATTTCCACGTGATATATTCGAAACTTCTAATTCAAACCTCAACAAATGTTTTCTACTATTACAAACATCAAAGTTAGTGCACAATGAAGATTTTTAAAAAGAAATTTCTGAGTTAAGCATGTTTGAAAGCAACCAAGTGCTTATCAAAAGAGATTTCAGAAATGAATCGGTATAAACAAATATCAAAAGAAAATAAGGTAGTTATCTGCTTGTATCAAATAATCAATTAGTAGCTCATAAAATACAGAGCATGAAAGAGACACACAAAATATCTGAGATCAATGAGGAAAAAAGAAGAAAATTAATCATGTATACTATAAATCTATACATGTTCTTGCTCTTCTTTTTTCAGATATCTTTATGCATATTGTAGCTTCAGATCTTAATGACAGACAGTCACCTGGGGTACTACTGATGTGTACATGTTATGAATTTTATACAAAAAGCTGTCTATATGGTAAAATGGATGAAGCAAACTATCAGAATCAGTATTGATATAAAATTTTGATATGACGGACTGCTCGATTGAAAAAAAAAATATAGCACCTAGAGAAATAAAGAAGAAAAAAATCAATCTGGTTCCATTTTTGAAGAAAAAGACATTGTATAAATTACAACATATATTGATGCAAAAACTTAACCCAATAATCAGGTACATGAAAACGATAAATATGTGAAGAAAATTTCTGGATATTGGACATGTTTCTGATATAGTCTTTCTTATCTTTGTATCCGCTTCACCAAATTGTTATAAATTTAAAAAGACGATTATTATCATGATAGAAATTAAATGTCTTTTACGCATAGTATTCAGTGCATCCCCTTTGAGTCACGGCGGGGAAAAAAAGATACATTTCAGGTAAAATGGAATTAAAATTCGAAGCATATTACACGTTTTAATGAATAATTTATTTACTTGAATTCCTTAAAGAATTTGCAGGTTTTAAAATGAGTTTTTGCACAATAATGAACGAAGGTTTATTGAATTCAAAGCACAAAATGAAAACATGTGCATTTGCAGAGAACATGTTAATGTTACATACTTCTTTCATACTGATCAGGTCCCATACGTTCATTGACATACACATAGAATGATCAAATTGTAACCTTAAAATCAACTTTTACCCCAGATAGATGTTATAACCACAGATGAACATCAGAAAAGTGCAATTGTTTATGATTTCTAATTCAGATCATATGTATCGAAAATGAAAACTCATTCAATTAAATAAATGTGACAACAATAAAAATGGCGAGAAAATTTCAAAGGAGATGTAATAAGCGCTTATTGATTTATGTGCAGGAGATATGCCAAGAAAGTATCATTCTTCTATTCTCTTACTTCCTGTAATACAAATGTCTAGAATTGATTTGCATTAATCAGAAACAATATGGCCAATCATTAGAGAAGAGGGATATCTAATAATAAGACAGGGCACATAGTATAGTATAAGCATTTGCATTAAACTGTACCAAATATCCGTGTATGATGTTTATTTAAAAGCTTTCTTTGATGTTTCTAGACGTTATTTTTAGGATCCATACGATTGTACCTAGAAATTTCTTTGTATCAGTCGACAGGGAATCAAAGTGGTAAATTTCCATAAATTTCCATAAAAGTTTTTATACTGTTTTGATTAACCACTTCAAATGATTATAATATAGTTAAATTAACGCCGTGGGCAGATTTTAAGAAAACTGAAGTGAGAGTTGATAATGGAATACGATTGACTGGGCTTTGTCTCTTGACTTCAGGTTGAATTAACTATCCTCCTCCAAGTATATGAGGATGTTTTGTCAGAAGTTGTTGACACTTTGATATCAACATATCTTCAATACTTGGAACCTTTTTGCTATATATTTTTTTTATTAATGGTGAAGTGTGCATATGGTTCTATCTATCTATCTATCTATCTATCTATCTATATATATATATATATATATATATATATATATATATATATATATATATATATATATATATATATATATATATATATATATATATATATATATATATATATATATATATTAATGGAAGCGTTACTAGCTTGTACACTTTTATATATGTAGTTTCATATTGAATGGCGATTTCCTACATAAATATGCACTTTAATGACAAGGAGAAAAAAGTCCACATTCTTTGATTAATGTAAAGTGCTTGAGACTCACCTAATATAAACACAATTAAAGAAAATCATTATTACTGTAATTATATCACAGCATGAACTTTGTTCCCTTAGGTTTCAGAATAATTGAACATAATTTTGATGAAATATGAAGATAACGAACAGTAATCAAGCTCAAAAGTCCATTGAAACAAAACAAATTGGGAGCAGAACAAATACGGACTTCTAAAAACACCAGAGGTGGGATCAGGTGCCACGGAGGAGTAAGCATCCCTGACGACCAGTCACACCCGCCGTGTGCTCCTTGCCATGATCGACCAAACGGAAAAATCCGTAGACAATTCAGTGGGAAAATAATGGCCTAACAAATTGTATGAAAAAGTCAGTCAGCATTCGATTTAACCACAGACTGTACTTGCTGACAAGACCATTGTATTGACCGTAGAATTTGCGAAATGTAAACTTCAAACGAGACTGTTGATATCCTTATATTACAGTGTATCAACTTATTTGTTAATAGTTTGTATTGTTCTCGAAATCGTTCGTAAATGTACGTAGTGCATGCTCTTGCGTATCGAATCAACTGGTGAACATAAACTCCATATGCAGGTTATAATGGTATATTGATAAGGTATATTGAAAGTTGAAGATGCTGATATACATAATCTTAGAGTGTTTGTTGAAAAAGTGTTTCATATTTTGTGATACAACATCTATTTCCTAAAAGAAATTTCAGATACTCAATACAATTACAAGAACTCTAAATATGGTAAATCATAGGTAATCAGCATCAAGTTTGTCGGTTGAAAGTGTCGGTTATGAAATAACAGTTGTCATTGTGCTCATTTGCATTGACAGAACAATAGGACATTCGTGCAAACTTCATACAGATACCATACAGAGCCCTTTACAATCTAAAATATGTTTCAGGTCTGATAATGTTCTATATCCCCTGAACTGTAAAACCATATCCTTAAGATTTAATATCTGCATTTGCCAGGACCGGAATTATTGATGAATTGTCTACACCAATCTCTATCATTTTGTGTGATATTGCATACTAATATGCAAGCTACAATAAATACTTGGTATGATTTCTCTATGGAAAACATCCCGAGATTGCAATATGGAAATTTAGATTTTCAATTATAGACTTAGGTATATTGTTGATGATACTGAGGTGTGCTCTTTCCTTAACATGTATTTCAAAGTTGAAAGTCACTTAATTAGTGACTTCAAATTTGCATAAGATGTTCCTTATCACATTAAGATTTGTTGTGACCTTCACTGTAAAAAATGTGTTTACAATTCAAACACTTTTCTAAACACTTTCTTGTCACCTCCTTTTTTATATGTTTAATTTCTAAACATGTAAAATTCCTAAACATGTCTTAGAAAGTGTTTAGAATTTAAACACTTGTGTGCTTAGAAATTAAACATATCTAAACACATAAACACAAGTGTTTAAATTCTAAACACATAACAGCAGATGTGTTTAAAATCTAAACACATCATAAGTTTAATTTGTACCTGCAGAAAAACAAAACACTCTCGTAAATTTAGGCACAAAAAGTATATGTTTTTTAAATGCGCATTATTGTCAAAATTTTCAAAATATGTAACCAATATTAATTATTTTCCATAAAGCCACTGAACGTTGGGATATGTATTTAATTATACAATGCAATGGACACTGTGCGATGTACATGTACTTAATTTACACAAATAATGTAGGAGATGGAACTGAATAGATTTGATTAGTCTCAACAATTCAATCAGAATGACACATAATTTATAATGTACACATAGATAACAAACTTTTAATCTTCAAAATTATTAAGAAAATAATATTAAGCTGACAATTTAATATCAAAACTTCATTGAAAATTTTTAAAAGGCTTTATTAAAGAATTGTTAAACTAAAAATACAAAATGTATATTTATAGATATATTTATTATAATCATTATAATTTGAATCGGCTGCAGAGTTTTCCTCGTGTCAATCACAAAATATCAAATTTTATGAACTTTCAGCAAGTCCCAAAGCACCACATATTATAATCTATATCCCATCAATAACTGCCAGAAAGTAACCCATTTCGAATGCACGAGGATACCTAATTGTAAACACTGTCGAATTAACACAGTAGTCTTCAACAAATGAAGGTTTCAAAGTGTTGATTATGGAACAACAACATTGCAATTGGAGATGACACCAAGTACTCTGATACGTTGTATTTTTAGTTCGATCTGGACTACGTACGGTGCCTGTAGGAAAGAAAGCCAGATTTTAGAAAAAGTACACTATCACTGATATTTTACATTACTTAGAAAAACAAAATTGTTCAAGTCTTCGTGAAACTACACTGATATAAATATAGTTGTTTTTAATGACATTTAATATTATTTTCTCTCCTGCAAGTCTATGAACGAATTCAAGATATCTCAAGTCAACTTTATTTATGTTGCTCATCGTGGTTAACTAATGCAAAGAAGAAGAAAACAAACCTTTAATGTATTGCAGTAACAAGATGCCCTTTCACGTATTTCACTATTTCGTCATGGTTATCCCTTGAATTGGGTTGTCATAACTCTCATTGATACATCACCTTAGCTTGTTGTGTTTTCTTTGTTTAGATAGCCGCTCAAATTAACGTTCAAATATATGTGTGTCATTACCGGGAAGATAACTCTGCACTTTACAGTAAAATGTGTTTAATTTCTAAACGCGTTTAGATATAAAACATGTTAAGACATAAGTGTTTAGTTGTTAAACACAATACTATACACGTTTAGATCTAAACATGTAATAGAAGTGTTTATTTCCTAAACACAATTTTTACAGTGTTGGAAATAAATTTTCAAATTCTGGAAAACTTTACAGTAAACAAATTTTATTATTATGGATGACAAGTTGGAAGGAAAAACTTTATATCGACAGTGTTTTATTAATAGCACAGATCTTATACATGTAAAGTTTTGAATCAGACATGCAGCTAATACTTAAAGAATCTGGGAAGATTACTAGAACTTCAACATCTAGTCTAGAGGAAAAAAAGTACTACCGCGATTTAGATAGGACTAATGCTGTACAAAAATGCAATATATGTAAAGTATTTTGTGGGAAAACATCCATGAAAATATTGAAAGTACAATTCATACTGTTTGGTACAAAAATTTTTTAAACGAAGAAATTGTCATGTACTTTGCTGCAATCGTGATCGTTATTCAAGTGAACACCAAAGTGTTGGTTTTACGTCATTGATAAACTGATGAGAATCAAGTTTCTGACAAGCAAATGTCTTATGGTCATATAATTTGTCTTTTTATTTACTTGTTTAACTCTCTTGAACTATTTACAATTCTAGTATGTAAATGTATTTAATTTTTTCTACGTTTCTTTCAACTCCTTGCAACCACCTTAAATGAGAGCTGCGTAGGAATTTTTAATGCTTATTTATGTCGAATGTCATGTTATGTACATTTAATATATTCCGCCTCTAATAATACTTCTCATTAACACAATTCCTCTGAAAGGTGTTCAGTTCCCACGTTATCATACAATTGAAACTATGCTTTACCAAAAATGAATAGAGCTTTTAAAATAATAAATCTTAAAACACATAATTCATGAAAAAATATTCTATTTACAAACGTACCTATTTCAAAGAAAGATTTTTACTTACTTATGGAAAACATAAATCCTACCGTTCTTTTCTCTCACTTCAAATTTTTTTGTTAATACGATTATAGACTTCCAGATATTGCCACAGGCTCTGTACCTCGTTTACAGATATTGCCGCAGGCTCTGTACTCGTTTCCAGATATTACCCCCACAGGCTCTGTACTCGTTTCCAGATATTACCCCACAGGCTCTGTACTCGTTTCTCAGTTACACCACTCCTTAGTATTGGATTTCCCTCTATAATTCTGTAAAAGCAATATGACACATCTTTACTTTTACCACATAATAGATCGATCTGACTTGAGCCAGATTATCTATGTTTAAATAACAGTTAAGACGCAAAGATATTTATTTTGGAATCAGTTCTCTGTACAAGCATATGAAAGCTTAATAATATGACATTTTAGGAGTTCTTACGTGTCAATTGCAGGATTACTGCATGGTATTAATACATGCATCAAGAGTTGCTGTTTAACCCTTTCGGTTCATATGCTGAACGAGTACATGTAGGTTCCAAAAAAATATAATAATATTTTCTATCATTTTAACGAGTTTGAATTTAATGTTGAAATCAGTTTTATAGAAATTAATAAACAAAGCATCGTCTTGCTCGATTTCAATCTTGTGTTCATTCTTCTTCTAAACAAACTATAGAATTAAATCATACATTTCATGATTTTAAAACATTTGTTTTTCTTACATTCCTCATATTGTAGGAAGTAACCACAATTAATGCGACCAAATTTTCGAGCATACAGCATATATAAAGAGTTTTAAGATTAAGGTCTCCCGCACAATCCACAACTGAAAACACTTTCACATGGACCTAAAGCAGGTACATATATATCACGTATATTGTGTGTAATTTTTCGATATTGATTTTTTTTTTTTTTTGATAAAATAAGAAATTAAATAATTTGTATTGAGAGAACAAAAAGGATAGAAAATCAGTGACATTTAATTGAAAAGTAATACTCCACTTTCATTACGATCAATATCATTTCTCAACCTAGGGGTGATTTGCTAAGAATTTTGAGTATTTAATGGCTGTTTAATGAAAAATCTTCCAGTGTATTTGAAAAACCAACAATGAACAGGACATACACACACACACAAATACAAACAAAGAAACAAAAAAAAAACAAAAAAAAAAAAAAACAAACAAACAAACAAACGAAAAAACCCCCCCCCCCAGCAACTTAACAACAAAACTAACAAACAAAACCAGAAAACCCCAATAGAATAACGATTAACGTACGAGGAAAAAAGTGTATTTAATCTTAAAATATGTATTGAAAGAAGCAGACCGCCAGTTCTTTTTTTATCATCAGCAACGGCTAGCACTAGAATTGAAACGCAAGTGGTTAATTTAAGGTCAAGAAAGTATCAAGGGGGCGATTAATGCTTGAGTATCACAGATTCTAAATGTTTACATACTGTTAAAAAATTCCCAAATTAACTTTCCCTTGTCTTAACCAATATTTTGTAGGGTGCTCTCAACTTTCTTTTTGCATGGTGAACATTACAACTTTGAAAATGCATTTTTCGAGTAATATGATTCAACTGCCATACGCAATGAAGAATTCTATACAAAACATACTTTTAGTTATTTACAACAGTCTCTTGATGCTAAGCTTCTTTTTTTGTTGGATTAATGCAGCAAGAACAAATGCATTTTGTCTTAAAAATATACATTTCAACTTTAATTAGAATTCACAACGCTTTACAATTATCTTTTATATATATTCTTTCAGTACCATGGTGCCTAAATGTTAGAAAAACTAAAGAACACACACACAGAGAGAGAGAGAGAGAAAGAGAGAGAGAGAGAGAGAGAGAGAGAGCATTCACCTGCTAATGCTGTCTTAGGTGACTTGTCCTAATACTTCCATATTAGGTAAGCTAAAAAACCTACCTAAAAATGTACCTACCATTATAACCTACCTACCTTCTCTACCTGCGGACAGTGCACGATGTTTTATCGATATTGTTGACATCGCTGTATATAATTCAAAGCACACATTTACACATTCAGCTAGCATTGTCAGCTATTTCAACATCCCAGGTTTGGATGACATCAAATCGACATCATGTCAACATTGCACTCTCCTATTCTGATTACATTGTCGATACAGCAATGCTGAATAATATATTTGTTAATCTCTTTTGCAATGTTAAACGTTATCGAGTTGATATCTTGTCAGCATTGCATTCTTTTTTATTGTTTACATCGTTTACATCGTTGTCATTGCAATGTCGGACGATATCGAGTCGACATCGTTTCAACGTTGGATTCTGTTTTTTTGTTTACATCATTTACATTGTCGACATTGCGATATTGGTTCTTCTTTCTTGTTTACATCTTTCACTTCTTCGACATTTCAATGTTGAACGATATCGAGTCAACATCGTATCAATATTGAATCTTTTTTTCTTTTTTTAAATCGTTCACATCGGCATTATCGCAGCGTTAGACGATGTAAACTCAGTATCAAACCAACATTGTTTACAGCGATGTTGACGATGTAGACATAGAAATTATAAAATTGTAAAGATGTACACTCGATATCATATCAACATTATCTCTTATGCGATGTCGATGATGTCGGCATACAATGTAGAAATGATAACAATGTAGACGATGTACATGTAAACTCGATATCGCATCAACATTGTCAACATTGAGATGTCGACGACGTCAACATAGTGAATGAAAACAATGTAGACGATGTAATAATGATATCGATGTCAATATTGTCAACTTTGTGATGTTGACAATATCGAATTGATAAAGTGAACTGGACAGGAATGCAGTCATTGGTTATAACAGAACCTCCTTCCAACTTCGGTGAAATTCTCTATAACTAAATTTACAGTTTTAGATTGTAATACATGTACCAAAATTTCTATACAAAATAAATGAACCAAACAAATTGGAATGAAATCAGTATATCAGGCTTTAACACTATAGAAATTGTGTTAAGTGAATGAAATCATGATTATATTTGAAAGAGAGATAAAATATATTTATGGCATTAACAATTTACTATTTTACATACTTTTTATTCATTGAAGGAGGATAAGATATGGTGTTCTAGTGATGAGAGGATTATGGAAAGCAATAAGCAATTTAATGGGTAACTGGGCTATCAAAATACTTATTGCATTGATATAAATGAAATCATGATTATATTTGAAAGAGAGATAAAATATATTTATGGTATTAACAATTTTACCTGACTTATAATCGCATTTGTAAAGTAAATTTATTCCTTTGATATCAGTTTGAGTCTGTTTTTGTAAAATTCCTCGATACTATCATACATACATACTAATCAATATCACAAATTATCCAGGGAAAAGTACGTCCGTCACAATTTTAAACCATTAATTCAACTCTGTTCCAGTCTGGTATGTATGTGTCGAAGACACCCTTTTTGCAGATTTTACTGATAATGAATAATTATGAATCAAGATTTATTTTTTAAATTCTCCAAAAAAATTTTTTACGAAACAACATTTATTTTTACCATACCCTTATTATTAATTTTCTTTTAGGTCTCTTGGTTAAACATCAGAAAATATTATGCACTGGTATAGTGTCCACTGCAAACTTTTTTTTTTACAATGCCTCTCCTTTAATTTTTGTCTGATTTCAATAAAGATTGGTATATACGAGGGTCTTTTTATAAGTAATGCAACATACGATTTATCGTAATTAATGTAGAACTTTTTTTTCACAGTCGAGAAGTACTATTTGATGACTAATAATCATCGAAAACTGCATCCTTTTTCTTACAGTCTTCGCAAATAAATTTACTTTTGAAGTAAGCATGGTCGTCACTATAGTGAGTTGAAAACTGTTTAAGAATGTTAATCTGTATAAAAATGGTCTCTGCCAAGAAGATGAAAATGAGGGCGTACATGTATGTAAAAACAAAAATCGCTGACGAACCAATATAGAAAAATGTGGTTTTGATATCTGAAAAGACAAGTTTATTACGCTGTACAGTGTTTAGATGGATTAAGAAATCCAAAAATGGCAAAGGAGTGTTACAAAATCGCAGTTTAACTGGTCGATCAAAATCTGCAGGGACACCAAAAAATGTCGATGCTGTGAGCAATATGATATCTGTAAATGCCAGATTTACTGTGAAAGTCACTTAATATTTATTTCATCATCATAGTTTATAGAGTTCTGACAAAGGAATTTAAAAAGATTTCTAATTCTTTCCTTAAAGATGCCTAAGAGAATGGTCTATCAAATAATAAACATTATCTTTAAAGAAGTTATGATAAACTTGGGAGATGGGTATCAAAACACTGGTGCATTTTCTTTTGCATAAAAGGAAGAACAATAATAAAAAGCGGAATCAGAGAGAAATCTGTCTCTGATTATTGCAAGGAAAGAGTTCCAAACATGTTTTATACCGGTTATTTCTTTAGTAAAAACCGATCACGGTAGCCTAGTGGTAGGGCGCTCGCTTCGTGAACGGTAAGCCCGGGTTCGATTCTCGTTCGCCGCGCCGCGTCAAACCTAAGACCTAAACATGTGAAGTGTCTGTTCCTTTGCCAAGAACCCGGCATTCACTAAAAGTGAAAGTCACTCTTTCGGATGAGACCGTAAAAACCGAGGTCCCATGTCACGGTAGGCGTGGCATGATAAAGAACCCTCACTGCTCAATGGCCCTGAGTGCCGAGGATACGTCTAAATTTAAAGCCCTTCACCGGCATACGGTGACGTTTCTATATGAGTGAAAAATTCTCGAATGGGACGTTTTAAGCAATATTCAATCAATCTTTAGTAAAGAGGTCAGGTAATACACGAATCTACACCTAAAGGAAGGGCTATCAATGATAGTTTTTATGTTAAAATTGCATTGAGGAAAATCCAGCAGCTTTTCTGTGAGGGAAGTCCAAATACCGGTCCCCAAGTTAATTTTCCCCAAGTTAAAATTCTTTGATTAATTGCATAGATTTCTGATTGCACGTGTGTAGAGTCTTCCAAGCACAGGTGTGTGTACTGTTTGCTGGTGACGCAAGACTGGTGACAGTATTTGCTACGGACATGAAGAACTATCCCTAACAAAAAAAATACTTTAGTAAGCTATAGTTATCAATGATTAACAATATTAAATCAAAATTTCAAAGTTATCACTTTAGTAAATAAAAGTTTTCAAAGTTATCACTATAGTCTCATAGTGATCACTATAGTAAATCAAAGATTTCTAACTTATCACCATAGTAAATCAAAGTTTTCATAGTGATCTCTTTAGTATTTCAGAGTGTCATAGTGATCACTATAGTAAATCAAAGCTTTCAAAGTTACTAGTATCACTCAAAGTTATCACTAAAGTTAACTTAAGTTTTCATAGTGTCAAAGTTGTTACTATTGTTAACTATAGTAAACTATATCCAACTATAGTTAACTATAGTATTTTTTAAGGATACACCAGTTTCATAACAAGTGCAGTAGTTTTTCTTAAAAGATCAGCTGATCACAATGAAAATTCAAGTAAATTAAAAGTCGAATATCTTGGATATGGGGTAACCCATATATCTATTCTTGCTAGATCGCATTTTGCATTACTTTGCATTGAACAACCCTCGTATGTTATATGCATCAAAATATAAAATTCTATGTATCTAAGTCAAGGATGTTGGCATGGTAAATAAAACAAAATAACTGAATTTATTTTTTTTTCAAAATGCAACCTTATTTTTTTCAAGTATCACTTTAAATCAGACAAGAAAAATGATTCTATTCCTTAATTTTCAAGCACACGAGTTTGCCTTACTTACTAAAGATAAATAATTTAATTTACTTCGTCGTTCTGATATTTTTTATCATCTATGGCAAGTTTATTCATATTTTCAAGACTTCAAAACGAATATATGGTTTCTAGTTCAACGTTAACACTTTTCGTTTGGGTAGAATAAAACCTGGTATATATTCATCAAGGTACCGTTTCTTCATATATCGATTTTTACGTCGATAGTTAGTGCTATGTTAAATTATTCTTGTTTCTTTCATATTTATTTACACACTGAATTAATTGCCTACGGATTTTTCCGACCATGACAAGGAGCACACGGCGGGTGTGACCAGTCGGGAGGGGATGCTCATTCCTCCATGGCACCTGATCCCACCTCTGATGTTTTTGGAGGTCCGTGTTTGCTCTGCTCCCGATTTGTATTGTTTAAATGGACTTTGAACTTGAATACTGTTCGTTATCTCAACATTTTAACTATTGATACAATCCTTATTTTCATGTTCAGGAAAAAACATTTATCTTTCGTATATTTATAATCCTGATTTGATGAATAAAATTGACTGCAGTTCCCGTTATATAAGATCTTTATATAAATATACATCCAGTCACAACTTGAATAGCACATAGATCATATAAGAGGTAAAAAATTGTAAACAGTATAATATACAATCATAAAATATAATTGTATCGAAAAAAATATTTACGTTCGGATTATACACGAGACTCTCATTACGACATTGAATTAATTCCATAATCCTTGGCTTAAAAAGTCACTCATTTATCAAGTTAACTTTAGGAGCCACCTGCTGTTGTCATTGGTAAAGACTGATTGAGGTTAAGATTGTCAAGGCTTGCCCTTAAATCTTAATTATGAAGCACTTCTTGACAATTTGACACAGTCAAATCAATATAAAGGTATACTCTTGCTGTAAGGGTACGGAAGTCAGTTCATTTGATGTATAGGTAAAGGAAAAAAAGAAATATAAAATATACTGTTCTTTAAATGTTCTGAATGCCTCTTAAAGATATTGTCTCTCCATAAATTCATTTGATTGCTGTCACCTTGACGTTCTTATTTTGATAACACCCAGATGTGTAGTTCGTCATTAACATTGTGTGTTTTAAAACTGAAAGAAAATTGGATTTTATATGTTATATGCTAAAACAAACAATAGCGTATGTCATTCCGAACTGATCTCAACGTTGCAACATTGGAGTTGAAAGCTAGGTAACTATTATTTTAAAGTTTTGTTTTTTATTTTTCATTTTTACATGTGCACATCTTAAATGTTTGTCTTATAGATTTAAGAATATTTTCGCTGTAATATTTCAAATTTTCGAAATTTAACCTTATTTGGATCCACGAAAGCGACAGACAGTCTTAAATTTTAAATCCCAGAAACTTATGAATACATAGACACATGAATATTATTCGGTTTGAAATACCTTTAGATAAGGGAATATACGGTGTATATTTTATTGAAATATCCCTCTTTTGTTTTAATGGCAACAATGGCAAAGTTTGTCGTACTGATATACAATGTATTGTACAAATACAGCCATTTTATGAGGTCGATCCGTAGATATATCGACTTAACAGAAAATCATATCCACTGAGCACGAAATGCGAAGTCGATGTGATTTTCTGTGAAGTCGATATACTTATGGATTGACCGAATCAAAGGGCCACAATTGTTACATTATAAGAAAAATACAAACGAATTCATTATGTAGGAATTTGTAAGTTTTACGGCTTTTTCACCAAAACAAACATATCTTTGGATCTTTCCTAAGTTATTTTGAGTAATTCAAGTCAACTTGATGGCAAGCAAACTAATAAGATGTTTTGAAATACACAGTAAAAATACAAATCCGGAGCAGAGCAAACACGGACCTCAAAAAACATCAGAGGTGGGATCAGGTGCAATAGAGGAGTGAGCATCCCCTGCCGACCGGTCACACCCGCCGTGTGCTTCTTGTCATGGTAGGGAAAAACGGAGAAATCCGTAGACAGTGCAGTGTGTAAATAAATATGACAGGAACAAGGATATATATATATATATATATATATATATATATATATATATATATATATATATATATATATATATATATATATATATATATATATATATATATATATGCTGAATGTATATCGGTCGGTCTGAATCGAACAAATATTTTTTTCAGTGTAGTTCACGCATTCAAATGACACTTGATTTTCATGCTGCTGAATTAATTCTTTAACCTATTTAAAAACGATTCTATAAGTGGTGATCACAATAGCAATAGCATCAAAACCCTCTTAAAATACATGTATTCATTTAAAACAGAATCTTACTTACTCATACACTGTTAGATAAAGCCTGTCCTTTCGAAAAGTCTAAAGCGTTTAATCATCTCATAAATATCATTTTTCAGTATGCCATTCCCGTTCACACGTTTGGTATTTATAAATAAAACCAATATATAAAACCAATATATATATATGAGACACCTTCATACAACAAAAGAAAGATGTGGTCAAAATTCAGCAGCTTCTGTCAATAGTTCGCACTGCACAGGTGTCAAAAACAGATGATTGTATAAACAAACTGAATATAGTTATCGATTCAATCTTATAGGGAGTGGCCTAATCTTTAATTTTATTGATTTTTAAAGAAATCTGTGTAAGGTGTGTAAAATACCGGTACCATAACTCTCTGGTATATTTTTGTTTAACTTTGCACGTAATATGAATTGATGTGTGGGTTTTTTTAAATGAGGAATAAAGTTGACGTCATAATTTCACGTTTCAATGATCTAATATTTAAAAAAAGTAGTGTGAAAGATGAAAATGTACTTTAACATGCATTACAAATGTTAACTTCAATGTCATGTAGATTTTCCCCTTATTTGTAAGCGATTTACATTCTGATTGATTGTGTGTTGTTTTACGTCCCGTTCGAGGATGTTTCACTCATATAGAGACGTCACCATAAACTGGTGAAGGGCTTCACATTTAGACCTTTACTCGGTACTCAGGGCCATTGAGCAGTGAAGATTCTTCTTCGTGCCAACGCCTATCGTGACACGGAGCCTCGGTTTTTAAGGACTCGTAACTTTCAATTCAAAGTGCCGAGTGCTTGGCGGAGGAACAGTTGCTTCCTATTTTTTATCGACTTAGGTCAGTCGCGGCCATGATTCGAACACACGACCTTCCGATCACGGAGCGAGCGCTCTACCGACTGAGCTACCGTGACGGTAATTTGTATTCTGTAGATATACATGTACTTGAATTCAACTGCAGAAAGCATTATGTCTGAGGAGAACTAGAACACAAACTATGACTATACTATCTTTTGTCAATCAACATGACCCAAATTTGTAATTGCTAAGAGCGCATGTTAAAGACTCTAGTATTAAGTGAAAATAATGAATGAAATTATTATTATTATTATTATTATTATTATTAAAGAATATTGATAAGAAAATCAAAGTAACAACACTATTTTCCGACTTAAATGTTTTTCCCCTCTTGTCATTATTTTGCTCTGTCACTGTGGAACATGATATGTGAAATTGACCTTAAAAGACCATTTCCTGTCAAAAACTTCGCAAAAATAAAAATAAGAAAGAGTAGCATTGTTTTGCTAAGGGAAAAGCAGAAAGAGCAGAAAATTATAAAGCTACTGGAACATGATATATACGATGTCTATTCTGTCATCAAATCGTTATTTCTAATGATTTTTGGCATTTCCACTTCAGATTAGGACATAATTTTTGCAATCCACCAATTGATATTTTTAAAAAGCCCATTTTAACTTTCATCTCTACAATACTGACCAAATCTATTTATTTAGGAGCATCGATATTATGAATTGTGTAGGGAAAATACCACCACCAAAAGATAAACACAATGAGTAACTATCGATCCTCTTCAGCATCAGCAAAGTTTAAGAACTTTTTTGCTTAGATCTGATAACCTTTTATTGTTTGTTGTTGCGGTTGTTAATTAAGGTATTAATGGTTATCAGCCGAAACATGTTCATTAATATTGTCCGAGGAGCGTTATGAATCTGATATTATTAATCAGTTTGAGGCTTATGTTTTACTTTTAAAAAACGTATCTCAGCTGTCTAACACATATTAGACTGCTACAGGTAAACTAAAATTATATGTGCTTAGCCCATGATACTAAATTGTGAACTTACTAGTATTTTTAATAATATAGACATCTTCGAGTCACTATTTGTATCTTCATCATGTTAATTTTGTTTGGTATATTTAATGCGTATTGTGACATTTTAAATGTATACTTAGCACTAGGCATGCGTAAAAAGTTAGCTCTGATATACCAATAATAATTCATATTTAACATCACAACTTAATGGATGAGAAGTACATATATGTATAGGATTATCCTCAGATTTTCATGATGATAACATTCTAATTTAATGAACAGAAGTTAAATGCAAATTTAAGTTGTATACTGTAAAATCAAAAATATAACTGATGTTTCAGAGTTTGCAACAAGAAGAATCTTACCCCAAACACTCCCTAAGAGCCATTACAGTTACTAACCTTATACAACGTAGGAGTGGACAAACAAATCACAAAAATAGGACACAAATAACGATCCAAAATTACAGAACAAATGTAATCGAAAACCGGGTAGAAATTTTGAGTGGAATAGTTCGAGGCATGCAGAAAAAAATGGATGAGTGCAGGAAAGTACATGCATTTGATTTGTCTTTTGTCCTTCGTTTCTATGAATGTTCTACCTTCAAGTGTATCAACAGGTATGGAAGCTAATGATAATGAAAAATGATTTAATGAAATTTTAGGTCATTGTCTTGCATACGCTTTAAAATTTCAAATAATACATTAAGATGAACTTTGATTTAGTATGCATGCCAATTTCAAGAGGAGTATTTTGTTTAATTCAAAATATTAATTGACATTGCTAATTTCCTACATTGCCCATGCTAAAGTATTGCAGTCTATTTAGTAATATTAATTATCAGCATTATCACTTTCTTTTTATTTCAATATGACCTCTACTTGTAAAATAAGCTGAATTTTATTGGACTCCTAATTTAAAAGCAATTTATTGGATGCAAGCAAACAAATATGAGATATAACAATGTATGACGTCACAGAAATGATTGAATTAAAATAATGTACAGATAACAATACATGAAAGAGATGTTTTCTCTCAAAGCATTCTTATATATCTTCGTGTAAGTAAATAAACTATAAAGCAAACTTCTCAGTAACAAATCATTTGTTGAATCCCCCTACATATTTCTGAGTAATCTTTTAAAACCCTCTCTGGAACCTCTGCAAGGTTGAATTAATTATCTTTGTATCTTTTTACTGTTATATTCTGAATTTAATCAATATTGTAGTTTACATGTTTACACAAAAGTTAATAATTTTATTTTGTTTGTTTTATTTACAGTCATATTCTTTCAGGTATATTCATGGTACTTTATCATCACAAACTAAGCGTAAATTCGTTAAAAATCCCTTAAAATGGAGAGTGGTAGTATTTACTAATTTCAACACCATGATGCATAAGAAATATGCGGGGGAAAACATAGACGCCTATTTATAAAAACCCAACTCAGATATACAATTGTACATGTACCAATGATATGCACACGAGTTCGTTAGACGTAGGGCGTGATATGGCAAAATTTTAACGACAAAAGAGACACTAGTGCAAATAAAAAATACATTGTATGAAATTTTGAATTCATTCATGACCCACAACCTAATGATGAATAATACATGTATATCAATGTGATATAATTTTTTCTCAGGTAGTTAGAAAGGTCATTGTAGTCATGAACCATCCGGAAACAACTTTTGAATATTAAGCAACGCAGCTGTATAATTGAATAAGCTTAATTAATTTTCTGTAGAAGTAGAGTTTTCAAAATAAAACGAAAATCAATTTATCAATTCATTACCAGAAAAACAAAATGCGATTTTCTTTTAATTTCCGAAAGCATAGCCTATTGCGGTCCACCATCAATCATTTTTATCGAAACTGAAAATTTCTACACACGAAATGATTTGATAGCGATATAGTTTTTTACAGCACTGAGCGATAAAATCTCTTTTGGCGGGAAATGAAGTTAATGCTTCATTGATATACAGGATATGCCAAGAAGTCATCCATCATCTTTAAATCCGTTTGACATCGTGTTGTACGAATGCATGTATCTAAATTCTAAATCCATATGCCAAACCAGAGAGATCGATTGGAACAGGTTATAGAAAATATTTGAAATAGTCCACAGGCTGCACTAAGAGAAAATTATTATCATTTTCTATATAAAGCAACCAAATATGGTAAAGGTATGACCTGTTCAAATTTTTTTAAAGAATTTCATTAATTTTAGTGTTACAAATGACAAAAGTGAACAATTGATTTTTCTGATACAAGATTTTGTCTCAATTCACTCTTGCAGCATTTAAGACTGGAAAAAAGCTAGTACTATAATGTGGTGAATCAATTTCAATGAACAGCTGATAGTATGTACAATAATTTAAAATGTCTAATAAAAAAAATAAGCATTTTTTTTTCAAAAAAACTCAATCGTGGTGAATTTTGCATTTTTTTCTTCCAGTTATCGAGCCCATGTGAGAGGCGTCTGAGGAGCTGATTATTGATAACACGTAAAATTAATATTCTTAATATACCATTGAAAAGATCTAGAAAACATGAAATACTATTCTCGTCATACGTCATTCTACGGTCAGTATACTAAGCACACATGATTATATAGTTATTTTAGCAGTAAATAAATACACGTTAAAAAAGAAATCAAGAGACTTTACCATATATACATACATATTTACGGATTTTTTCAATAATATCGATATGAACTTCCGTTTAACGTTTAACATTTTACAAAACAATTATCAGAACTTTTCAAATATACCAATGCAAATATAGAGTTTGAAAATTTTGAAGAAAGGAAACTCGGCAAGTCGGAGAAAAATCTCAAAAAGATACATTCAGGATTTCATGTTGATAATTCACCCAGGATGTATATGAAAAAGGAAGCATTGGTAGTCCTTCAAAAATTCAAAAGAAATTTACAAAAAATAAAAAAAAATTAAAATTCTTTTTGTTTTCAAATTCCTACATATTTCTGCATTGCAACTGTAAAGTTAACGTTAACCTCCAAATAACGATCTGACAAGGAGTAAATAATATTATTTATGAATCCATTTACGAGTTTGTGATACTGTTTTAGGAAGCTGTTAAAAGTAGATCTGATACGACGGTAAAATCAATGTTACACTTATTTATGAGAGTGATCCTGATGTGGCAACAGAGGATAAAAACAACATTAATCTCTGCAAACCTTTTAGCATTTACTTTATTTCACTGGGCAAGGCGGGTTCCAATAAATTACAGAATTCTGGTGATCATAAACAGCTTTCTCCAAATAAATCATTAGAGTTGATGCAAAATTCTTTGACCTCAAGCTTAATATCTGATATCTTTCTAATTAAAAGGTTTATTTCTGGACGCTGAAAAATATAATTTTTTTAACCAAAAATCGTGGAAATATCTTTGATATGAAATGTTAAGGAACGTCTTTATAGAAATTCTGGGGCATGGAGAAGTAGTTATCTATAAAAGCAAATAGTTTATTTTTCCATTAAATATCATTTTTATAATTATGAAACCACAATAACGTAGCTTTTAGTTGTTTAGACAAATTAAAAAAGGTTATTTTTCAAACTGGTCAAATTGACAACTTATAATTTTGATAAGGATATATACTTGTCATGTGATTTAATATAAATATCACATCTTTTTCATGTCAATCGGTGCTAAAGTTTCTAAACATGCTTTCTTGCTTACTATCTATCCAAACTTAAAAATGTTTATTTTCCACAGAGGAAACGAACGGATTAAAGGATATGCATGAAATCCGCAACAAAAAACTATGGCGTCTGCTATCCTTGAATATTTCTGTAAAATTCCGTCAGACGGGATCTTAAAATCAAATCATCATATATTCCTTTCCTATGCTACTTTGAAATTAAATTTTGATATTAATTAATTATAGTAGACCCCAATGAATTTGTATATTGATTGGTGTCTTAATCTTGTGCATAAGATACCAACAAATGAAATAGCAACAAGACGTTTTGACTAAATTAAAACTAGAAAATTATTCTTTCATCTCGATGGAAAAGGGTCAAACAATTGTTTGAATAAAATCTAGATATGTAGTTTTATCAGATTATTTTCCTGTAAGCGTTGTAAACAAACCTTTCAATATATAATTGCATATAAAAGAACTATTACTTGCGTGTATAGGATACAATTACTGGATTTTTGATTGTCATTGTCTTTCACCTTTTACAACTAAAATAAAAAAGAAGGTTATTTAATGTAAAGTACTGCTTTCTGGTTCTTGAAAACTGGTTATTGTTGTTGACTTAATATCTGTAATTAGAAAAGGATTTATATTTACAAATGTACAATGTTTAAGGGTTATTGTATTCCTCCTTCTGCAATGGGAATTCGGAAACATTAAATTTTGCAGAAAGACCTTCAGAAATTTCACCAGTATGGTATGTGCTAAAAAAAAAGTTTTCTTTTCATTAGAAACTGAATCTAGAAATTACAAGAAATCAATATGAATAACCAAGAAAAATCACAAACAGATATATCATTTAACGTGAGATGATTCCCATTAAGACGCTACGGTGTATGTTTTTTTAATGATGATAAAGCACATTAGCTCTCACTTGATATCATTGTGAGCCTGTTGAAAAGACATAATCATACACTGGACAATCCTGACTGTTCGAATGTAGAAATTTTAGTATTTTATTAGCATCAGCTTTTCTATTACAAGCACAAAAAATATTTTATATATATAGGAAAACGATTTTAATAGCAAAAGACTACCTAACTCTATCATTTTCATTTAGTTGCATACTTTGATGAAGCAATTATAGTAATGAGAGCAATGATAGGGTAAGCCGTGGACTGAGGAAGTCTACTCTCTCTCTCTATTGATATTTCAAGTCAGGTTCGAGGACTTGCAGCATGTTGTTAGATCTGGTAAACAATAATAATCAGACAAGAGCATACATCAATCATTATACTGGGTGATAAAGCTACTTGGCAAACAAAATCAATGAATGGATTCAAAAATTGTATCTGAGATGTCAGAATCTTTTAGAGCAGGTGCCGGACGCAGACCTTCCATGGCTATCGACCTTTGTTTGGGAGTTGAGAAGTCTTGCATGACACTTATTAATCCAAAGATAGAACTGATAAATTTTGAAAAATTAACGGAAGAAACAAACCGAAAACAACCGGAAACTTACCAAGAGTAATAAAAGCCATTTCTTTCTTCTTCTTATTTTTTTTAAAATTGACAATGTTGAAAATCTTTTTTTTTTTAATATAATGTAATTTGCATGAAAAAATGTGACAATAATACACCGCTTTCAGTGAAACGGAAGTCAACACTTCGTTGGTAGGAAGGATTTACATGGAAAACAACATCCTTAAATTGCGAACTTTTCTGTGAATATACCATGTAATTAATACGTATACAAAAAACCGAAGATATTATTATAATAGGGATGTATAATATTGGTGAAAGAATCATACTGAAAGGTGTCAGTCTGGTTTGAAAACCTCGAAATAAATAATGAAAATTTTCATCTGACACTTAAGTTCTAGAAAAGCAATAGCTAAATCTTTATTTGTACCTTTTTGTGGGTTTTTAATAAATTTATTTATTTCCATCCCTTCAATCCTCATCTTTGAAGTTTGAAATCAAACCTAGGCTAATAATCGCGTGAAGTAAACATTTTTATGAGATTTATTAAAAAAAATGTCTTTCAAATGTCTTGGGTAAAAGCTACATGGGTTGAATGTTTCTGCATTCAGTCTTCATTTGTCAACAATTATCAATGGTAACTTGATAGAGTCTTTGTTCTTATTATAAAAAAAAAAAACATTGACAAAGTATCATTCATTTCTTCTATGAACAGGTCAATTTATTTAATGAATATTTACTGTTACAGTTACCTACTATGTTTATCATTTCATCAAGAAAAACAAAACTGAAACTTTACTGCTTTTTCAGGAGGAGAGCTCCGTGGGATAATTTCAAGCTAGAACAAATTAATTGAATCGGAAACGGAAAAAGATTGATTGATTGTATGTTGTTTTACGTCCCATTCGAGAATTTTTCAGTGATATAAAGATGTCATCATATACCGGTGAAGGGCTTCAAATTTAGACCTTTACTCGGCACTCAGCTAGGGCCATTGAGCAGTGAAGTATCTTTATCGTGCCAACGCCTGTCGTGACAAAGGCCTCGTTTTTAAGGTCTCATCCGAAGGTCCCCCAACTTTCAATTCAAAGTGCCGCTCGCTTGGCGAAGGAACAGTTGCTACCTATTCTTTATCGACTTAGGTCAGTCGCGGCCGAGATTCGAACTCGCCACCTTCCGATCACGAAGCAAACGCTCTACCGACTGAGCTACCGTGTTGGGGAAACGGAAAAAAGTATCTTTGGTGTATATGAGCGTTTTGTGATATTTATTTTAAGGAGGATTTCCTCTGATCTTTGCTATATTTTATTTAAATTCCCTGCTGATTAAAACAAATTCTAAAGATTGAGTAGAGCTAATTAAAAACAGCAACAAAAATTAAAAGTTCAGGTCGCCCGCGTGGCGCAGTGGTTAGAGCGTCTGCTCTAGAGACGCGGCGTAAGGAGTATATCCTTACGTCGCGGGTTCGAATCCCACTGTGGGACGTGGAGACCGGTCCTTCGGATGAAACCGTATAAACCGAGGTCCCGTGTCGCAGTAGGTGCTGGCACCAAAAAGATCCCTCACTGCTCAATGGCCGTAAGTGCCGAGTATAGGACAAAATTTGCAGCTCTCCACCGGCAAGTGGTGGCGTCTCCATATGAGTGAAAAATTCTCGAGAGGGAGGTTAAACAACATACAAGCAAACAATAAAAGTTCAGGGAAATACTGCAATGTGTGATATATTCACAGTAAATAAAAAAAAACCCTTTTAGGTACAAGATGCAACAATGTCATTTGTTTTATATAAAGATGATCTAAATGAAAATTATGGGTGATTTCATTTAGAGTTCAAAACCTTTTTAACTTAACAAGAGGCTACAGGGCCTTAACGGTCAAAAGAACACAATACAGCATTGTAAATGATCCATAGAAGTACATGTATTAAAAAAAACAAAATAAACGATACCTGAAGCCCAAACCAAGAGAAATAGAATGATGAGGGATCAACAAAAAAGATTAGTCTAGTAGTCAATAGTACATCTTACAGTAGCCCTATTTACTTGCCAGACTTGCCCCCATTTGTCCTTATTACCATGCAGACTAAACAAAATTACAGTGCTTGAACACTATTACATGTAGTAAGCCCATTTCATTCTCTTTCATACTAGCCTCTCCCGGTCTTTGAAGAACATTTAAAGAACATTTCATGTACAAAGATCCGTCATTTTGTCTTATTTTTCTTTATCTATTATTTCCAAGTCTACCTGGCCATTAAAAACTATGAAAGTCCTTTTTGTATTGAATTAATAATTTATATATGTTTATGATAAAAAAATATCATTGACTAAATGGTTTCCACGTAGATTCCCGATATGGAAATAATCAACCTGTGGTTAACCCCCAAGTTTCCCAAGTTGGGAAACTTTGGAAACATGCCTCAGAGGTTTCCCTATATATTCCCGACAAGGAAACAGTTAACCTGTTGTTTCCATCATGTTTCCCATATGGGGAAACTTTGAAAATATACATTACTAACTTCCACCCAGTTTCCATTTTAGGAATCTTGTACGATATGTTTTACACTTCAACATTTCCCCGATGATAGACATTTTAAAAATTTTACCAAAATTTAATTTGACTCTAATTTACCCTTAATAGAACTGTCAGCGTAATTCTGCATAAGAAAATTGATTATGTGGCCGTAAATTCAAACAAATTGTAAATTAAATTTCACATTTTACGCTCAATAAAACTCATATAAATGCATGAATTGAAATAGAGAAGTGCGTTTTTTTTTTTAGAAATATCAATTGCAATGTAAACTGATAAGATAAATTGCACTGGCCCTTGTGGTTGCGGACATCTCTCCTCATGTGTCACAGGTGGGGACAAGTATCGCGAAAACACCTGTTACTGTGTTTGTGTATTTTTTGTATATTGTATGTTATTTGAGACTTTTTTTTTCTACATAAGGGGAACAATGGGTTGTCCTCAAGCATGTACATACGCTTAGCCTCCACGAACTCAGAGTAAATCCGGATGGCCATTGTTGATCATCGATTAAAAAATAATTAAAAGTTTCATATAAAACAAGAACAAAATATTGATAAAATGGGTTATATCAAATTTAATTTTAGATGTTTAAAGACAAGTAGAATAATAGAATTAGGTTCCAATTTTCATTACTATTTGAAAAGAAATAATTCTAACAGTTAAGAAATTATAATACTTTTCCACTGGTCTAGTATAAAACTAATGATCGAATATCTTATTTTTAATTTTCATTGTATATTAAATCAAAATCATTTTTTAAACAAATTTACGTGGATATTAAAATAAGAAAATAAATCGGCCGGGAGTCATGATTTGAACAAACTTGAATCTACATTACCTGAAGATACTTCTGTATAAAAATGACTAATAATAATAACGGCTTAGCTGTTCTTGAGAAGAAAATTTTTAAAGATATTCCTATATATTCTTATGTAAGACTTTGGCACCCTGTTGTGGCTCTGCCCTACCACCAGGGCTCATGATTGGAACAAACTTGAATCTACTCTACCTGAGGATACTTATATAATAATAATAATAATATGATAAATCATATTATATAATCATAATAATATAATGATATAATATATAAACATAATATTAACATAATATTAACATAATATATAATTATATAATCATACTTATATAATAATATGATAAATCATGACTTTGCTGTTCTCAAGAAGAAGATATCTAAAGAATTTCCTATATATTCCAATGCAAAGCTTCGACCCCCCCCCCTCCCTTGCGGCCCCGCACTACCCCGTAGGCTATGATATAAACATATTTGAATTTAGAGTTTTAATAAAGCTTTCTCACATAAGTTTCATCTTTTCTTGCCCAGTGGTCGTAGGAAGAAGATTTTTAAACCTTTCCACCAAATTTTTACGTATTCTTAAACATCTCCCTTTGAAAGAGGGCGTGGCACTTCCTGTGAACAAACTTAAATTCCCTTCACCGAAGGATGATTTGTGGCAAGTTTGGTTGTAATTGGCCCAGCGGTTCTTGAGAAGAAGTCGAAAATGTGAAAAGTTTACAACGACCGCACAAACACTCTTTGATCAGAAAAGCCCACTTGAGCCTTAAGCTCAGGTGAGCTAACAAGTGTAAAGGCACAGCTTCGTGAATATTTAGGGAGCGAAAATTAATCTATAAAAGAAACATATATTAGAATGAATCCTGTCACTAATAATTTTGTTTTTTTTTTAAAGTATGTGTTTACCAGCAATTCAATACAATACCCTTCATTACATGATTTACATGAAACAAATATACATGTAATTGTCTAGCCATAGCAAATTTATGTCAATGAATGTGCATAGTTTGTATTTAGTTTCAATTCGCTTTGCATGTCACTTTTGTGTCAACGTAAATAAAAATCTGAAATTACATAAAATGTTATTGGAAGTTAATGAGTGCCACGTTGAAATTTTTTCTCTTCAAATTCCAACTTTATCGTTGGTAAATACAACTTTAAAAAAATGAAATTCCAACATTAAAGTTGGTTTTTCCAACTTTTACCTTGGATTTTTCATCTTTAATTTTGGTTTTCCAACTATAAAATTGTTAATTCCAGCATTAAAGTTGGTACTTCAAAATATAACCTTGGCATTTCCATTTTTAGATGTGGCTTTTTCAACTTTGATGTTGGCTTTTCAAATTTCAAGTAATTCCAATTTTTAAGTTGTTCATTAAGTTTTAAGATGGTGATCCCAACCCTGAAATGGTAATCCCAGTATTAAAGTTTGTTTTTCCAACTTAAAACATGGAAATTCCAATCGTTAATTCCAACATTAAAGTTTAATCTTGGCTTTTTCAACTTTTATTTTGGCTTTTTGAACTTCAGATTTGGTAGTTCAAACCTGAAAGTTGGTAATTCCAACATTACAGATGGTAATTAAAACTTTGATTTTTGTTTCTTTTTTAGCTCTACTGGTCAGAGACCAGAAGAGCTTATGCGATAGTAAGGTGTCCGTCTGTCTGTCTGTAAACAATTTTCAAAGCGCTACTCCTCCTACAGTTTTAGTCTGATTTCAACATAACTTAGCAAACAGGTAGACTACACTGAGATACATAATTCTGTGTATCGGTTTTTGATTTCGATGAACGGTGTTGCTATGGTTACTAGAAATAGAGATTTCTGGGAAGTACTTTCAAAACGCTACTCCTTCTACATTTTTGGTCTGATTTTAATATAACTTAACACACAAGAAGACTACACTAAGATACATAATTCTGTGTATCGGTTTTTGATTTCAATGAACGGTGTTGCCATTGTTAGTAAAAATAGAAATTTCTATGAAATACTTTCAAAATGTTTCTCCTCCTACAGTTTTGATCTGATTTCAGTATAACTTGGTACACAAGTAGACGACACTAAGATACATAATTGTCTTTATTTATTTATTTTTATTTTGTTGCCATGGTTACTAAAATCAAAATTTCTGTAAAATTCCTTTAAAAGGCTATTCCTCTTACAGTTTTGATGATTGCAATAAATCTTGCCACAAAAAGAGACTAAACCAAGGATCATTATTCTATTTATTGCTGTTGCAAAGTTTCAAGTCCAAGTGCTACTTTTATCTTCTTTTGTTATAAGTACAAACCAGTAGAGCTACAGTCTCATCAGAGACCTCTGGTTTAAATTGGCTTCTTTAACTTTGAAGTTGGCTTTTCCAACTTTCAAGCTAGTAATTCTAACTTTTGTTAGTTATTCCAGCATCAATGTTGGTAATTCCACCTCCAAAATTGGGTTTTCTAAGTTTCATATTAGCTTTTCCAACTTTAAAATTGTTAATTCCAACACTAAAGTTGGTTATTCTAACTTTAAAGTGTGAAAATTGATATTTAATTCCAATTTTATTATTCCATTTCGGCTTCACGCGTGTTAATTGTGTGGTTGCATACGCCTTCCATACTGAAGACGTCGTACTGCTCTTTAATTATAACCGAGAGAAAAGATTTATATTAAAGAAATATAGAAAGGGTCAAATAAAGAATAAAGAAAAAAAAGAAAAAAATATCTTCATTTATCACCACTGCAAGTTGATATACATATATATGCACATGAGACATGAACAAGGAAAACATTTATTAAAAATGACAACTTGTATTCTTCAACAAATGAAGTTGTTCTCATGTTAACACCGATAGTCTGTATATATACATACGTAGGAAGATATAAACATTTATTAATATTAAACATTTTAAGAAGTTGGATAGAGCAATCATGTTTGGACTAATGCTTTTACACCTAAAAAAAAAACCTATAGAAATTATAGAATAGTATGATTTTTCAGTATTTTGAAATCCTCTATCCTCATTTACTTTTCTTTTCCGCAAGTCGCCCTCGTGGCGCAGTTGTTACATGTAGAACGTTTGCTCTAGAATCGAGGCTTAAGAAGTTGATCCTTACGTCGCGGGTTCGAATACCAGTGAGGGATATGGAGATCGGTCCTTCGGAAGAGAATGTATAGACCGAGCTCCCTTGTCGCAGTAGATACTGGCACGAAAGAGGCTGCTCACTGCTCAAGGACCGTAAGTGCCCAGTACATGTCTAAATTTGCAACCCTCCACCGGCAAGTGGTCACATCTAAATATGACTGAAAAATTCTCGAAGGGGTGTTAAACAAACAAGCAAACGAATCTTTCCCGCAAAACATTGCATGAGCAAAACTGAAAATAAAGCCAATTTAAAGTTGAAAAAGCCACCTTTAAAATTGGAAAAACCAACGTTAAAATTGGAAAAGCCAATTTCCAAGTTGGAATTTTAAGGTGAACAAAATTCCAACGTAGTACTAGTATGTGCCATAGTACATGTAGCTGTTAGCACTGCTTTTGTAACGAGTGCCACCAGCAAAAATGGTTATGATACATGTAAAAAGTCATGCTCTTTCTTTTGAGTAACTTATTTCCTAGTTACACATTAAAATTTGTTAAATTGTTAATTAATTAACTCATCTGCATTTCATATCCTTTTATTTCCATTGTCTGGTTCGTAGAATAATCGATGCATTAGGTTCAATTTGGATCGAGCCAACATAAACATTAAGAACAAACAACACTGAAATTCTTTATAGAAAAGTTTACAAGAAACCTCGTGCTTTTAATTAAGTTTAATTATATAAAGTTAATAAATATTCATCATTCGGATCCACTGAGTTAAAAGACGGAAAAAAGTGATTATCCCGTTTGTGTCATGAAAATGATTCGCATAATTCTTTTTCTTTTTTAAGAAAGGTTCTTATCTATCTTTAACTATGAATGTCCGCTTTGCTAATATCAGATGCATTATCTCTTCTGCTTGTTTTAGGATTGATTTTCTTACAGAGCATTTGTTTGCTGGAATTACTCTGATACACGCATTCCCTACAAAGAATGAATTTATATGAATTTCTTGAGGGTTCAATCTGGTTAAGCTAGGATAAGAACTATTTGATATGAATTAAAACTTTTAAAAGAAATCAAACAAAAAAAGGTGAATACCTTTAGCAAGGAACAAATAACTTTTTATTTTATTGTTTACATCCCATGTAAGAAATCTAAAAATAGTTCGAATGACAATCCTACCATGTCATATCTTGCTCCTTCTTCTGATGTTTAGTCACAATAGATTAATTTTAACTCTCTTAATCAATCACTTATGATACTTCTTATATAAATGGGCAAACAAAATTTTTAAAAGGAATTGAATTTTCTTTTCAGTTACCTTACATATTGAAGTTTATTGGTGTCATATTGTAATTTTTGAATTTACCGGGTGGCAGTAAATACAAAAATTACAATATGACAACTTGTAATTTTTTATTTACTACCACCCGGTAAATTCAAAAATTACAATATGACATTGGCCTCCTTTTTTTTTCATTTTTTGCTGTAATTAACATTAGAACAGGGAGAAGCGAAAGACTTTCAAAAATCAGATCCGACCGGAAGTGTTGAATAAAATATAACAGCTGATATCCACCACACGTACATGTATGAGAGTGACTAATCACAATCTTTGGAGACAAAAATAGCACGGATTAAATAATATACCAAACAGAGAAAAATTTGAAGACTTTCTCATGACAGAAATTGACTTTACTGCTGATTTTAGAACCTTAGGGGAGGACAGTTTTAATCATTTTTTATCTAATCATAAATTTCCTATATGGCTGACTACTGTGAGTATTTTATTTTCTTATAGCACTTTGTTCCGGATTCATTTTCCTTTTTTTTATTAAATGACTGACTCTCTTGCCTTCAGCACAGCTAATGCGATAATTGCTTTCACATTTTTCTTGAGTTCATTGCTGGTCTTATTGTAAAGAAAATCCTGATTAGGATCTACATCAAGAGAGTTGGAAGATTTTGAAGCTCCAGGAGATATATCTCTCTTGCATTACCGACATCATGGCTTGTGACATTTAGCATTTCAGTGTCAAAACCATTCTGCGCTTTAATAGTCACAATTGATGTTGTATGAGTGTATGGAAATTTCAGTCTTGTGTACCATATTTCCTGCACTTACCATTACTATTAGGGTATAAATTCCAAGTTCTTTTACATACTAATGGGAAATTGAGATGACAGGCTTCAAAGGAATATGCAAAACATTTGTGACAAATAGAACATGATGTAAAATGGGAATAGAAATTTGTAGATGGTAGATTAAATTTGCCTTGCCATTGCATTTTATAGATTAATGCTATGTATTCTATATTTCGATAGCAATATTGTACATTGCATTCATTATCTCATGCGCAATTTTTAATTCGTATATGACTTTCTAAGTACATGTATATATTCAATAAGGCTATAATATAAATGGATTTTTTTTTTAAAAAATCAGATATGAATATAATACTTTACATTTAAACTTGGAAGATGGAGAAAATAGACACACTGTATGGAGAAAACAAAAATAGAATACACATATAAGCATTGGCGATTAAGTAAAAAAAATCTCAAATATATTTTCAGGAATCGCGAATAAAGGCACCGTATTATGGAAGGTACAGAAGCCCATTTAGGTATATAAGAGATTAAATTCGTTATAAAGAATTCAAAAAATTGTTATTACGATTTAAATCTATACTTATAAATTAATATTAAATTTTGCTAATAAACTCCGAAACGGGTGCACCAGAGTTCTTACTAACTCCTCTTTGAATACACTAGATACAAGATGATGTCCGTAAGCTATATTCAGATTTCACTCGCATAGTAAGTATCGTACATTAGATTAAAAGTCTACTTTCATTTTCGATAAATAGCCATGAAATAGCAAAAATGAGTGTATGGTGGTGGTTCCGGTTGGCAGATCTAAGTAACTGGAAATTTTTAATGAAACTGACAACAAGCAATCGTTTATTTATTTCATAAAACGCCATCACTGAATTATTCAATCAAAACTTGATTTAAACGATATAAAAGAAATAAGTTGTGATAACCGATTTAAAAGGGAAATGTGCAAATTATTTTCGTCATTCACCGATCTTAATATTGACGGAAACGTCTAGAACATCATATAGCATCGAGCCCGATTTTAAAAAGAAAAACGAGGCGATTATAGCTGCATGAACATAAAAAAGAAAGCTGTTGTGTAAATGGTCATTGAAATGATGGTAAATCATTGATAACACTATAAGTTGTGAATATATTTATATATCGAAAGACTATTAGTAGGTTTTCCTAATAAATTTATCGGTAAAATTTGTATATTCCTCACTGAGAGCATAGTTGCAACGAATATGAAGTACAATTTGTACTCATTTGTATTCAATTTATCATTAAAATGTGCATATTCGCTGCTTTTATCCTTGACAGAAATGAAATAAGAGCACCTTTAGTACAATATCCATAACATAGTATAACAGGTTTCACTATAAACGTCAATTAATGAAATTTTTTTTTCCAAGTTTTTACAAAGAGGGGAGGGGGATGGTGACGTACATCTACTTTTGCTCCAAAGCTAAATGCGGGATTTTGAACAAAGTATATCTTCCCGCTATAAGCCTGTAAGCTGTCATCAGAAACTACAATATATATTATTGGAATTTTTCTGTCGGTAGTGGTATAAATTCAATTCCCCGCGCTTGCGCGGGATTTCATCTAGTTTGTTATAACAAATTCAACAATCTGTTATATCGAATTCAAAAATATTTTGATAGGTCCTAAATGGGCTTCCGTAGTTATGCATTTTCTAATACAAAATTGATAAACAAAGATATTTTGGATTTAAAAAAAAACCCATAGGTATCCAGGAATTTGGAGGAAATTGCGTGTTTTTAATACTTATATGGTATTTTGTTCAATTATACATACTACATGGTGTAAAAAGCTTGTGCCATCATTGCAAGACATGCCATATCCATTTTAATTTAGATCGTGCTAATAACCATTGATTTTTAAGGCTTAAACTTTTTACAATACCGTTTTTTAGACTTCAAAGAACCTTGGAACAAAATGATATGCATAGAATGAATATTGTTGCACGAAAAGATTTCAATTTTAAGCTTCATTTTGATACTTTTTAAAATAAAATTATAATTTTAAAAGTTATCCCTCCATGTTGAGGAGCGGATATCCTTAAATGTCCACGATTTGGTCGACTGGTTGGTTACGCACATAGGAAAATGTTACATTGAAGTACCTTGTCATGTTGTAATATTTAAGTCTGCTTATCTCATTAGTTATAATAGCAATTGTAATCTTAAGACTAAAAATAAATAATAAACACCTATAAGATAATATGGTATACATGTAAATAGAAGGAATTACATTGAAGTTTCAGAAGGTCGGTGCTTTCGCTCTCGGTGCAACTGAACCAAAATTTATAAATGGGTAAAAAAATTTAAACTGGCAAACGACTTGATTATTTGTATAAAAACATAATAAATGCTCCAACCAAAAACTTCTCAATTCCTTAGTGCTTTAATTTAGACTGGTAACTCATACTACTGAGCTATCATCGTTGCACAAACAAAGTGAATGTTAAAAATGACAATGAAGCAACACATTTAGACAATGGGATCTTTTTTTGGAAAAAATATCACTTTTTATGGTCTCTGGAAATGTTTGCTCGTTTCTTTGAATTGTAATGCTCACAACATTTTAAAAAGGAGATAAACAAGATATAGCATATTTTTAGAAAAGTGTTTTAAAGTGCATCATTTGCACCAAATGACTTATCTAATCGTATTTAATAGAATATTTTTCCGAAAAATAACAAAACATGTTTTGGATGATAAAAGGCCGCAGCTTTAATAATTGTTTCAATGACAAATGTCAGACAAGCATTTAACAATCATTGGGTGCCACACACCTAAACTGGTAACGAGCGTAATGGCACCTCGCCTTCTAGAGTAAGCCATTGCAAGGCGTAACAATATGTATTAATCGACTCCTAGGGTACCCCTTAGCGAGTCAGCTGGGATATCAATGTAATTGCCTCCTAGGGGATTCCTTAGTGAGGCTACTACCTGTTATACCGAACAGGTAAGCCCACTATACCGAGTAGGGCAAAATAAAACCACCCGTTATACCGAACGGGGTACGAGGTTATTGTTATACCAAACAGATCCCTCACACAAGCTCCCAATGCACTCCATAGCGACCTTAATGTTAATTTTATTTAGCAAATCAAAACATTATATCGGGGAAATATCTCTATTTCCTATTTCACAGGAACCCAATACATCAAAAGAATTAATGTAATGTTAAAATTTCACGTTTCAGATCCATGAAGTTTTCACTTTTCAAGTATGCCCAGATTCCTGCCAAATGCCAATCAAATGCACCCTCGTTCTTTGATGAAATAATTTCAAAACTATGTGTTCTTAAAAAATATTAAGTGCTTAAAAATTGGTTTGTTACAACTCTCCAAGTGATTATCAAGGATAGCGCTATAGAGAATGACAGCTAGGAGGTTAAGAACAATTAAAAAGAAAGCAAAGGCAAGTTAATGTTAATCCTCTGTTGTATTACTTAAAAATAAGAACTTATAAAAGTAAGCTCTCTTGTATCGAAGGTTAAAAGCTTGCAAGAATTGAACATGCATAAGGAAAGAAAAAGAAAAGAGGCGTACGCGTGGGGAAGAGTTGCAAAAAACATAATTATACATTATATTACATTTTACATTAAAGACTTTAAAAAATGCCTGAATCTTTCTTTTTGTCACTAGTGACACATCTGTTTCTTAGCATTTCGCTATGGCTACCAGTATGGCGGAAGGGTTACGAGTATTGAGCCAATGCAAAGGGGCGCATGACTTTTGATGCATTTAGAGTTAAAAACAACCAACACGAAAAGTAACATTAAAAACTGTCCACTTTTGCAGACTCAAAATATTTAGCTTTACAAAATAAATGTCACAATTCGACGTACCCTTGTTAAAAATCCAGTACTTGGTGAGAAGAACAATGGTGATTGAATAGGATATCCTAAGGTGTTATACTCAGTAACGATTTATAAAGATAAAGTAGCTTACGATACTTCACTTCAATCGTCTTTATCAAAAAAAAAAAAAACTCGGCTGAACGAATAAACAGGCAACAATACATATCCTACCAGATCGCGTGATAAAATCTATTTCCCTGGAAAAGAAGCCAATGCTTCATTGTCGCGTTTAATAATCCCTAGTAGGATATCAACTTAAAATTCCTTTGTCTACGTATTGTTCAGATACCTTATCTTTAATGCCTGAATAAAGGGGAAAATATTGTTTGTGAAAGTGATAAATGTGATTTACACATTAAAAACAAAAATTGAGATTGACATCCTCTCCGGATAGTAGCCTGTATGTACTTGTTTTTACTTACAGAAAATATACAATGAAGTGAGGGATTATAATTCAATCCTATCAGTATCACTATCAACAATGTATTTTATGTAGGGTGTTCATGATAAAGCTCACTAACAATTGCTTCAAATGCGGTAATGTGCTAAATTCCACTACGTACATCATAATTACATATGAAATAGTTAAGGACAGCTCTAAAATAAGTCCTACCAACTCTGCAATTACATGTACATATGAGGCGCCGTTTTGGTATTTACTGCCAAAAAGTGATATCACCTATTCGAATAGGTGATATCACCTATTCGAATAGGTGATATCACCTATTCGAATAAGTGATATCACCTATTCAAATTGAATAGGTGATATCACCTATTCGAATAGGTGATATCACTTATTCGAATTGGTGATATCACTTATTCGAATAGGTGATATCACTTATTCGAATAGGTGATATCACCTATTCGAAATGAATAGGTGATATCACCTATTCGAATAGGTGATATCACCTATTCGTGCTGAATAGGTGATATCACCTATTCGAATAAGTGATATCACCTATTCGAATAAGTGATATCACCTATTCAATTTGAATAGGTGATATCACCAATTCGAATAGGTGATATCACCTATTTGCATTTCTTACAACAATAAATAATGAATGCTCCCTTCCTCAAGATTATCTACATTTTCATTGGAACCAAGCAAATTCGGGCTGCATTAGGGTCTGTAAGTCTCGTCACGTGACTCGCGAGATTTTTCGATAATATTAACTTCCGGGTACCTCACACATGGAGATGCAAGATGTGTATTGGGTTATGCATGTTTATGGTTTACACAAAGCGTATAAGGAAAGTTTAAGCAGTTGTACAAAGCCGAAGGGTTCTCTGACTTACGATGGATAAATTGAGTGTCATAAAAGCTTGGGTGCGAGCAAGTAGGAGGAGAATTTCGATCGAAGTACAGGTAAACAAGTCAGAGAATGTCACCTGCTTCTTGGGTATTCTTGGGTGAAATAGAAGTCTTATATTATACATTTGTATCTGATTAGAATAGTTTTGTTATAATCATTACAACTAATTTATTAACAGATTTTTCTTGAATTCGAGGATAATGATGTCATTACCAGCTGATTAAGGAGGAGTAGTGTAAGTCTCAGATGGGTACGAACGTCATCTTGTGACAGCATCACCTTTGTTTGGGTAAATAATTTGTTCAGAATACGCTTCATTTATCAACAGAAATTAAGCTGTTGCATGTCAGTGGGTCTAGTTTTATAAGTATTCAATGTTTGAAAGCACTTATCAGGTCCAGTACAATCTTTTGATTTAGCTATATAGCTTTATTAAGCTATTCAGAATAGATAGAACGTTCTATCGTTAAAATGATATTGTCCTACGGACCCGGTTTAACGATAGAATTTGTTCCGTGTATTCGCAATGTAGCAAAATAAACATGGGCGATAACTCGAATTCTCTGCATTTTGTATGAAGAATCCAGAGAGTTCCGAATGTCAACATGGCGTTAAATTTGAAGCGAGGAAAAAAAGTTGAGAAAATGAGTTGAATTTTCGTATATATATGGATTAATTTGTAGGTTAAAAGGCATATACAATCTCAAAAATGTTTGTTATGATTAATTTGGTAGTTATTTTCAATGCAACGTACTCCTTTTGTATTCTTCAAAATCATTTCGGAGTGGATCCACTCCGATTTGCTACATTGCAAGTATATGGGACGTATTCTAACTGTGGTGAGGGCTTGTCCCGAGACACAGTTAGATTATTCCAACTATATTCAGAATAGCTTAATTTAGCTATTTTATATCAGTTTTTCTTAAATGTATACTTTTCTCAGCATGCACAAAAAGTCGCACCTTGGTGCAGTGATGATACTCAACCTTGAACTCATCTGAAATTGATGCATTATAAAACTCACTCATTAAAATCTCCTTGCATTCATGTAATAATTTTTAGGCCCAAATACTGTACAGCAGTCCTCAAAATACTGGAATTTGGGTGAAAATACTGTACATTGTTCATAAAAAAACTGTAAAAAATATCAACCAAAAATCAATGTAAGAGGTTCATTTTTAGCTCTTCTGAGCCAAAGGCCCAAAGAGCTAATGCTATGGCCATTTGTGCGGTGTGCGTAAACTTTTTAGAATATGGGCCATAACTCAAGAACCCTTTGGCCAATTATTGTCAAATTTGTCACAGGGTATCCTTGGGCCAAGGGCTTCCGTTTATACTAAAACTAGGGTTGTGACCCTTAAACAAGGGGAGATAATTAGGAAAATAGAAACAAAAGAGACTTTGTACTCAAAGTTCTAAAAGTTTTTAGGCTACGTGCGCAATTGATACAGTTACTTCTTCAATGAAATTATAAAGGAGGCCAATTATGGTCAAGAAGATAATTGATTGGTAATAATTCAGTACAATGAGAAGCAATCATACTTATCCATGCCTCAATGCACACAAGGTAGTGGACAGTTACTCAAATAATAGAAATTTATCTTTTGCTTAAAAGTATTCAAAAGTTGCAAAGTTGGAGATATCTTTGATTTTGCTTGTTGTTTCGATAGCCCATAGCACATATATGAATGGTCAAATACATGCAACTTTTTGTCTATTTCTTACCAAAATAATTTTTGTGAAAAACTGCATATAAATAGCTAAATTAAGCTATTTTGAATAGCTTAATAAAGCTATATAGCTATTTCAAGCTATATAGCTAAATTAAGAGATTGTACTGGACCTGCTTATTTCCCAACGATAAGACTTTCTTTATGTATTCTGCAAATTCTCTCTGCATTTATCATTGAACAAAATTCATATGACTGCAATTATATGACCATACTCTTCAGTTTAGAGAGCATGTTATAGAGGATATTTTGGTTAAAGTTTTGGTCTGTTAAGGTTTCAGTCTGTTTCAGTGTTTGAAATATTCTTTCATCTTACACAATTGTATACATTAAAATTTATTTTATAGCTAAAGTACAAGAGAACTGCAGCATGTAAGACTACATGTACATCGACTTTGAATAATCTACCTGGTATATCCTCAAAAAGGCAACTCAAATACAGGTATGAAATTGATGTCACAAAATAAGTTTTTGGACTTACATTTACTCTTATAATTCATATACATATAAAGCATATAAAAAATAGAAAAGAATTAAAGGTTCATCAGGTGACAGCTCAATCATGTATGGAATATTATTAGGCCAAATAAAAAAATATGTGTGGTTCCCGTTACCCGACCGTCCCTATTTTAGATCCCCGACCCTTAACTTTTTTCTGGCAATTTTCATATTTATTTTCCGGAATTTTCTGTGATTTCCGTCATCCACTTCGGTATTAGTTTTAGTTCCAGCAATGGCGACCTCCATGCAAAAATCGTTTCAACACGTAGTGCAAGTGTTTGATGGTGTTAAATCTAAAGCAAGCTAGCATGGCGCAGCAGAATACCTTTTTCCAGCGCCATGTTTTTTGTTTGTTTGTTTTTTGGTTGCCAAAATTAAATAAATATGCCCAAGAGTGGCGAGATTCAGTTAGTTGCTCTGTTTACAGCTGGTTTATAACAAGTGCATGCTGATTAGTCCCTTTATTATTAATGCACGCAAAGGTGTGAAGTCAGGATAGGAAATCACTTCTCGCTTGAAAGCACACAGACAGCTGGCCAGGTAACGTTTTTTGGAGTTAGAGGGAAGATAACATGAGAAAACATTTATTTGATTGCATTGATTACGCAAGAATTAGCCCAATGTGTAAGATAGATTAACTTGTAAATTATTAAATAATTTATATCAGGATCGTTTCTTTTAAACCGAAAGTAGAAAAAAAAACAGTTCATGAGGAAACGTGAAAAAGAAGACTGCTGATTTCACCTGAATAAAGTCAACTTGCAAAACACCAATATATATGAGAAATGAGCTTGGAAGTATGAAGTCTTCAATGAGGCAAAAAGGTTTCATGAAAGGATTTAAAATTTTAATAATATTAAATATTTGTAATTCTGACGAATTTGAATCATTCTATGTCATGTTGCTTAGGTGATTTATTTTGTTTTAAACATTACTGTACAAAGTATAGGTGTCACATTCTTTTCCTCTGACAGCTCTTAAAAGTTTATCGTTCAAAATTTATTATTAAGTAAAATAAGAACTATTCTGGATAAAAGTAATTAATTTCATTTATAAACACTGATTTTAAACAAAAGGATGTTCACCTTGGACTTTATTTTTTACAAAAAGAAAAGATTGTGTTTTCATTATTTTTATGCCCCTGGATTGAAAGATCCCGAGGGTATATTGTTTTTGTCTTGTCTGTCTGTTTGTCTGTTTATCTGTTTGTCTATCTGTCTGTTGTCAATTTTAACCTTGCCCATAACTTTTGATTGGTTGGAGCTATGACTTTCATATTTCACATGTGTATTCTTTGTGACAAGACCTTTCTTTGGGTACCATCATATTTGACCTTTTGACCTTGACGTTGGAGTTTGACCCACTTTTGCAAAATTTTATGAGACCTTAACCTTGACCATAACTTCTGAACAGTTGGTGCTTGGGGTTTCGAACTTCACATGTGTATTCTTTGTGACAAGGCCTTTCTTTGAATACCAACAACTATGACCTTTTGACCTTGACCTTAGAGTTTGACCTACTTTTGAAAAACTTTAACCTTGGCCATAACTTTTGAACGGTTGGAGCTAGGGCTTTCATACTTCACATATGTAATCCTTGTAACAAGACCTTTCTTTGGATACCAACAACTTTGACCTTGACCGTGATGTTTTACTTACTTTTAAAAAACTTTAACCTTTGCCATAACTTTTGAACAGTTGCAGCTAGGGCTTTCAAATTTAACATTTTTTATCTTTTGGCCTGGATTTTGACTTGCATTTGAGAAACTTTAACCTTCGCCATAAGATGCCATACGGGGGCATCAGTGTTTCACAAACACATCTTGTTGATTTAAAAATATTTATTTCATATTCATAACTAGGGTGCCCCCTACCAATGTTGACTAGTATATTTCACGCCACATCGAAATGCCACTTATTTTCTCCTTCACTCTGTTCATCCACAAATAAAACATTTCTTTTCTGAACCATAGTTGGAAAAGACTGAATTCAAAATAAACAAAACATTTTACTATTAGTTATGATTTATATACTCAGCTCTTCACAAAATATTTCTGTTTTTTCGCATTCTATAATATACAATTTTAGATTTTATATACCTGTATAAAGACTTCCGCAGCAGATTCCGATGGAGAAATCATGATCTATATTTAAGATTTAATGTATAATGCTTAAGATATCCATTAATTTTACTTATAATATACAATTCTGAAATTAATATCATCCTTTAAAAACAAGGACAGCACTTATCATCTTCGTAAAAACTTAACATTCTAAAAAAAGAAAATATAATATCCAAATAACAGTTAAATAATTCAATTTGCTCATGCTGATTTTCTGGATGAGTATGAACTCGAATGAATAGAATCAGCAAACAACTGTTTAAATACCCAAGACATTTTATTCACACATTAAAGCACATATCTAATCCATATGCTTAAGAGAAAACATATCTAACACTCTACACATAAAATAGTTCACTTATGCTAATGAAAAGAAATAGGTATTATTTGGAAAAATTTAGAAAATCAAATCCCTACCCACCTTCCCTATTTTTTTTGGAGGTGTAACCAGAACCACACATATTTTTTGTTTGGCCTTAATGCTGGGTTTCCAAATGTCAAAATTAAGGGTATTCGATATATTCCATACAAGTTGTCAATCATTTATAAGTGATTTGTACAGAGGTTCATTTGCATATAAATGTTGTTAACATTGTTTTATTGTCTTTATTAACTTGTATTACTAAATTTTATAAATTGACAAATTCATTCTTTTTAGAAAGTGCATATAATTTGGAAAAGAGACCATCAATCCACTGGGGGCTATCGCATGAAAGCAATGATTATAGAATATTGTAAGGTTGGAGGAGTTATAGTACAACAGGCAGGCAAGTAATGGTACTTTGTTCTGGAAATTTTTTGCCCCAGTTAAGGTTTATTTTTCTCATTCTGCCCTCCTTACAAGTAGGTGAATTTAAAACGGGACAAATTCGAAGAAGGCAGCATATATCTTTTAAACACAAATGTGTCTGATCAAATTTTAAAAGGGCAAAATTGTTTTCAAGGGTGAAAGAGTGAATATTTTAAAAATTAGAATGGGGTGAAAATATCCAATAATACAGGTTATATGTATTAAAACAGTACATATGCATTTCTCTTTTCTTTAAAATGAAAATAATTTGCTCTGTAAAAGGACAAATTTTGTTCTGATTTGTATCAAATAAATAAATATGTGCCAGATTTATTATTTTGCAGGCACCTAAGATACCATCAGTTGTGCGTCAAGCTGTGCAAAAATTCTATGTCATGTTACAGAATCTTTCTTAAATACAGGTATATGTCTGCTCATCTGGCAATCTTAGGACATCACTGGATGGTTTTGTTTAAAAAGATTACAGAGTTAACACACACTTCCAGCATGAAGACCAGCCAGTTGCCTCACCTGTCCTGACATTGTTAAAGGTAAATGGCCCTTTCAGAAAAGGATCTGACAATGCAAAGGCTTGCTAATCAATTAAAGATTTCTATTTACTAATAGGTAATTAATTTGAATTTCTGTAGCTTAAAAATTTAATGATGTGAATTAAAAGAAATATTTTAATCAAAATTATTTTTATTTCAGTACTTTGTGACAGTGAAAAGACATGGCTTTAAATTACTGCATCAGAGATCAATCCAGGTTATAAATCTGAGGAAAACAATAAAGCATCACTTCGAGCTACTTATATCACTGCCTTAATAAGTTGTCTGCATGTGTAACTAACAAAGGACAGTGACCAGTTGTACCTATGATATCAGAGGGCATCCTGAAAAACACTCATCACTAAGAATAGAAAACTTCAAATGACTTTTGTATCAATCCTTTTGAATTTCATCTGGCTTGGAATTTCAGTAGCCTTTAGCATCCTTCAAGCATTTCATGAAGTACATGTACCAATTTGCAGGTATAAAATGTTTGAAACAGATTGCTTGTCCCAAATAAAAAAAAATAAATTTTCTGCCAATTAATAGTGTCATAAGCAGTTGATTGATATCACAGTTCCACTGGCATAGTATTTGTAGTTGAATGGTGCCATTTTTAAGAAAACTTTTCACAAAAACCTGGAAAACATCAGATGGAAAGGAGCATCTACAAGAAAAACAGTGAACACTTTCTTGAATATTAACAATGATATGTCATGTCCATTTACATCCTTTATATAAACTAATTAACCAAATCATAGAGAATTATGTACAAATTTGTCCTTTTGTGTATTCATAGTGTATTAAATTGATTTTACTAATTTATAAATATTTATGTTTTTCACAGTCATTAACATTTAAAAATAGAAGTACATATAACATGAAAATATTACATGTTTAGTAGGATAACGTGAAATTGTTATACCACAAAAACCATCGCTGACCTCGCCTCGGTCAGCAATGGTTTTTAAGGGGTAAGAATTTCACATCACCCAAAATAAACAGGTAATATTTTTCTTGTTATAGAATGCATTTTAAAGAAAACAACAAGGTGAAACGAACGTGCAAACATTCTGCACAGTTAACATTTTTTATTACTGTATATACTGTTACCCGTAGTCATGCATTTTCAACCATTGGGATGTAATGTCTGGCATGCAGTATGGTAATAGTACTTGTTAACAAATGTTTTTTAAACCAATCAAATTTGACTATTTAACATGAAAGTGTATAACAAATTTATCTAGCATAATGTTGTTGTAAGTAACGATGGAATGTGAGCTTGTGTGAACTTGATCCTGAAGTATTAAGTTTTGAATATTGTAATAAAGAATTGTGCAGCCTAAACTTTAACTTGTACCTGATTTAAATGGAGTTCCGTCATTAACAAGTTGGAAGTTGTTACACTCTCCATGAGTATAATAACTGGGGGATCTGCTTCATTTGCAGATACATGGATAACACATATTCACTCAAAGCGCTGTCTCTTTTTCAGTACCTTGTGCAGCCCTGTAATATGTTATGACAAATAGAGAAAAATGCCTATTTCAAGAAAAAAAAAGTCTGTCTCATAATTGTAGAAGTATTGGAAAGGGGGGGGGGGGGGGGGGTGGTCATGAAACTTAGCAGTTAATACAGTTTGTATGTGTAAATGAAAAAAATGCCTTCTTCTTTGTAGAATAAAAAATAATTATTTTTTGAGTGTATGTGACCATTTTTATTTCTGAATAGACAGGGTAGCCTACAGAATGACCAATTTTGAGCTGACCATTTTTATTTATTGTAGTAATTAAATTAAAAAAATGTGTTTTCTACAAAGATCATATGTTATCGACGTGGTATTCAACTTTGTATTCCCATGGTCGATGCATTTGGGTACATCTATTTTTTTATTTGCTTTCAATGACATCGCATTCAATATCCCAATCTCATGTATACCTGTCCAATACTCCAAATTATACCATATTGTAAGCTAAATCAATGCTTTAAATTTATGAAACCAATCTGTAGATAAGCGTACCTTTTGAATACAGACGATTTTAGAATAAAAACGATTTAATTTTCCCTTTATGCTTAAGTATGTTGGCTAATCTTGGCCCCCTCGGAATAGCTTGTGTTTACGTTATGTAATGAAAAAATAAAGCAATTAAACGCTATTTACCTGCATCTATCAATCCATTTTCTCCTCTTCTTTGCAACAATCGGGAATCAAAACAAACTACAAGTTTAATAATTCCACTGCGATGCTTACAACTTAAGTAATCCATTGTCTCCAAGAACGCTGAGGTACCCGGGAGTAATAAAACGAAAGTGAAAGTCAACGAGACTTACAGACCCTTTGAATTTTCCTATAGTATACATGATAGATAAGTGTAATAAATATAATTTGTGAGCAAAACAAACTACAAATTCTACTGGTCTGCTTAAAACTAAATGCGAAGCTGTAATCCATTGTCTGCAAGAATGGTAAGTTATAAAACGAAAGTGAAAGTAAATGAGAATTAAAGGCTATAGTCTTGGGAGCAGTTGTTATTTCATAAATAATTTGAATAGGTGATATCACCTATTGGAATAAGTGATATCACCTATTCAAAATGATTAAGTGATATCACCTATTCGAATAAGTGATATCACCTATTCGAATAGGTGATATCACCTATTTGATTTGAATAGGTGATATCACCTATTCGAATAAGTGATATCACCTATTCAAAAGGAATAAGTGATATCACCTATTCGAATAAGTGATATCACCTATTCGAATAGGTGATATCACCTATTCGAATAGGTGATATCACCTATTCGAATAGGTGATATCACTCATTCAAATTGAATAGGTGATATCACCTATTCGAATAGGTGATATCACTTATTCGAATAGGTGATATCACCTATTCGAATAGGTGATATCACCTATTCAGAAGCTGAATAGGTGATATCACTTATTCGAATAGGTGATATCACCAATTGAATAGGTGATATCACCTATTCGAATAGGTGATATCACTTTTTGGCAGTAAATACCAAAACGGCGCCTCATATGTACATGCCACGTTTTTCCTTTTCTTTATACGACTTAACTGCATTCTTCCCTGTTATGAGTTAAAAAATATACTCGTATTTTCAAAAATCACACATGTCCTTTGAAATTGGAATTACCGGATACCATATATGACTGAGTACATGACGATGCGGTATCGACATCGATCCTGATCTGTAAAACTTATTTTCAAGTTAATGTATAGTAAAATTATATAAGAGCCCAAGCAAGCGATGTCGATATTGATTCATTTTTTTACATGAATATTTAAATGAATAGAGAGTTAGGGTGAAGGTTGGTAAAAACATGTCTTGAACATTCATGATTCGATATCGATACGATACTGTAGATATCGACGATGTCGACAGTAGGACAAACTTAGAAAGTACAGATGCATAAGTCTTGCATAAAGAAATACAAACACAAGAGCGATGACAAAAATTACTCAGTATCGAAACGATATCGTCGATATTGACAATATCGATGGTAAATACAATCTTTGTCAATGTAAAGTATTTAAACAAAGACACACATATACCACGACAATTACAGTACCAATCAAGGGTTGAACAAACATGATTTGATATCGAAGCGATATCATCGATATCGGTGATCACGATGATATAAGGAAAATTTCATAAAGTGATAGTATTCAAGTACACTCACATGTCAAAAAGCCTCAGATTTTTTTTTGGTGGGGGGGGGGGGGGGTACTATGATTCATTGAAAAATCATGATTTGATATCGATACATTGTGACAGAAAGGAAAACTTCGTAAACAGAAAGTATTTAAATATACACATAAGTATAAAGAAATAATGTAGCAAACTATGAAAAAAAAGTATTCTATCGATATTGTAACTACATCTTGTCTAGAACATAACTCTTAAAAATAGATATTCCCAAATTTATATTTAGCAATTCAATAGCGATTTACTTATTTTAATAAGGTATTCCGAAACATTTTTCTATTTTACAAAAGGTAATAAACAATAGTTATCATATATATTTAGTTAATATCTCTCTATTTTGAATGTTGTAATTTTTTAATCATTTTCACCAGTCACTAAATCTTTACAAAGATTAAATATATATAGGACGACATCTACTGAAACCAGTCGGACGCTTCTTAGTTTAGCTATATGCATGGCATTTTTCTTAGTAAATAGACTTGACTTAAAAGTAATTTCGGACAAAAAAACTTTGATTCATTTAAAATATTAAAAACTGCACAAACCTTGAGAAATCCTTCTAAATTTGCGAAAAAAACTACTTCTATTCCTTTTCGATCCAAGATCCTGCAAACACACAAATTCTACACTAATACTGTAGTTAAGCGAAAAAAAACTCATAAAATCAGTAATGATACAATTAGGCGGTATGCGATACTGTTTTAAGGGGTTGGTGTAATTGATTTTGGTAGAATCTGTAAAAATCGATGTGTCATGATAAGAGATGTTCTCATATGTTATAACAGTAGCAGGGTAATGCATTGGACTAGTACGCTATTCTATCATCGTTTATTTAATTTTGCACCGAAAAGAAAACAAATTGCAGAACGATTCTGTTACATCTCTTTCCGATAAATCCCCGTACCATTTGATAATCACTTTGACATGTCACAAATGCTTCCTCTGTTAGAAAGTAGTTAATTCCTAAAAACTAATAAGCCTAAGGGCATGTTTTTTTTTAATTTAAGTTTAAACAAACACTTTTATTCTGATGTTTTTCTATGACATATTTATAGTTCTTACTAGTTTTTTTTTCTCCATTTTTTGATGATTTTTGAGAAGTGTTATAAACTGGATAGACAGGCCTTTCAGTATATTTTTTTATGAATATATACCGTCAAGAATGAAAAAAAATATATTGAAAAGCTATACGTCAAATTAATTTTTCAAGATATTCATCTCTGTCTTTCTTTCAATCAACGTATCAATTTATAGTTAAACAAGTTTGGAATGTTAAAGAAACTCCAAAAATACTCTTTGTAATGAAGTATAGTCTCAGTAAAAGTCGTTTATAAGTATAGTCTCAATATAAGTCGTTTATAAGTAAAACAAATTAGGTATGTTAAAGAGACACAAACAGATTTTTTATAGTAAAGTACAGTCTCAGTATGCGGTATGTGAATTATACATTCAACACAATACATTTTGCAGACTGAAGAAAGACTTTTGAAATGCTTCAACCAAACATTATGTTCTTTAAGATTAATCATGTCACCTAAAGGCTTATATCAATATATTTGCAAGAATGTGGATTTTAGCTAATGTCTTCTGCGGGTGAAGCTGACAATATTAAAGTTCTGAGGGATACATTGTTTGTTCCACGTGAATTTTGAATCCCTCTCTTTTTTGTTGTTAGCTTTTAGAACATAGAAAATAAGTCATTTAGAAAATAATGTATTGAACTTAACTTTGAATATAACTACAACACTGCAATGGTAATATGGGAGAAATTTTTATTAAAATAATGGATATTGTTACACAAATCAGAATCTTGATGTCGGTATAATTGGCCAGTGTATTTGCTCAATATTATATAATTAAAAATCAAAACATTATTACAAAACAAATTTGATACCACAGATAACTTCAAGCGAATTTTCAAATGTACAATACCCATTTTGATATGTGTATTGTCTATCAAAAATGACGTTTTAGATAAGCATGCATATTTGTGAGAAAAGAAAGTTTTAATTATACTCTACAGCGAAAACATGTAATAAATGAGACTGAAAAACATGACTTCTTATTGAACAAGTTTCAAATGAATGAGTATTCTAGAGAGATGTCGGGGTACACTGAATCCACTGACACCCGAAACGTAATATGATTCATACCTCCTTGTGCGGTCAACACAACGACCTTTCCTATTGTTTTTCCTGATACACTTTATTTTAACAAATAAAATATACAACATGGATAGACATGTTGTATATTTTATTTGTTAAAATAAAGTATATCAGGAAAGACACTATCTACACTTCGAGAATACTTTACCTTATCCATATGCAGTTGTTGTCTCGCCAGACGTTCTGAAAACACTTCGGGTATTATGATTTTCTGAACGCCGAAAAATGAAAGGTTCCGAACACATTCGTAGGCGGAGGAAAAATATGTTATTTTGATGTAAATTTCGGTAAGATACTCATATAATTTTGATCAATGTTACCGAATAATGTTGTGAAGGCTTTCGTATTGAATAAAAGTAATTTTCTAGCCCGTATTGACTTCATTTAAAAGGAATATTTCGAAACAACAAAGAACCCAATACATCGGCCCTACCCCCCAGTCTCTGATATTTACAATTTTGTTTTCCTTTACCCTTAGATGCCATTTAGCTAAAGTCGTTGAAATTTGTTCAGCTGTTCCAAAGAAGAAGCTGAAAATGTTCAAAAGTTTACGACCGACGAACACCGCACGACACACGATGACGGACGAAGAGATACAATAGGTCACCTGAGAGATATAAGAGTTTTGTTATGCAAGTAAGAATTGGAAATAACCCCGGGTATCCGAGATGTGAACTAGTTATGGTATCACTTTGAGATAGTTGACTTATATAAAAGTGCAATGCATGCTGGTAATTTGTTAATAATAACGACGCCTCTGTCATCAGTTGGATCAGAAAATTACAAATAATTTCATCTCTGAGAGTATTCATATTGACAATCTGTCTACTTGATATGTTCTTGTTATTAATCATTTGGTTGTATTTTTATAAGGCCTCTTCAAGTATCTGACAGTAATTGCTTGCAATCCACATGTTCAAGGCCAGTTTTCATCATAATAAATCTAATTTTATTAATATCTATCACTATTGGAGGTTTTACTGACACCTTATTTGGTCTTCTTGTCTGTTTACATTACATTTTTATTTTGAATGTGTACGTAGGAAATATATAAATTTAAGGTGTATGACTATAAATTTTGATTTTTTATAACATTTTTATACCAATGCATTTTCAGCTGTGAAATGTCAAACTAAATGTTCTCTTTTTTGTACCCAATTTTTGATTTTCAGATTTACAGAAAGTGCTTACATATTGACATTTTTAAAAATATTTATAGGATTTTTGAAGACAATTCCCATCTCCTCGATTCAGGGTGTCTCGATATATTCACGGCAAGACAATGTATAAATTGATATGAGATATTGTAACTTGTTAAATCTAAACAAAAATTTTGTGGATTTACATTGTAGTCTCATTTCTACCATTGGCCTACGAAACACGAGAATGGATATTCCAAAACTAACGGCTAGAGATAAAATTGAAGAAATATTATAATTCTATAACATTATATCTTAACTGCAATCGCGATTAATATACTTTTGCGTATTATGAGAACATTCTTTGCAATTGTTATTATGTTGGAATACGTTTATTTTATTATTTTTTTTCCAAGACAATAGAAAATATAATTGGGAATTATAATTTTTAACTACAAGAACTGAAAAACAGGCTGTAAATATAAATACCAAATATCTATCTCGCGCAATTAAGTTGTCACGAAAACTTGGTGATCTACAGTAACTAGCTCTAGATCTAGTAATTGTGTTATGTATGCTAAAAAGAGTAAAATTTACAAGAGAATAGCATTATACGATCTTTAATTAAAACCAATTAAGAATACATGTAATTGATTATAATGGTTGGCACAACCGAGGAACTTTCCTTTATTCAGTTTTTTACTGGAACATTGTTAGTATTTGATAGCGGAAATGTTGAGAAAATAGATCAATTTAACCAAGATATTGCGACGATTTCAAGGACTCGCCATAAACTATTTTTATAGAAATTCTAAATAGTAGTTCAAAAATCAATATGGCATATTGACACATTGGGCCCTTAAACTATTTTAGCACTGCTGTTTTCTGGGAGCATCTCTTCGACAGTTCCCCATAAGAACGTTAACAATCACTGATGTCAGAAAAGAATTTAATAAAAGAATTTAAAACTTAAGACTTATCTTCATTATCATGAGAAAATAGCAACCATGTTATCTTTTTAGATAACATTTTTTCTTCATTACCTTCAGATTCGTGATGTGATACATATCTTTCTTTTCTAGAATAGAAAATCTTATTTTTTTTCTTATTGTTATATTCTAGTACATGTAAATAATGCTTTTTTAATAATTAATTCTAAATTAGTTTTTCCAAAGATGAACGAACGTTGCTTCAAAATATCAATTAAAAAGCAAGAATTGTCGATACAAAAAATACTGTATGACAAGCAAAGCCTCGATGCTTCTATCGCATAATAATTCCCACGAGTAAAGGAAAAACTTCACTTTATACATGTATCAGTTTGAATCTGTTGTTGTTAAATTCTTTGATAATATCATATATCACTAATATATCATTAAGAGTACAGAACAACACAAAGAAAATATTTTTCAATGTGACAATGACTGATGTATTTACCGTTTGTATTTATCAATATGCCAAGAGGTTTTAATGAAAATAGCATATCAGTTTATCCTTTTTTTCTTCCAGAAAAACAGGGACAATCATACAAAAAAAAAGCATGCCTCAGATCAACTCTAAATGCGAAACAGGGAAACATAATTTTTAAACAGCACAATATCTCGATCGATTGCCTACAAGAAGAATTCCTTTGTGCGCAAATGTGGCTTGAACAAGGTCCTGATGAACATTAATTACAGTATTTAAAGTCTTCCGAAGGAAATGTTGCATTTGCAGTGTGGAATTCAATTTTGTTACTGTTGGATTCGGGTTTCATTCATAAAAGAAAGCCCTTTTTTATGCCCCTGTAATCGAAGATTCGGGGGTATATAGTTTTTGCCCTGTATGTCCGTCTGTCTGTCTGTGTATCTGTTTGTCTGTTTGTCCGCAAAAACTTTAACATTGCCAATAATTGTCTCGAGGAATAAACCTGTGAAATGTGAAAGCCCTAGCAACAACCATTGAATAGATATGGAAAAGGTTAAAGTTTTATCAAAAGTATGTTAAACATCAAGGTCAAATGGTCAAAATTAATGGTGCCCAAGGAAAGGCCTTCTCACAAGAAATACACAGGTGAAATATGAAAGCCGGACCACCAATCGTTCAAAAGTTATGACCAAGGTTAAAGTTTTCCAAAAGTAGTTCAAACTCCAAGGTCAAGGTCAAAGGGTCAAAGTTGTTGGTATCCAAAGAAAGGTCTTGTTAATGTTTTCCAAAAGTAGGTCAAAATCTAAGGTCAAAGGATCAAAGTTCTTGGCATCCAAAGGAAGGTCTTGTCACAAGGATTACACATGTGAAGTATGAAAGCCCTAGCACCAATTGTTTAAAAGTTATGGCCAAGGTTAAAGTTTTTCAAAAGTAGGTCAAACTCCAAGGTCAAGGTCAAAAGGACAAATATGGTGGCATCCAAAGAAAGGTCTTGTCACAAGGAATACACATGTGAAATATGAAAGCCATAGCTCCAACCAATCAAAAGTTATGGACAAGGTTAAACTTTTTGTGGACAAACAGACGAACAGACAGACGGACGGACAGGGCAAAAACTATATACCCCGAATCTTCGATACGGGGCGTAAAAATCTGTCATTCATGTTCTAAAACTTGCTATAATATTGATCATGTTGTGTTTTATACACACTAATCGTGATTTATATGCGAAAGAAGGCGTCATATATATGTAACAAGCTTTTATTTATAATTTGTTATGCCCCGTATCGAAGATTCGGGGGTGTATAGTTTTTACCCTGTCCGTCCGTCTGTCTGATTGTTTGTCTGTTTGTCCGCAAAAACTTTAACATTGCCCATAATTTTTGATTGGTTGGAGCTAGGGCTTTCATACTTCAAATGTGTAATCCTTGTGACAAGACGTTCCTTTGGATCCAACAACTTTGACCTTTTGACCTTGACCTAGGAGTTTGACCTACTAGTGAAAACTATAACATTGACCATAACTTTTGAACGGTGGGTGCTAGGGCTTTCATGAAATATATGGAGATAACGAACAGTATTCAAGCTCAAAAGTCCATTAAACAATACAAAATAGGAGCAGAGCAAACACGGACCTCCAAACATCAGAGGTGGGATCAGGTGCCATGGAGGAGTGAGCATCCCCTGCCGATCGGTCACACCCGCCGTGTGCTCCTTGTCATGATTGGGAAATAACGAAAAATCCGTCGACGATTCAGTGTGTAAATAATGGCCTAACAATTAGTATGAAAAACGGCAGTCAGCATTTGACTCAATGATAAATTGTATTTGTTGACAAGGTCATTGTATCGACCATAGAACTTACGAAATGATGACTTTAAACGAGACAGCTGATATTCTTGTTTCATCAACTTGTTTGTCAATAATTCACCTCGTTTTAGAAATTGTACATACGTACAGCATGCTCTTGCGTATTGAATCAACTGAGAGATATATCCCCGTATGCAGGTGATGAAGGTATATTGCTGCATAAGTAAGGGAAGTTGACGATTGAAAAGTTAAAGTAATCACGTTTTTCATAAAGCTTGGTTGTTAGATTACCATTAACGTCTTTTTCAAGTAAAATATACTTCACATATGTAATCTGTGTGACAAGGCCTTCCTTTGGATACCAACAACTTTGATACTCTGACCTTGAGATTGGAGTTTGACCTACTTTTGGAAAACTTTAACCTTAGCCATAACTTTTGAACGGTTGCTGCTAGGGCTTTCATACTTCACATATGTCATCCTTTTGACATGTCCTTCCTTTGAATACCAACAGCTTTCACTCTCTGACCTTGACCTTGGAGTTTTACTTACTTTTGAAAAACTTTAACCTTGGCCATAACTTTTGGACGTTTGGTGCTAGGCCTTTCATACTTCACATGTCTATTCCTTGTGACAAAACCGTCCTTTGGATACCAACAATTGTAATCCGTTAACCTTGACCCTAGAGTTTGACCTACCTTTGAAAAACTTTAACCTTGGTCATAACTTTTAGACGATTGGTGCTGCGGCTTTCATATTTCACGTGCATTTCTTGTGAGAAGGCCTTTCCTTGGGCACCATTAATTTTGACCATTTGACCTTCACTTCGATGTTTGACTTACTTTTAAAAAACTTTATCCTTTTCCATATCTATTCAATGGTTGTTACTAGGGCTTTTGTATTTCACAGGTATATTCCTCGAGACAAGACCTTGCGTTGGGTACCAACATATTTGATTTGTATTTGAGAAAGTTTAACCTTTGCTATAAGTTGCCATACGGGGGCATCAGTGTTTCACAAACACATCTTGTTCGCATATAAATTAAAAGATTTTGCATATAATTTTTTTTTAAGTTAAAACATACATTGCTGTCAGCAACGTAAATAAGACATGACTCCCTTTACGATCTGATTATAAATTAGCAATGAACTAGCGGTATTTGTTTCTAATAATCGAGGAGAATATGCTCTACTAACACAGTATTTGAATAGCAGTACTTAATGAGGGATTCTTCTCATATTTATTGTATTAATAAATTAATGAAATAATCACAGATTCAACAAGCAAATCCAAAGAATTGTGATGCCCTGCTTTCGGTGTTTTTGTGTTTGGATGCAATGATTTTATGGCATATTTTAACTGTCTTGTTTGTGTGTCCTTCAAACTTATAGATCAAGTTTGATATGTCTCTCTGAGAGGTGTTGTCATAGGTAATGTACATGTAAAATATGAAAGCCCTATTTTCTCTGATTCAAATGTTCTTACAAATGTAAAAAAAAAAATGAAAAAAAAACCGTAGGTTAAACTTAAAGATCAAGGTAACGAGGTCAAAAGTAAGAGTACATTCGGAAAGGTTCGGACACAGGTAATGCACATGACATATAAATGCACTATTTTTTCTCGTTCAAAAGTTATCAGCTCTATTAAAATTGAGGAAAATTAGGCCAAACTTAAAGGTCAAGGAAATGGGGTTAGAAATCATAGTACGTTTGGAAAGGTCTTGTCACAGGTAATGCACATGTCAAATATGAATGCTCTACCTTCCCTCTTTTAAAAGTAAGCAGCAATGATAAAATTTTTGAAATCTTATCTTTATCTGTATGTTCACCCAGAAGAAAAAAATGGCGACTTTTTTGAGTTATCTTTCCTTTCATTTGGTAAAGATATCAGCCACAGGATTTTTTTCATGTCCTAATCGATGTCACGTAAACCTCCTGTGCTGGTAACATATGATGTCTGACTGCAACATTTTGTTTATACAGAGATCACGTACAATCAAGCAGCCCATGTGATGTCAACAAATACTTTAATTTACAGCATATGGGTGGATTAAAAAAAAATGACCAAAACACATATCTATCAACGTGAACTAAAACCTAAAAACAGGCAATGGGAATAAATTTCTGTCTCAGCATATGTCTTTAGATAGTGTCTAAATACCTGCCAAATATCTCATTGATATCTCAATTAACAAAAAAAACTATGCCCAAAAATGTCAGGAGTACAACACCTTTTTGTGACATTTAAATTTTTTTTTATATTTTTTTGAAGATCTGTGAAATAAATAATAAAATAATAAATAATAATGGTTAATGTTGAAAATAAAGACTTTCCTGATAATATTCAAAGTGTTGAGCTTTAAATGTAGTATGTAGCAACTTTTGTTTGACCAAGTTGTGGTCATGGCTGATGCTGAAAAAAAATTTATACCACGTCAGGAGTGCAACAGAAAAAAATGAACTGTTGCCAAAAAAAACATCGATTTTAAAACTCTGAAAGACGATTAAGTCAAAAAAGTATTTTCAAAGTGTAAAATAATAACTGATATACAATTTAAAACTTGAAGATGTTATATAAATCACAAGCAGCATTAATGAGAGTTACGTATCTGGGCATACCCAATAAAGTCAGCAGTGCAACATTTGATGTTTTGCTCCCTAGTATGAATTTTTAAAAAAAGTTTATTAGTATATGATTCTTTGATTTTTATATTGGAGAATAAAGACACAAAGAACATATTTACCACATAGATTTATCAATTGCAGGGTCTATCTGTGTTTCAGATCTATGTTTCTATGGTCAGGAGTGCAACACTTTTTTTTTAAGATTCAAGTTATATGGTGAAAAGACTTTATGCTAAGAAATATTCTTAATTAATAATGATGTATTTGAATAATTTAGTACTAAATAATTGACAGTTTTATTATAAAAATCCTTCTCTTTTTCAATTTTATCAATTCAGATGTGTTTTTATCTTTTCTTTTTAATTTTTTTGTATGAATGTAAAAAATAAACACACGGAAAAATTGTTAAAAAATTCAAGTAATTCCACCTCAACTTCACAGAAACAACAGAACAAGTTCTGATGTAATTTCACCTCACAATTCTACTTTAAAGACTCCCATGCTCTTGGTCAGGAGTGCAACAAATATGTTAGAAATATTGATGATCAAATATGAATAAATATAAAGATAAAAATGATGATTAGAATGTTTCTGGTTGACCTCAGTTGCTTACAATGTTTGTCTTGAAGGAAAATATACTATAAAATATATTCTATCTCCTAACTATATATTGTAGCTTCTTTTTTTTTTTTTTGGATAAATAGGGAATAATTCAAGATATAAAGCCAAGTTTAGATACTTTCATGAGTTTTAATTACGAATTAGGACTATAGATATTGCACAATTTCGTTACCACTTGTCGTTGCCAACACTTTATGATTTTTTTTTCCAGATCTATGGTTTTAATCTTTTTAATTTTACTGCAATCAGGAGTGCAAAAAAACTGTTTTATAAATATCAATGGTCTTTGCATATGGGGATAACGTCTTTTAAACAGAGTAAATCATCTCAGTCTTCCCATACATGATCATAATAAAGTCCTATCCCAACTCCAGAACCCGTTTCAGGGACGATGAAATTCGCATCATAAAAATCCAGCGAGTTTCTCTGCGGAATGGTCAAGAGCATAGAGAAAGATTTTAAAAGAATAAATTCATTTTCACAAGAGCCCCGCCCTAACTACAGAACCCCTGAACACAATCATTTATTTTACAATTATGGAAAAGGCAATCCATGCACTAAGTTTGTCTTCTGAAAACCCAAGAGCCTATGAGACATTTTTCAAAGAATATATGCATTTTCAATATATGATCAATAAACCCCGCTCTAACTCAAGAATCCCTGAACAAGGAATTTTGAATTTCACAAATTTGAAAGAAGCACTTTGTATTTTAACTACCTAGGAGGAGAGAAGAAGATTTTCAAAAAAATGATGCATTTTTTATTATATGAATTTCATAATTTTGAAAGAGAAGAGGCACTTTCCATTTTCATATCTATGTACTTTGCTAAATATACAGATGGAGAGAAGAGGATCCTCAAAGAATTTACGTATTTTCGTTATGTGATCAATTGGGCCCCACCCTAACACCATAACCCCTGATCCTTGGGCATGAGTTTCGCAATTTTGATAGAGGGTTCAGGCTCAATCATGCCAACAAATTGACTAATTGATGTCTGTTTGTTAAAAAGATTTTTAAAGATTACATTAATTTTGATGGTTGTAGCACATGCCCTCGGGCTCCTGAGGACAGGGACCATAAAATTCACAATTATTTTTCCCTTCACCCATAAATGTTATGTGCAAAAAAATGGTTGAATTTGGATCTGTGCTTTCAGAAAATGTTCAGATGTTAACGTAGGACGCACGACGACGGACAAAAACAAATAGTAATTGGTCTTCTGATTCAGGTGACCTAAAAATATAAAAATACAATTAATAATAAAACTCTTAACAAGCAAATCATTTTAATCCTGTTGTTTCACTTTTAGCTCAATGAATTTGTCACCAGTAAGTGCTCTAAATTCTTCGTCAGCATACAAAGCATGAGACATAACGGTTTCGTTTTCCATTTGAGCGAACTTGTTGGCTAGAGCGGCATAATACTTTTTATCAACATATACTGCATAAGCATGGTCATTGTCATCTCGTTTTGCACATGGACGTACACATTTGATTAACAGCTTCTCATTACAATGTTCAATTAATACATCAAGATTATCTTTTGCGATGGTCCAAAAGAGAATGCGCTCTACTTCTTCGTGTGTGATCTGATACGTGTTACCATCTTTTCCTGCTTCTATGTACAATTCAATAGGAAGAGGGGGATATTTGTGTTTTAATTTGATAAAAATAGCTGTTCTCAATTTCATTTTAAAATCACTTATTTTAAAAAATCCACAGTTAGCATCATTTATAGGCATATATCCACCTTTCATCATTAAGGTAGCAAACAGGATAAATTTTTGTTGTTCGGAGACGTCCTTTGAATACATCATGCATTGAAGGTCATCAGCAATATTATTCAGTGGGTTTTCAAGAAATGACTCCGAAGTTTTGGAAAACATGAACATTTGACAAGCCATATAACATTCTTGAGCGTCTCTAAGTTGCTTTTTTATGCTGTATTTGAAATGATGAATATTGGACGTAGAAAATTCACAAGAAGAGAGACAAAGGTCTACAAACTTATCATTTTCTCTCTCCGTCAACTGCACTAAATGTCTTCTTTCTTCCGAAAAAACAGGACAGTCTTTAAAAATATGTTGAAATTTTTGCCATGCTGTTGAAGTTATGGTAAAGATGACATAATTTTGCCTCTCCTTTGTTTTTTCTTTTCCAGAGGCGTTTTCCTCTTTCTTTATGCAATCTCTCTCTATGTCACAAATAATATCCTTGATTTTTTGTACATGATCGACATTGTGCCATTCATGGAAACAGTCTTTAAAATGCAAAAGTTTAGATCCCTTCATGTTAGATATACTTTCATATTCAGAAATATGACTAGTGGATATGATGAGATGTTCACTTTCTAATCCGTCTGTAAATTCCTCCATCATCTTGCTTATCATATGCGAGCGAGCAAAATCCCAATTGCTTACAATGGAAATCAGTCCGTTTATTTTTAGACTTTCGATGATTGAAGCGTAACAGTCTAGTGGATGCATCTTATCACTCACTGTCCTGAAATCTAAGTAGAATAAGTTTAAGTAGTAAACAATCGTGTTTCTGCATGATATTTTTAATCAATTGAGCCATGGAAATAACTCAAAATGAAAAAAAAAACCCATTAATATTGGCACCTGCAAGTTACCTGCAAGTTCTGAGAATACTATAGCTCTTCTGGTCTGGACATAATATTAACGTATGGAAAAAGACATTTATTTAAGTTTATTATCATGATTACCTGTGTTACATATCAACAGTGAAATACTGTAATTTATTTATTGAACAAAAGAGATATTTTGTCAGACATGAAAGAATATTAAAGGGATGTTCTATCACAGAAGAAGCAAAACTCGAGATTTTCCTTTCCTTTATGAAGAAATTTTGTAAAAAAAAAAAAAAAAAAACAAACAAAAAAAACTTCCTGGTAAGTTATAAAAAAGAGTAAATAAACCATCCTGACAGAGATTAAAATAGCCAAAGTTTCTTTTATTATTGAAATCCATCTTTGAGTACAATGTTTTCAATCTCACGATCTCTTAGCTATGACGTCTCAACTTTAACATCACAGTCTATATGACATTGTGTCAAGAGACAAAAGGGAAAATCAAAGAAAATATTATAATAAACAGAAAATTCAACATTTTGTATTTGAATAACATTATGGAATTTATTTCACGCGGGAGACGGAAATGTTTTATATTTTCACTCGTCCTTCGCACTCGTGAACATATCAAAAAATCGCAATATTTTATTTTTTATTTGCACTAACTACTGCACCAAACTATTTAGAACCGAAAATAAACGCAAAAAGTAGTGGCATTTAACGATAAAATCAACTAATCAACATTTGTTATTTATCGGAGCCATTTATTGATAAAAATGGATTGAAAAAAATGCGTATTGGTGTACATGTTTTTTATATATCCAAACAAAAGAACCTGTTTAAGGAGCATTTATAAAAAAAAAAATCTATAGACGAAATTAAAGAACCATTATCACATTTTATACTTAGGAATAACCTGCTTCATCTTTCTCTCGTAAACCAAAATATTTTTGGACGATTTTGTAAAAAAAAAAAATTTACCTGGATGAGTTGACTTGTGGCTTATTAATAAATCCAACCTTTCAGGATCATCTGAAAAAAATATGGTATTGTTCAAAACTGTATCATTGAAAAAAGAGTTACAAGACCATATTGAAAGTAAAAGTTCAATATACCTTTGTTTTCTCTTTTCTTTGATTTTTTCCAAAATCTGTACAGGAGAAGAGATACAAACAAACAAATTAGACTGACAAGGATTCCACCAACAATGGGACCAATTATAACCTTGTTGTTTCTATCGATCATATCGCCAACGGTAGAATTTGGTAACAGTGTGATGTTCATTATGTCTTCTCTGAAAAAAAAACACAAGCAACGTAGGAATGTTTGAATTTTAATATGATTTAGCGTGCCCCTAAGTCCCACTCTTGAATTTTTGTTCTTTTTTAATTGTTTTTCCTCAAATAAAATTTTGAATCTTTATCGTAGCTCCGAGGAGTTCCTGGGTTACGATTTGAAAAAATATGATCCTGCAGTACATTGGTATACTCTATAATCATGGCCCAGTGATTCTTGAAACAAAGTTTTTAAAATATTTTTTTCCGATCTATCATCCCATTTAAAATATAGGCCCCCTATTGTGATTCCATCCTATCCCCCGATCATGACTCAAATCCACTTAAATATGAGACCCAACCCTTCCCGGGGGCATAATTTGAAGGGGAAAATGATGAGGATGCTTGCTAACGACTAATCATGGTCCTGCTGTTTTACGAAGATTTTAAAAGGACCTTTTTTGGCCTAATCTTTACCCCCAGGGTATAATAATTCGACAACCATATATCTCCAATATATCGGGGAGCTTTCACATTTTTTTTTTAAATTCTGGTCCATGCAGTGGTTCTTGACAAGATTATTTTCTAAAGACCCCGTCCTCTTTTTGCCTTTGCATGGAATATACTCCTTTGAGGGAGGGTATTGTCCTAAATTTAAACAAGGAAGAAGGTATAGTTTTGGCTTTATTATTCCCTAAAAATGTTTTCAAAAAGTTTTGAAATTTGCTCAAATACAAGTTGAAAAAGATAAAGCATGAAAGAATTTGTTATAAAAGAGGACAGTTCGAGAAATATAAAGTCATGACTTCGTTACATTTCTAAGTTAAAGAGTTATTTTCTTTTAGAAAATACTCTCCACAGTCGTTGACCACTTCAATTTTCAGATATGTTGTGTTAACTTTTTTGATAAATCACATTTTTAAAAAAAATCTTTGTGGGCGATGCATGTGGCCTATCTTGTCTTAAAGAAAATTCCACTGAAAATGGATGTCATCTGCAACTTTTTAAGAAAATACAGAAAAATTCACAAGTTCATGACGACACAATTGGTATTTAGGAGGTCACATAAGAAAAAATGATTTGTATGATCTTATTGCATGGAGTTTGAATAAATCAGAAAGAATGAGTTTTAATTTCTCACAATTTCATATTTCAAAAAATGTAGTGCCAGATTTATATTGAAAGCATATCTTCTTTGAATTCCCTTAAATCGCCCAAGAGTACTCGATCTTTGCTTTGGTTCAAATTGGCACAGTAGTTCTAGAGAAGAAGGCAAAATTGTACAAAATTAATAGACAGACAGAAGGTAGGCAAATTTCGATCAGAAAAAAGATCAGTTGAGTATCTGCCTCAGGTTATCTACAATTATAGCTATACTTTGTTGCCTTAATGAGTATAAACACGCCAGACATACCTTAAACTGGGTCTAGGAAAACAGGAGCTGACTGAAAGTAAAATCATGAACTAAAATCAAAGAAATAGTTGTTTTCTTATGAATTGCTGCTATTTTATACAAAATACTTTATTTATTACATTGCATACTGAAAAGGGCCTTGACATACATGTATTTGTTTGTTGTACCAGGATGGAAATATATATATATACTTACTCGTTACTTGTACTAATAGTAACATGTAGTTTTTAGAGGAGAAACCTAGTCCTTGTATTCCTTATATAAGTTCTTATATAAGATTTTAAGTCTACATTATGTCTGCCTCTCATTTTTTTAAACGTCTGAATGTTTACACAAGTTGCCCAATTTTTTTCAGATCTGTTCTTGAAATTATATCATTACAATATATACATGCATATAGTGTCAGTTTTTTTACAGCTTTGTTCCTCATAATTATATACATGCACAAAGTGGTAGTTTTTGCATAAGTAAGGTGGCATTATCTTGATTCGGTGTCATCTCTCAAAGTTTAATATCAACAAATAAATAATTTAATATTGGTAATTCCAATGTACATAGCTAACGTTAAAGTTATATTGTCTTGCCAAATTTTTGTTTAATTCATGGATTTTTTAATCCTTTGTACATATTCTGTAATAAATATATTTTTGTCAGTTTTATACATATCCTCTACTCTTTAGTCGAAAATCACTTACACTTATACAAATCATTAGATCGGTAAACATTTGTAGGGCATTCATCACCATTACAAGGAACTGTGTCTAGCTTTGCAGCACCAGAATTGTAAACTGGGCATCGCCCTGAAAAAAAGAGACTTTCTAAAACTAATCAGCGTTGAAAACTAGCTATTTTTCTATATAAACACTATCATAAAGTTTTTCTCTAGCTTGCATTATTCATCCTGTTGTATTCTAAACTTGAACCAAGTTCAACTGCTATCGCACTAAATCTGTATGAGGAGTAGCGTTTTAAAAGAATTTCACAGATAGGTTTAGTTATCATGGTATTCATCAAAATCTTAAACAAATCAAAGAATTTTAATTCATGGTGTAGTATTGTTGTATGCCACATTTCATTGAAATTGAATCAAAACTGTAGGAGTGGCATTCACAGAAATTTCTATTATTAGTAATTTTCAGTAAAAGGTTTAAACCTGTAAAATAATAGGAAGAGGTAATCAATTCCATCTTAATTTACAATGATATCGTGCCCCCCTCCCCCCCCCCCCGTCCGTTTATCTTTCTTATTTGAAACAAATTGATGATACTTTAGTAATTTAATATTTCACCGAGTTGAACGATTAGTGATTAAAAGGTACATTTCACCCACACCTTCCAAGTTGTCTCAATTTGGACTTAAATTTTGAAAAAGGATGAGTGTAAAAATAAAAACATTGTCAAATATTCCTCTTCAACGTTTGTTTGTTAAGGTCCCTTCAAGAATTTTTCACTCATATTGAGATGCCACCACTTGCCGATGGAGGGCTGCAAATTAAGACCTGTATTCGGAAGTGAGGGATGTTTTCGTGCCAACATCTACTGCAACACGGGACCTCGATTTATACGGTCTGTGACGGTACATATTGTCGTTCTGTCCATATTGACGTCGGCGACAATATGTACCTACCCTCACTGCACATATTGTCGTCCAACGGTACATGTTGTCGCCGGCGACAATATGTACCAAGACGAGCCTTATTTTCCTCCTGCTATAATGGACTACAAAATGTATAGTCAAGCATCGGCACATATTGTCGTTGACGAAGGATGGGACCACAATAGGGATTACATTGGGAAAAATCTTATAAACTCTCCTTCTTAAGACTCGCAAAGTCATGATGAATCAAAAATTTACATACGAATACATGTATATTTGGAAAAAAATCTTATGCAGAACAGCAGGGCCAAAGTTTCTCATGTGAGCGTTGTGGCCCATGAGCCTCTTGTTTAAAAGTCTTCTCATTATACCTCCTTTGGTAGTTATATGAAATTGGTTTAAACTTTTAGTGCACTGGGTATTAGTGTATTCTTTTTAGAGTTAAATTATTATATTGATACAATTCTGATAAATATTCAAATTAAAGAAATCATAAGGGTATACGCATATCTTGTCGCCACCTTCAATATGTAAAGCCAGCTGCAATATATACCGAACGGAAGACAACATGTATAGGACGACAATATGTACCGTCACAATTGCGCTGCATGAAATATCCTAGGAGACATGTCTGTGTAATTTACAAACCAATTATATTCACAAAACTACAAAAAATAATGCACCTCTCACTGTGAGGCGACAATATGTGCTGTGAGAGTAGACACATAATGTCGCCGGCAACAATATGTACACGTATAAACTCTTCAGCCTGCGACAATATGCACCAATGGGTGACAATTTGAGAAAACGCTCTAACCCTTTTTCTCTAACCACGAGCGTTTCCTTTTCTTCGTAAGCTACTTAACATTATACATTTGTTTTTTTAAGTACATAAAATGATAATAAAAGAAAAAGAAGCAATTCAAAGGTCAAGTACCTGCTTCTACCCACATCGCCTGAAAACACCCATCAACAAGCTGACTGTAGTCATTCTGTAAGCAGTGATATTTCTGATTGGAGGTGCATCTCGTCGAGGACATTTTCGTCCACTCTAATGGCAGCATGCTACAATTTTTCACTACATACGCCGACATTTTGTGTACAGTATTGATCTGATGTGTCCAGTAGGCCTATCACAAAGTATTTTATCTCTGCATCGTTATCAATATTGTGCATACACATGTTGCACTACAATAATAATTTAATCAATGTTATAAATTGAACTTTTAGATAATGTTTCATTCTCCGTCCAGAGTTGTCGTTCCCACTACGCTTTCACATACACACACATTTGTCAACGCTCGTTCGTTGTACAAGAGTCTGGAAAAATTGTAAAAAGTGAACAATTGCATTAAAATTCGTTTTTATTCTTTTATATTGTCTGTAAAAAGGATTTTGTTTTTAATCTATCATCCCTTTAGAGGATTTTTCTATGTTTCAATTTTTTACTCCGCAAAATACAAAAAGTAGTTCCTTAAAAAAATTGAAAATAAATTGTTTAAAGGACGATAGAATAGAAATAAGTGATAAATTTTAATTTTTATAGATAATTACAATTATTAGTAACGATTTTAATTTCAAGTATTCACAGTTTAAAACTTTACAAGAATCCTGTACAACGAGCGTTGGGAAAAGTGTTTGTGGGAGCGTAATGTGAACGACAACTCTGGAAATATTTTCCTAAAACGTGTTTCAATGTCTATCCGAATGTAAAAAAAAAATTAAAATTAAAAAAAAAAACTTGCTGATTAAATAATGGCATATGATGACTGGGAGAAATCGTGATAGCCCATTTTTAGCTCTTCTCAGAGTCCAGAAGAGCTTATGTGATAATAAGGTGTCCATCGACAGTCAGTCTGTCTAGCTGTCTGTCTGTCTGTAAATAATTTTTCAAAATGCTTCTCCTCCTACAGTTTTCTTCTGATTTCAATATAACTTGGCACACAAGTATACTAGATTAAGATACATAATTCTATTTATCGGTTTTTGATTTTGATGAACGGTGTTACCATGGATACTAAAAATAGAAATTCCTGTGAAATACTTTCAAAACGCTACTACTCTTACAGTAATGGTCTGATTTCAATACATGTATTACTTTGCACACAAGTAGATTACACAGAGAAACATAATTCTGTGTATCAGTTTTTGATTTTGATGAACGGTGTTACCATGGGTACTAAAAAAAGAAATTTCTGTGATATACTTTCAAAACGCTACTCCTCTTACAGTTATAGTCTGATTTCAATATAACTTGGCATACAAGCAGACTACACTAAGATAAAGAGTTTTCATTTTGATGAACGTTGTTGCCGTTGTTACTAAAAATAGGAATTTCTGTGAAATACTTTCACAAAGCTACTCCTCCTACAGCTTCAGTCTGATTTAAATATAACTTGGCACACAAGTAAACTACACTTAGATACACAATTCTGTGTATCTGTTTTAGATTGCGATGAACGGTGTTGTCATGGTTACTGTAACGTGAAGCGAATAACGACCGATTTTGTGGATAAGTAATAAGTTCCCTCTTCAAATTATTTACATTATCATAAATGTAGGAAAACGAGAATGCTGTTGTGTGAAGACTTTAATTATTTTAATAGAAACCAAACATGTACGCAAATAATTAAATCCGAATCACTTACAAAAGAACGAACTATCAAATTTCCCTATATGATTTCTTCTTTTTCATATAGTGTATAGAAATTAAATTTTAATTTCACCTGTAGATATAGAAACTCCACACAGAAATTGATAACATGCTTTGTAAATTCAATATTTCAAATTTTATCAAACAAAGTAATGAACGGTTTTTAGCTTACCTGAGGATGGGCTTTTGTGAGCTTTTTTCATATCAAAGTTTGTCCGTTGTCTGTGGTCATCGTTGTGATAAATTTTTCATAATTTCATCATCTTCTCCAGAACATCTGGGGTAATTTCAACCAAACTTGACACAGAGTATCCTTGGGTAAAAGGGGACTCCAAGTCAAATTTGTTGAAATAAAGAGCCACAACCTCTTTCAGGGGCCTGGACACAGTTGGTGCTGTTTTATTTACAATTTTAAATTTCTACTTTTATTTAAAAGAAAAACTTCAGTTCAATGAATTGAACTTACATGTAAATTATTAAAATTCAATGACCTCTATATTCTTCATAACATTACGTCAAACATCTTTTTTACATGCATATTAAGGATAAATTTTACTTCGTGAAATTACCGTCACGGTAGCTCAGTCGGTAGAGCGCTCGCTCCGTGATCGGAAGGTCGTGTGTTCGAATCACGGCTGCGACTGACCTAAGTCAATAAAAAATAGGTAGCAACTGTGCCTTCGGCAAGCTCTCGGCATTTTGGAGTAAAAGTTTCAGGTCTTTTGGATGAGACCTTAAAAACCGACTGTCATGGTACGCGTTGGCTCGATTAAGAACCCTCACTGCTAAATGCATGGCTCTGAGTGCCGAGTAAAGTTCTAAATTTGAAGCACTTCACCGGTATATGGTGACGTCTCTATTTGAGTGAAAAATTCTCGAACGGGACGTAAAACAACACACAATCAATACTTCTTGAAAGTGCAAGGTTGTGTGTCAATCAAACGTGTGGAGATGACCCCGAAATTCGACGTTTTAATAATTTTCAAATAAAAGAAGTTTCTAAACACGCTTTAATAATATATTGGTCTGAAAAGCTCTAGCAACATGAAAATAATGCTATTATACCAAAAATTTTTAGAAAATATTAACTTAAAATCTACCGTCAAGGTAGCTCAGTCGGTAGAGCGCTCGCTCCTTGATCGGAAGGTCCTGTGTTCGAATCACAGCTGCGACTGATCTGAGTCGATAAGAATAGGAAGCAACTGTTCTTTTGCCAAGCGCTCGGCTCTTTGAAGCGAAAGTTGAGGGTCTTTCGAATGAAACCATAAAAACCGAGGCCCCTTGGCACGGTAGGCGTTGGCACGTTAAAGAACCCTCTCTGCTCAATGGCCCTAAGTGCCGAGTAAAGGTCTAAATTTGAAGCCCTTCACCGGTATATGGTGACGTCTCTATATGAGTGAAAAATTCTCGAACGGGACGTAAAACAACATACAATCAATCAACTTCAAATCTGTGTCCAAGCCCCTTTAAAAGCTCCTCACAACGTCAGTGGTCCTGAGAAATTTCATTCGTTTTATTTGGGCTTGCTTCTCTCCTTGAGAAGCAATAATCAAATTGAGGTAGACAGATAATGTAAACAGAAAAGAATTAGTTGACTCCTAAAATGCAAGTGTTACGAATTTTTTATCACCAAAAAGCTTTACATGATTGATTGAGATATAAAAAACAATCAAAATTTGTAATTTCCCGAAAGATGTCGCTGCAGTCAACCCGCAAGATATCGAATGAAATTTGTCAGGAGTCCAACGGCAACGTGTTGACTAAGAACCCTGACGTTGTGAGAATGCTTAAAAGAGATGGCAAAAATGGGGCGCGTGTCATAAAAAATCTTCTCAAGAACCACTTGGCCATGAAAAGTTAAATTTGTATAATACAAGTCTCATGACACACTTCTACGTGTACTTCTCTATACGAATACGGCACATTAAAGATTGAACAAAGTTACAAATTATACGACATGTCACTGCGAGCTCTTAAAGCAACGCCTGGGCGAAGAGAAGATTCGGACTTTGCACATTTTAGGGGGGAGGAGGAGAGAAAACCAAGATTTGAATGAGAAATTTTCTTTTGTGTTCTTTTCTTTGACACTTATTATGATGATGGCACTAGCAAAGATCTAAAATAAGAAATCCCTGATAAATTTTTTGTCATCATGCGAAAACCATCTACATGTATATAGTTTAACGACACGTTTACACTGGACAAAATTGACAACATGTCCCAAAAAACGGCAATAGCGTACGAATATTACTGTAATTGATTACCTTGGGTGATGGATGGGGTGGTCATTAAATCAAATTTGTATTTTTTGGGTCACATAAATTAATTACAAGATAATAGGAGTTGTAAATTGATATGACCAAAAAATTGCACATTCGTATATTTATAGATGTTTACTTACATATTAATCATAAGACTCCACATGGAGTTTAGATAAATTAACAAAAAATATGGAGCATAAAATTCGGCATCTTCTTTTGACCACAATAAAGCTAGATTTCCGTTCACAGAGAGACTTAAAATCTTTCTGATCAATAAAAAAAATATTCATTTCAAAAATCAGATTTGAAAAAAAAAAAATCAAAAGAAATTTTCCTAATGTTTTGAAAAATAGATATATTCAAGGCTGTAGGACCATGGGGGGGGGGGGGGATAATATTGCCGATGTATAGTATACTATAGAAAACATAGCTGTTTTATGTTTGTGCCCCCTAGTAACGTCAAAAATAACGTTTGGTGTCTTTTTTGCTCTCTATTTTTTGCTTGCCAAGGAATTTTTGTTTGATAGTGCCCGCCCCCTCTCCAACTGTAAATATTTTGTTGTGCCCCCCCCCCTCAAATTGCCTCCTACGGGGCTGATATTTATTAAATTGTAAAGTACATGTAATAAATTTCCTTCACGCATATACAATGGACTGCACTTCTATCGTTAATTTTCTTTAAGCAATTCTATTAAGGATGCATGTTCAGGACTGTACAAAAAGAGTAGAAAACATGTATTGAAAGAACATTATCTCATCTTTTCCGTATATAGTGTCGACATGATGAAGAATGACCAAAGTCACCTAGTTCTGGTCATTAACGAGGAAACATCTAGGCTTTTATTACTGGTCATCAGTATAAAATGACCGATTAGTAAACATCTTGCCTTGACCTTCAGATAATGGTTAATAATACATAAAGTGTAACTCTTCATCTTAGTTTTTTTTTATTGTTTAAGATACTAAAAAGTAATATGCAGAGATACTTTAGTTTATTGGGTAAATTCAGTTCATTTCGTGTTCCGGATTTCTGCTGAATGGAAAAAGCTCTTCCCGTACCACTACATTTTTCTTCGGTGTCGTCTGTTTTACGACACTTCGCTGTCAGACGACAGAGAGAGCGAGGGAAAGGGTGTACGTTTGACAATACTGTCCAGTTCCGCTGCACGCTAACAGACACCTCGCCTGACATTTTTGTGGATTTTTGTAGGATTAATTAATGAAGCGTAGCCAAGACAAATTACCTTTTTCTAACTGTGGAACGATCGAAACTCTCCCATAAGGCACATCAATTACATACTGACATGGAGCCCTTTTCCAGCATGGGACCCACCTCAGTGATGACGGTGATCTTCCGATGTATCAATCTATATCGATTAGGATTTCAACATTCGAAATTTAATTCAAATAAATGATGGAACTTTGTTTAAGCACGGATTATTTTCGATTAAGCCATGGCAGTGCAGATATTACACATTGGTGCCGTTTTATCGAATATAATTTGTACTAAAGTGCCTATCCCAAATCGTCCGAACTGTTATAGGGATACTTTGGGTCCATTTCCTCACAGATTCAAATGCTGTCCATTTAGTCATGTTTTTGTGAACTATGATCGGATATGTAATTGTGTACCTTCAGGATATGGTAAGAAAATTAACTGCTTCCTGCTTATATACTCTGTGCATTTGTATCGTACACTTACATATCCATGGTTTTTTATGAAAAAAAAATGAAAAAAAGAAGAAAGAATTTAAACGTGAAATTTTCCGTTTCTGTAAATTACCGAGTCAAAAAATTGTACTTTTTAGCACTGATTTATGAAGTCATGAGAATATTTTTCATGTATTCATAAATTGAGAGGCCAATGCATCAAAGTTAAAAAACTGAACTGAAAGTCAATTTAAAAAAAAATAGAATCTTTTATTCATGAATGCTACATTTTTTTAAGGTATTAAAAGACCTTATACCCCCTTTCTGTAGCAAAAAAAACAAAAAAAAAAAAAACAAAAAAAAAAAAAGAACTAAAAAGCAGAAATCTAGAAAAACGGAAATAGACAAAAGAGGCTTGTAAAACATCATCTCCCTGATCTGCCACTTTTATCAATTCCATTGGTAATGCTGTATAATTTACGTTGAAAATCTTGAAGCAGGGACCCCTGTTAATATGATTTTGTTGGTGCTTTATATATCGTAGATGACAAATCTCTACAACTTAGCAAAAACGGTTAATGATATCAGATATCAAAATAGGTATGATAGGCTAGAAATTTATGTATTTTTATAAGTATTCACTAATCGTGTCTAATAAAAACTTTCAGAAGCGTGTGTGTGTGTTTGGGGGGGGGGGGGGGGATTACACCATCCATTCGTCAGGAGCCTGTGGTATCACAAGGCTTAAAATTTTATCTTTTACTGAATAAATATGATATATAGATTTAAAGACACAATTATATTTTTTATTTTTTTTTAAATCTATTTATTTTTTCTTTTTGGTTCCATTCACGACAAATAATGGCGTCACATTCGGATTACTCAGATATCATGAACGTCATAGAACAAAAAATCGACATGTTTAATAGACAAAAATCCCGGTAATGCTGCATCATTGGTCAATAAATGAAATAAAATGTCATATATAAATCCTAAACCCTTCCTCATTCTTGTCAAAAATGATCATACAGTGTAAATTTACAGCAAGTTCTCAGTAAAAGCGAAACATACCATTGCATGAATTTTCGTGTCAACATTTACTTTATTGTCATACAAATGTAATAAAGACGTTACATTGTTACCTGGATTGTGTTAAAGGGAAGGGAAATATATATGGAAATGTCTGGGGGAAATGTATAGATATCTCACGATAAGTTCCATCACTCAATGATTTACTATGGTTTTTTAATGATTAAATAATTATATTTATCTATAGTATGGATTTTACAGCAGTTACTACCATATACATGTATTGTGTGAAATGTGAAACATAACTTATTATCTTTTTTGTTAGTTTGTTTGTAAATTATGTTTATTTCATTGATTGTTTTAAAATCAAGATTAATAATAAAATATACATGTACATGCAGTCGTTTAGCCTTTTCTTGCAGTTTCCTTCAATATGAAACTTTTTAGCCAAAAGGAAATGTGGGACGAGAGTGGTCATTGCTTACAGAACGCCGATTAATTTGAATGTAATGCATCAACAAAAACAGTTATTAGAATTTACATATTTTTTCAGCACTACAACTAAAGAATGAAAAGTTTAAAAAACATTTATCTTACGGCAAGTCCTACAGGAACAAAGGTACACGTAACTATATGTAGTGTATGTGTAACTATATGTAGTGTACATGCACGGTAATATGTTGTCTTTACGTTACTTTATGTAGTGTACACGTAACTATATGTAGTGTACATTTTACTATACATGTATGTAGTGCACATGCACGGTAATACATGTATGTTGTGTTTACGTTACTATATGTAGTGTAAACGTAACTATATGTAGTGTACATGTTACTATTATGTATTGTACACGTAACTGTATTTAATGTACACGTTACTATTATGTGGTATGCACGTAAATATATGTAGAATTTTTTTTAACGGCCTTCACTAAATGTCCTTGATACTCAGTAGTCAGTAAATTCCTTGATCCATGATTTTAAACATTTAAATTAGATATTGTATTATAATTCTCAAAATAGATAGGTTTGGATAATTTTTATTAACGGTTACAATGTCACTGCCTTGTCAAGATTTACAAATCTGACCACCTTGTTGCACTAAATTACATGAGGATGCTTCCTGAATTTTGACATGGAGGGGCGAGTTGCATGTAAACAATCTTCGCTAGCCAAGGGTTTCTGATCCGCTACTGTTTTGTGAAAAGAGTAGCGGATCAGAAACCCTTGGTAAGCGAAGATGCATTAAAACAACCAAAGTTTCTACTCATTCTTGGCAAGGAGACCGAATTACCACCCAAGTCATTATGTTCTATCAACTGAACAACGTTCTAATTTTTGTGTGTAAGAAAAAAGCATGTTAGGTTAAACTAAATTCGAGTCATGAAAGAAAAGGCCCGTTATGTTACAAATTTATTCTTGTATATAATTATATTAACATGTACTTGTGAACTGATATATATTTATTTAGCTATAACTTTCCTTCCAGGATATCACCGATATAAAAAGTATGGCTATGGTCAGAAGAAAAAGAAATATAACTATGGATATAATCTATCTCGCAGCAGTCCAAGAAGACAACTTCAGTATTCAGTAAGGCCAGCAGAAGCAATTTCAAACAAAGTGAAAGTGACTTCAGCTAAAAATACATTCAGGAAAAAAGCTAACCAGCTTACAAATTTTAAGAGTAGAAATCGAATACACAGGAAAATGTTACCATTTTCTCAGAAAAATATTGAACCTGCCAAAAGAGTTATTATACCGACTTCAAAACGAGGCTATTCTAGTAAGACAACAAAGAAGTACATTTCTTTAGCACAGAGGCGGAACCTTTCAAATTCAATTTCAAAAATAAGAAATCTACACAATCTACAGAAACAAGGCAACGCATCACCTACATCTTCCTCATCTAAAAATGTCAAGAACAACCATAAGAAAGTTATCCAGAACACAAAAATTACCAAATTGACATTACCACATAAGAGCGCAGAGATCCCTTTGAAAACAAATGTAGTAAAAAATCTTGCCGTATCTACAAAGAGCAAAATGCAATCTAATTTCAAGAAATCACACTCAGAAGCAAATGTGATGAAACCCAAGAAAGCAAACCGGGGCTCCTCTAACGATTCAACGCAGCTTTTGATCTCAAATTCCAAAAACTCTCAAAGTGCTGGAAATATACCGATATATTACCTTAACTACGATTTTCAAAACGGAATTGTCGTTAGAATGCCTGTTATATATGAATATCATCTAGTGCTACCCCCTGGAATAGATAGAGCTATTCCACTGCCAAACAATAAAGGATTTCTTGTGCCTTTTTCTATTTTTGTCCAGTCTTCTGGGCGTTTCGTCTACAACCCTGCTATACTTCGTCGCCACCCCTCATTACTTTCTCACATTCGTTTGGCCAGGCAACGTGGAATTACACTTGAACCTATTCCACTCAAACGAGACACAAACACTATTCAAGAACTTTCTTCTTTCCTAAATACACGTTCCCATCGCTTCGATGATATAATATTTGAAAATAATATGGCAGCTGACCAGTTGCACAGTGTGTTTCCATTAGAAGGACAAGATCCAGCCCCTCAATTACATTTCCTTGGAAGTGGTCATGGCACCATTCAAAGTAACGCTCAAAATATAGTAAACGAAAAATTCCATTCTTTTGGAAAGATTCATAATCAAAACCGTCTTCAAACAGTAGAAAAAGGATTTATACTTCCAAATAAGATTGGACATATCAATTTGCAGAATCCCAAATCTATAACTTTAAATTCTTCTAGCATTCCCCGTCTTGACCAGGGGAAAATAAATCTTCAGCTCCAGAATGTTCGAGTCATTTCAAACAGAGATTTTCTACACAAAAAAAGTAACATAAAAAAAACCTTCCACCCAAACTGGATTCCAGATCTGGATTTATTTAGAATGATAACTAATGGTCAACCTTTTCTGGAAAATCAATTATCATTTTCCAAGTTGAAAAGTAATTTCCATAAAACAGGTAAAAGCAGCAATGTGGATCTCCACAATGTACTTTCAACCATTCCATTAGATTCCAAGTTTGATCTGAAAACTAACAATCTTGACCGTCCACTGCCAGACATTCCTGGTCCGTTATCTTTAAGAAAAGCAGCAAACAGTCAGAATCCACTTTTACAGTTTGCAGGACTCCGAAAAGGCCCAGTTATCTTTCCATCAACTAGAGCCTCGTCTGAAGGTATAACCAATACATTAAATGGATCCTTACAATTTCATAGGAATGGTATGGTTCAATATCCAGAAAATTCAGTTGCCATTCCATCTGGTGGCTTTGTCTTCAACGTAACTAAATCAATAAACGGTTCACCTACAGTTAAAAACAATCAAAGATTTCTCGATCCTGAATTGCCAAATATCATTATTCCAAATGATCCTCCACTCGATCAGCAACAAAAAGTTACCTTAAATCTTAAAGAAATGTCCGTTAGAAAGCTAATTCCTCAAGAAATGGCTGTAGCCAAGTTGAATCAAAAGCAACTTAATACATCAGAAGGAAAAGTTGGACTGAGCACATCAACAATTCTTGTAAACCCAGTTAAACTTTCCAGTTCAGATACATCAAAAACACTGAGTAATGTGGTGGATAGAGTTGGTGCAAATGTGGAATCAATTGGCGTCATTCGTCCAAGTACCTCACAAGTCCACACTTCTATAGGACATATCGGATCAAGGACATCAAAAAGCCCAGAAATATCATTTGGGAATATTGGTTCAGGTACACCAAAAACAATAGAAAATACCATTGGACATATTGGATTGGACATAAAAAGACTAGAAAACCCAATAGGGCTTGTTGGTTCAGACCTACCAAAAAGAGTACAGAGTCCATTTGGATTTGGAAGAACACCAGTTTCAGGCAACGATTTAAAAGTGTCGGTTCAAGAGACCAAACTTCAGATGCCATTCAACCCTAGAATTCAAACTAACCGTGGTCCCTTTAAGTTCAGAACATTTTTCAAAATACCTCCCAGTTTTATAAAAACTGGTTCTAGCCCGCATGGGAACAATGTAATTGGTATTGTTAAGACCAATGCTAAGGTTTATCCGATACCTATATTCCCAGGGGCCATCAGTGGAAATATAGGGGAACCTGTTAATCGACAGACAGATAGTGGATTAGATATATTTAATGGTAATGAATTTAGTGCGTTCTTGGATCCAACTACCAATCTCCCAGTCGGGTTTACTGTAAAGAAATTCGATTATGAAGTAGGCAGCGTTGTTGATCTGCTTCAAAATAATAAACCGAGGACTGTGAAGGAAAAGAAAAAGGTCGCAGTGGTGTCTAAAGAAAACAAAAGAGAGGGGAGTGGAGTACTTAAGCTCTTGGACAATGATGCCATTGTTAAAAAGATTGTAACTGTACTTCGCAGAAAGGGCCCTTTGAAACCAAATGAAAATGAGTTAGTAATTCCACCAAATATTATTGATTCAAAGAGTAGGAACAACATAATCTTGTACTTAAAGGATTTAAAAACGAGGAAGCACAACAGTACACCCAAAATTCCTTTAGATTTAATAAAACTCCTGAAAAACCCAGTTTTCGTTCGTTACATAAAGAGAACTAACCCTGTAACAAGCAACAATACAATGAACATTCCGGAGACAAACAAAGTAGGTTTGATTTTTGACAGAATTGGTGTATCTGGGGAACCTATTCAGAAGAAAAAGGAAACACTAGCATCTGAATCTAATTCCTCTCCCACCACGAAAAGCAATACCAAAGTCATGACTTCCAAATCCAAGAAAGCTAAAGCATTCCTCAACACAAAGCAAATGCCTCCAATTGTGCCGAAGAGTAGAGCTAGGGTGATCAAAAAGAATGAACCTGTAATTTCTCTTCCCCCAGTCCCAGTTCTGAAGTTTGATAGTATTTTAGACCTAAAGCAACGGAAACCGCTAAAAATGAATCTTACCAAAGGTAATTCTTTTAGATTTTAGCCAATATTTATCATTTTATCAATATTTCCATATTTATTAAGTAAATGTAAAAATATCCATTTACAATTTATATAAATGGAGGTTTATTTCTTTTGTATTTCATTTTTAATTAAAGTCTTTGCAAATTTCATCATATATTAGTAGACAGTTTAACAAATTGGCAATGCAAATAAATTCGATCTACTCATTGAAATTTTGAAAGAAAATGACGTTCTGGTAGGAAATTGTAAAAATTATACATTTCCAATTAAAAACTAGTGAGGGCTCTACATGTACATGTAGGTCTTAAAGATGTATTTGGGTTTATGTTTACTTTATTTATTTGATTTATACGGCAGTAGGGCGCATGAAGGTTTTTCCAGGTGCATTCATAAAACTAGAATACAGCGTGCCATTTACAAGCAATAAATACCGGGCTAGTGGGACAATCCTGATTGATTAATCATTAAAGATGACCATAAAGAAATCGTTTCACGTTTTTCCACAAGAAAAACTCAAAAGTTATCTTAATTTAGAGTATAGTAAAATACTTTTAAAAACTCTGCAAATTCCTGGGGGGGGGGGGTCCTGCCCCCCCCCCTTTAGATCCAGGCATGCAGTTATGAATTATTGATATTCCCATTTCAGAGATATGTAGAGGCTGTACACTAGATGGGGGGTTAGGATACGCTAACCATCCCAGTCGCTGTGATCGCTTTGTCGTCTGCTACCCGGGAGAGGGCGGGAATCTTGTTCCAATAGAACAAGAGTGTGCCTATGGTTTGTTCTGGAGTCAAACTGCTTTAACTTGTCGGCTGCCTAAAGATGTGCTTTGCCCTTATGGTGAGTTATGAAGAATGAAATAAATTGATGTTTATTTCTTTAAAGCTAAAATAAAACTTTGAATACGACTATATTAGAACATTTAATAAGACACGGAACGTAATATTGAAACAATAGTCATAATTAAGTATATATTGCAAATTTAAAGATAAATGCCGCAAAAGTGCCGAGAAACGTCAATACCCCCACGAAGGAAATTGCAAGGCTTTCTGGGAGTGTCGTGACGGATATTCTGTCCCCCAGTGTTGTCCCTCGGGAATGGCATTCAGGGAGGGGAAGGGATGTGTGAAAAATGTCGGATTTTGCAAAAGCAGGTGCCCCATTGGCGAGAGTGAAATACAGCCAGTATTTTGGCAAGGTAATAATTCATCTTTTTTACTGGGCGTTATTGGACATTCTGTCAATTTGATAACTTATTCCTTTTCTTATCCCTGATGAATGCCCTTTGTAAACGGTTTTATAAAAGCAAAAATATGATAGTTTGTAATATCTCAAGATTTATATGCCTTTTTATAAGAATCGCCTCGCAGTAAATCATGATAGTTTGATGATTATTTTTTCAGGAAATTTTATGATGCCTATTAGGGGTTTGTTATTACTTAATATGTTTTACTCACTAAGTGTTCATAATAAACAAAAATACAATGTATTTATCTACCTGTATAACGTGCCTCTGTATAATTATGTCAGTTTAACTAAAACCCACTATGTAACACCCATTTTTACACTTGTATGTGCACAAACAGCAAATCATTAATATAAGAATAATTTCACATACGGTACCCAGTATATACATGTACTTATTAAAGATGTTTTATTTATTTTTCACAGATCTTGTATTTAAATTGATATATAAATAATCAAGGAAAGTAATATTTGATATTATTTAATACTAGATACTATGTGAAGTGTTTCTGTCGTTTCTCCTCTTGATCCTAGGATCATGGATACTGCATTATACTTTTAAATTTACATGTAATGTCTGTAAGCGTCTTTACCTTGATTAGTTTATACATGGCTAACATTATAACATTAATATACAATATGCTTTTAAAAACATAACGCAGTAACTATAATGAAAATACACATTTCTTGAAAGCGAATATGCTCCTATATTGAATGAATAATCTTTTCGGGAATATGAGGATTCTGTAAATGCAGTGTACGAAAAAAAATGCATATTGCTGATTTAAAAGTGTGATGAAATTCTAGGTGAATGCGACAAACGTGCAGTTCCAGGAAGTCCGGACAAATTCGAGCGCCATGTGTATTTCCAATCAAATCCAGGTGTTGCCGGGCGGATCCAGCAGGAGTGGATGGTCCAGCAGTGTTCACCAGGCACGGAATTCCGGCCTGAGGTCTGTGACTGTCGGGCCTCAGAAACATTGACAAATCTTTTACTTGGAAAACGAGGTAATTAAATAAATTAATTAAATTCAAATAAAAATACAGTACGAATTTGTGTCTATCTATGAATAGGCATGAAATACAAAGTATGACTGTTTGAATATATTTCGTAGAAATCGCAGGCAGTCTGGCAGGGAAACACTTTCTTCTTAAACTTATAAAATACACATATACATGTATAGGCTGTTGTAATCGGGAAGCAATTTTAAGGAATATTTCGCAGGAGCTTAAGGCATTTTTCATGACCCACTCTTTGCCATATACATGAACATATTCGGTGGTATTCGCCCACGCTTGTGCTCCTCTGTCATTACAATGAACAGATTATTATCTTTCATCGGATAGTCTATTCTGTTCATCAAAAGTTATTGCAGAGCACTATTAAAGATGATGAATTGATGGTAGACCTGTCCGGATTCACGTGTCGTTCCACACAGCAATAGCTCAATTCGTGATTCTTTGGTTGCGGTCTAAACCAGTGTGGTTTTCAGTCCAAACCATTTTTTCGTTCCAAGTGAGACCCGAAGCATCCCACACTAAATTATTAGCATAATTACCAGCATTTTTATGCAAATTTATACTGTGGAACAGAGTCTAGGTATATAAAAAACAAATTTAAAAACAAAATGCCGTTTCTCTCAGGATGCTTCACTGAACTCTGTGTATTATACGAATTGAATTTTTATAAACCTGTATTGATAAAACCAGGGACCTATATTTTTGTTAGTCCATGTGTATAGTCCCAGATAACACTGTTCGATCTTTGCTCGGAAATGCTTTGCACATATCGGAGATAAACATCGATTTATTAGCCGGTACATGTAGCTCTCCTAGTACAGTGGACTTTTTATTGTAATAAAAAAATGAAAAACAAACGTACTGCTTTGCTCATTTTCAATAATTTTTGATAAATTGAGCATCTGATTTTAAAAAGTATACGTATATAAATTGAGAATAGGAACCCACGATTTTTTGTACATGTATGTCACTATGCTATCGTGCAAAAAAAAAATTACATAGAAAACTTAATTTGAAAGAAAATAATTACAATTATAGACTATTGGTCTTCAACGTAGTCAGTATTTGAATAGAATTAACAAATACAGGTCTATTATCTTGCAGTTTGTTCCCCTGATGTGTACTTACCGTTCACGCACGGCTTGAGTGACGAGTCCATTGCCAGAACACATGTCCGTGCCGACAACGTTACCATGACAACCAGCGGCACAGCATGCTTCAGTGGGCAATCCGTATTGGCAATGGCTAGGTTTGCCAATATGGACCTTGGTTCATATCTTTACGTAAAAATAAGATATCGGCATGTATTATCTAATCCAAAGAACGAAGTACTCCTCTACAATGGCGACTGTGAAAGGAAGCCATCTTTGATTCTGGGCAGTACTGCGGATGGAAACTTTGTTTCTGTTTTGTCAACTACTGGAGAGATGCACACAATTAATGTTAAATCCCCGGTAAGTCTGCAAAGGTGTAGCGACTGCATGAAATGTATAACTTTTTGATTATGCAGATGTAAACTTACAACATATTTAAGCTTTCACCATGTCAAAAGGAAAACATATATGCTGACCATTTTCTATTCAGAGTTGTCTTCTGCTACGCTCCCAACACCGCTGTCAACGCTCGTTGTACAAGATTCTTGTACAAGTTTTAAAAATTGAATATGTAGAACTCAAGTCATAAAAAATTAATGTAGCTTTCAATAAAGATGATATTTTATCATTTATTTTAAAACTATCACCCCTTGGAACGATTTATTTTCTCGTTTATTAAGGAACTGTTTTTCGGAGTAAAAAATTAAAAACGTAAAAAAAATCCTTTAAGGGGACGATAGATTGAGAATAAGTCCTTTTATTGATAAATAAAAAACTTTTTAAATATAATTTTTTACCTTATACTATTTTTCCAAGAATCTTGTATACCAAGCGTTGACAGAGGTGGGAGCGTAGCGGGAACGACAACTCTCGATAGAGAATGTATGCTGACCAGTACATTTAATTGCTGATCTTAAGAATATATATATATATATATATATATATATATATATATATATATATATATATATATATATATATATATATATATATATATATATGTGTGTGTGTGTGTGTGTGTGTGTGTGTGTGTGTGTATAAACTGGTAAATAACGATGCACCTATGCAGCTATTTTTTTTTAAATGCAAAGACAAGGTCACTGGTAGCCTATAACTTGTGTTTATTATTATAGGAAAACTTTGTGTTGTGTGTGTGTTTAAAAAAGTCAGCAGTGTTGCTGAAAATTAAAGTAACTATTTCTGTTCTCTTTAATTAGCTTTATTTAACTCATCACTTTTGAAAAATGAGGTGTTATCTTAAAAATGAGTATCTTTCAGTGTATTATTTCTTAGTGTACACTTATCAAACCCTCCGGGCAGAGGAGCGAAAAGTTTGAAAATAAAAGAACGTGCAAAGAATTAAATTAGAAGCAGACTCGAAAATCTACCCAAAAAATTATAATAAATATTAGATAAATAAAATGGAAAAAAGGACTTTTGATTATCAATTTGTTAAAGTACAGTTATATATAGCTGTGATTCTTAAGGGCATTTCTTTATATTTAGTCAGTTGCTTCTCAAAATTAATTTTAAATATACATGTATATATATGTAAAAGCGAATGATGGAAGAAGTTTTTTTTTCATAATTTAGGTCCATAATGACATTGTATATGCAGGAATTACTTGATACTGAGGGTGCGGGAGAGTGAAAACTTGCATATTTACATATTTCTCTACCGTCTAGAGAAAAGCGGGGGGGGGGGGGGGGGAGTAAGATGGACCTCCTTAATACAGAGTTTTGTCGGCACAAATACAAATTTATTTTGAAATTCATATATGACGAAATCCATACTCTAAATCCTTATGTATGTGAAGATGTCAACAGGATTGTGTATATATTTAAAGCATAGCCGTTCCCCATCTAATTTCTTAATGACAAAAGAATAAGTCTGTATATGTCGACCCCTTTATAAAGGGGTGGAACTATTAGGCATTCTTTTGGTATAGTAATAAAAGTAAAAATGCAATAAGTGAGTATGAGAGTGACTGCATTGGCAAGTTATGAACAGCTAAGCTTTGAATCCACTTGCCCCCCCCCCCCCCCTTTCGGGATAAACTTGTCAGCAATGAGACAAGATCGATAGATCGTACATGTAGATAGCAAAAGAATTCACTTGAAGATTTCTTTTTTTTTCTTTTTTTCTTTTTTTTTTTGTAATTTTACTTATTTATTTTTTTATTTTTGTATAAGAGGTGGACAAATTAAACAATAAATAGAATAACCCAAAGACTGATCGAAAAAATTGATGCACACATGTTGACAGTATTGTAATAAATGACTACATATACATGTAGTCATTTATTCTTATTGAGGTTTAAGTTAAAACACATTGTAAAAATGCTTAACCCGGGGTATGTTTCTTTAAATTCTTATTAAATGCCTATTATGCATAGATATGATATTTTTGTAGCAATTATTGTTCCAAAATACCTTATCTTAAACGTGAGTATTTATTTGCATCGTATGCCCTTGAGCCAGCACGATTTATTACGCTTCCTAGTCCGTGTGACGTTATAAAGCTACGTAATATAATAATGTGTATTCATGCATGCAATAATCAAACATATTGTAGTATGACAATCTGATGTTAAAATAATATACACATGATGACCCAATCTGATGAACATCAGCTGTTCTGATACGATTAGTTGCTTCGTAAGCTGTATGCTAAGGGGAGGAAAATATTTGAGTATATTGGAGTTATCTCTCGTTTGCGTCTCCATGTGTATGGGAGGTAACTCAATCTCGAACTTGATTTCCAGAGTTTTGGGGATTTTATTTATTTTTCTTGAAAAAAATGAAGATTTAATTAAAAATCATGAAAAGATAACGAGTAGATTAAATTTCTTAATGTCTTATAAATGTTTTCGAAAAGAAAACTGAAAAATAATGCATCTAATAAATTGAAAAATAATTATGAAAATATTACATTGAAAAATTAGAAAAGTTCAAAGCATACACGAATTACCAGTATATAAGATGATCAGATACAAATACCAAACATAACCGTTGTTCGAAAGGGTACTCTATTCTAATCTCTCTAGAAGGCAATTAAAGAATTGCCACTTACATAAGGTATAAGGAAAACTATCTCGCAAGTTGCTCTGAGTCTGGCAAGTTTAAGGTTGAGTGGTTTTGGACAGGAAGTCAAAAATGTGGTTTAAAAAATAAATCAGACATCATACGGACTGAATGTATTTACAATTTTACATATATATCTTATTTAAATCTATGTGGTGATAAATGACTTAAAAAGATTTGTATCAAAATTTCAACACCTTACTGCCTAGTCACCTTGACTTCTAGAATTTTGAATGAGGGTCCCAAAGCCATGGTCTGGACAAGATTTTTCTCTCTGACATGACGATCGTATGTTACATTTACAGGTATCTTTGAATACATCAAAATTATTATTCTCCACATTTCTTTCATATTTTGAGAACTAGAAATCTCAATAAGGATAATACTAATATTTTGAGTTCATTATTATAGAAATAATTACTTGTACATTTTTTTACCTCAATATGAGCAACAGGGACTAATTACCTAAAATTTAAAAAAAAATCGTGTGCTATCGGCCCCTCTGATATGAGCAGCTAAGGGTAGTCTAGAAACAATCATTTTCGAATTTTCAAACATACGATTACGAATAATAAAATTTCTTCTAGTAGAGTCTTGAATATCCTCTTAACCAATGTTTTCATGTCAACGAATGTAAATGATGAATGTGCATAGTTTCCTAGTACCTGATTTTATTTTGAGACGGAAACGCAAAATAAAACATTATTTACTTATATTATCTTGATTCAAATTTTATACTTGGTAAGTCATGGGTGTAATGTAATTTTGTATCTTAATTCAGATGGCTGGTTTCTAGATGCCGACGCTATCTTAATTCGATCATCAAGGAATTATAAAGTACTTTGTAATTTGGTTTTATAAGGGGTCATTTAAAATTTGGATATTAGTAACATCATTTTTAATCATATTGAGAAAATTTACTTTGATGGTTTCTTAGTAAGACAGGGTAAATTCTTGCGAAAATATTTACACTTATGAAATAGAATATTTTTGGGTAATGAGGTTGAAATGAGAATCATTCTGCCGTCTGTCTACATTTAGTCGTTGCAACTACTATATTGAAATCGTTTTTTTAATTCTTATGATAACAGCTGCATGTAAAAAATCCAAAATGTGCAATTAATATGCATCTCAAATATACAATTTAGCGAAATATGTCTTAGATATTTGTTCTTTAATGAAATCATTTTCACAAATTTGCGTGATTGGGTGTGAGGGAATGGGGGATAGGAAAGTGCAGGTGATGGGGGCACCTCCAAAAGTCTCGGAAGTTTTGTTTTATATTTCTATATTTTGCCCCATTCTCCTATGCCTTTGACAGAACTCTTTTTTTTTTTAAGATTCCAGCAATAGAATGGAGAAGAGTTGCCCTGGTAATAGATAACGGTAATATCAAATTGACGTCAGATTCACAGACGGCAGAAAAGAATGCAGTTGGTGAGTTCATGCATAAACTTTGAAAAATTAAAAGACATTCTGTATAATTGCAGCGACTGTATAAAATTATGCAATAATATAAAAGTACGAAATATTGAAATTTTTATTACAGGCGTGGTAGAGCGTGCTCAATGCGGTATGAAAATCGGATGGGGAGAGGGATATGAACATTTTAATGGCTGCATCGATGACGTAAGGAGACCGATTTTATATGCATGTAGTTTATCACGGATTGTGCCCTAGAGGGTTCTTGAAAAAGAAAGATAATCATTTACTACGTTGTGTTATAAGATGCTAGTGAATTAAAATGCCACTAAATATGGCTTTTAAATTAGTTGGTAGTTTGTCTAGAATATAAAATATATCTAGGTCATGATAACCTTAATTTTTGAATTAAGATCAATTTATACCATATCATCTTTAGCTCTCTAGTATATAAAAATCTTTGGCCGAATTTTATTTCCCAGAAAGCTACAGTTCTGCAGCTACAGTACATCAACAGGGTTGAACACTTAACATTAAAATATAGATCTACATCCTATTTTTATCTGCAAAAATTAATTTTAAGAGCTTTTGCTCAATCCCATTGTATATATTTATTACAATAAATATATTATGTTCAAATCAAATTAAATATCTTCTCTTTGTTACACATCATGTTGAGTGTCAAAAATATACAATGTATTTTATTCTTTTGTTTACAGTTTACCTTGTACAGATGTAAACCAGACAGACCAATCGGCAGCTAGGACCTCTCAGTGTAATAGCCTCAAAGAAATCCATCCCCATCTTCATTGATACCAAGTGAAATTAAATTCGCTGAAAATTTATATATTTGAAACATTATTTATTTTTGTACCTAATTCATTGTCAGTATTTTTGTAGAACCTAACAAACATGTGTACATTTACGCAGTTGTACATGATTTTCATGACGTTATAATATACATTGTATGTTGGATTCTGAAGTATTATGTAAATATAAAGTTAGGGAGTTTAGCCAATGAACAGAACTTTATGGTTGTATTTAAATGTGTATAAAATGATAAATAAAAAAATGTTTAATTTGATGATCACTATGTTCAATTACAGACATGACATGACGACCATGTGTCTGTGTACAGACTCGTTGCAAGGTTTTTCAGTTGGGAGGGGCAATGTGACAAGCAAAAATTAAAAAAAAAGAAAAAGAAAACAACTAAATTTCCCAAATTCGAAAATCCTTTTTCATGGGGAAGGTGATAGGATCTTTCTCCAACTTATCGGTATTTTTTTTCGGTGATGCAAGAATTGCCAGAGTTCGGCCATACTACGACAAAAAGTGGGTGAGTCAAGCAGCCTATAAATGAACTTTTCATATTTCTACATCGAAGGACTTTTGTCTCCGAAAAGGGGTGCCCTATCACTTTTATTCAATGGATAAATCAAAGTAAATGTAATTATATATATAAAGAGAGAGAGAGAGTATTCTCTTTCTTATAACCCATATACGAGACAAGTAAAATCGGTCGATTCAAAGGGGACAAACTTGTTTAACGATAAATCCCTTAAATTGACATCTCTTCCAAGAAAATGCATAAAGGAGTATATTGTTTAGCTCGTCTGGAGTGAGTAGGTCTATCCGGGTATATTCTAAGTCTGTGACGTGTTGCACTACATGGTCACCCACTACAATAAAAGGCCAATCCTTGCATCAATAATTTATCTAATAGCGTGATGAAGTAGGTCTTGAATAGGATAAATAATAGATAAATATTCCACTAGGTAATTATTGAAATATTATTTTACTCTCAAATTTTTGCAAAATATGTATGATTGTATATGTGAAGAATACCTCAGGTTTCGAAGGTATGACTTCAGCTTTTATACATGATCACGTGTCTGAGAGAATAACGAACGACAACTCTGCAAGGGAGATTTCATGAACATCGGGGTGTTCCGGACTCCCCCTAGAATTTGCAGAGTTATTAAAAGTATATACATGTACTGCAGATGATAAAAAGTGAATTTGGATCCCCCTCCCTGGAAAACGTATACCCCAAAACCACGACCACGAAATCGGGTTTTTTTTCTACCCCCCCCAACTCCACCCCAACCTGTAGACAATTCCTGGATCCGCGCCTGAATGTTATTAATTCTGACTGTATAATTACGTGTCCAGGATTTTATTTACATTACATAGAGCACAAGCTCGTCAGAGCATGTTCATTTAAATTAATGTTAAAATAAACTACAAAGAAGAAACATTTAATTTAAAGAAATCAGAATGCTTATGTCGTTGGGGTCTAAAACATATTTTTCATACAATGGAGGAAACTGAAAATGTAAGAATAAGAAGAAATAATAATATGGAAACTGGAATATCATTCAAATATTATAGTCTTTTTTTAAAAAAAAAATTTAAAATGAAATTTTATCAAGTAAAATTGAATTAAAATGCAAATAATGAGAAGAAAAAAATGAAAAATAGGGTTTATAGAAGAAAAGTTTATTTTTAATAAAGTTTTTTTTCTCTCGTATTTCAAAATAAAACTTATAGACTAGTTAAATCATTTGTTTATGACTACGTCTCTGTGTTCACATTATAAAAGATAGCAAGGGTTGTCTAGTAAAAACAACACAATGATGCTGTGGATTATTTTTGGAAACGCGCACACCATGTCATGGCAATAATATCTAAATAAGGTGAAGCTTGAATCACTGCATGACAGCGTAAATGGCAATTCATTGCTTTTAAAGTGCACAATTTTACTTTACTTAAGTTTTTTTAAATGAAAGATTGATTGAACCACGTTAAAGCTCTGCATGCTTCTTTTATTGAAACAAAAAATGTATACACCAAAACTAATACTTTTCTATTGACGACCTAGCTGATGTCCTTCACCGACATGTGCGCCAGGAATTGATATGTAAAATATGTTACATAAGCAAACAGCAAATGACTTTTTTTTTCATGAATTCCTGAACGATGACAGAAGATCGAGGAGGGTAATTAACATATGCATGCACTTTGTAGTTAATGAGATAATGCAAAGGATTGTAATTACTATTTAATGGGATTAAATCTGAAAAAATATTATAAAAGAAATTTTATCTTTGTTCAGATGCAAATGATTTATATAACATTACACGCAACATTACATTACATTTCATCAATTCTCAGTCATGAATGAGAGGTGATACATAGTTTCAGCAATCTAATCAATCGTATTTATAAATGAATAAATTTTGCAAATTAACTCCGAAACACTTACATCAGAGTTCATACTTCCTCCCTTTGTAGTCGCCCGCGTGGCGCAGTGGTTAAAGCATTTGCTCTAGAATCACGGAGTATGGTGTTGATCCTTACGTCGCGGGTTCGAATCAACTGTGTGAAGTGGGGACCAGTCCTTGTAATGAGACCGTATAAACCGAGGACCCGTTTTTTTTTTATATATGTATTTCCTTTTTTATTCTTTGATATAGAAATGGAAACAGCACGTAATGGAAACGAACCTGCATACAATGTATGTAAAAATATTCTTACATGTGCACGAAGAATCATTTTTTCAAAGTGGGGAGCCAGTCTAAAAAAAGTGCCCAAATAATTAAAAATAAAAACAAACCGAAAGCTGATCAAAATTATTTAGATAATTCTATTTCGTGCGGGGAGGGGGATATTCTTATTCTCGATACAAAAGAAAGCTGATCAAAATTATAACTATATAATGGTATTTCGTGCGGGGAGGGGGGTATTCTTATTCTCGATACAAAAAGTATTTGAATACAATGACGTGAGAGCTTCGACCTTACTCAAAGAAAAGGTCGGTGTGACTGTGTGAAAAGGGGGGGGGGGAACCGGCCTTTCAATGAAATTTTCCATAATAGATTACATGAAACAGCATTTTCAGAAGAAGTTGGAAACTCCTCCCCCAACCCCCGATACTCCGTTCCTGCAACATTCACTTCGAATTAAGTTAATAGATAACAACAAACTTACAACACCTACAAGGCCGCTAATTTATTAAATGTGTATAGTGCGCTCGTCAATGAACGGGAGATGACACACATTATCAAAATTATATCGGTTTCTTGGTGACATTTACATAAAGTATCACTTAAATAAAACATTAACTTATATAAATTTATTTATTTTTATTTTTTCATTTTTACACTTAAAAATGTTAGGTGTGAGAATATTCTTAATTTTAAGATGTAGTGCTTTCTAGATACTTAAATTATTTGATTTCGATTGCAGAATTATGAATTACTCTACATTTTTAAGAAGTCATTCAACCTTTCGTTCAAGTGCGCTTTTGTAACTCATTTCAGATCTCTGTCAAATTATAGCCGACTCACGAAGAAAATTCACGTGTCACATTAATTCAAAGCAGTTTACTACGTATCCCGGATCTCTAGTACCATTAATATTACTTTTCTAAATCATTTGATGATCTTCTATATTTTTGTACGCACTTGTATATTCCTCGTTATACCGGTATAATAAAAAAGAAGGGGTTTTTTTTTTAGGTGCTTGGGTCCTTCAATAAAAGGACTTTAAGATTAGTTGTTAAATATTTTTTCAATACATGTATCTACACATATATGTAGCTTATTTAAAAATTAATAACCAAAATAGGGGTCAATTTTTCATTCCTTCTAAGCATTTGATATGAACTTTCTGCACTATAAATGTAACTTGAACATTAAAAAAAAAATACTTGAGTGAATCATAGCATCAAACGCAGTCCTATTTTATGTAAAATATTGTGACATAAAAAAACTTCCAAAATACTTCACATGTAACCTTTCTGCACACATAAAATATAATTTTTCTGACATTATTTTTTTTTTACAGTTAATAAAAGTGAGTACATGTATGTGAGTCTTTGGAATTTCCGGAATTTTCAAAATAAGTTAGAATCTAAATATATTACCAGAACTAAAATATGATGCAGAATATTCAGACTAGAGATCCAATAAATATCTGAGGAACGAAGGTTGGCACCGTATTTCAACTCTGAGAAAAGTAACGGGGCACTACGATGAAAGAGTGCAGTTCAAGAACCTTGGACCAGGGGACGACCCCCTCCCCACCCAACCCCACTTTTTTGAGAATGGCCTTTAGCGGTAAATTTAGCATTAAAATTGGTCGAATTTATCAAGCCCACATAATTGTATTAGATAATTATATAAATAAATGCTGATAAAGAAAGCAAGACACCCCCCCCCCCTCCCTGCAGAAATAGGATTTTTGAGATTACATTTTGTAGGCCTTTTTTTCTTGTCAACTACTTTTGTGGCTGGTCCCCAACTTTGGAAAGCATTGCAAACCTGAAACTTTTAAATTGTGAACATTAAACTGCAAATTATGTTACAAAATCTGATTGTCCACCCAGAGATTTTCCCTGTTTTTCCAGTGAATTATTCTGACTTCTAGCACAATTTACAATGTATGCAATATAAACTCTTAAAAAAATAACTTGGACCGAACCTTATGACAAAGTATATGTTCCCGCCATTATAAAATACTGCAAACATTATTTAAGCGAAAAGTTCATTCTACATTATTTTTTATATTGAACTCCATTGTCCAAGTTACTTATATATAAAAAAAAATCAAAGGATGTAAATATACATGTTTATGTATGTATACTATAAGAGGGGTGTACGGGGGGGGGGGGGGGGCTGTCAACATGCACCCGTGGTCCATTTATGTGGACATGTTCTTTTAAGCTGTAATGAGAAGAATAAATATGCAATGTACTGAACTAGGGATTCAAAATCCGGATTCCAAATAGGTGTTCTGCCAGCTCACCTTTCTGGCCACCGGCGCACGAATTTGCCTGGCCGTTACATTACAAAAGCATTGTGTTTTGGAAAGTCCATTGGTGACCAGACCACGTGTTCTACATTAACTGTGTCAAGTCTTAATAGCTGTAAACTGAACACAGCTCACTCGTAATGCAGGACAGGAGATTATCCTACGACATTTTCTCCGAAGAGTAAAACATGGCCTCCACACTAGATCTGAGGAACATCACTGGCGAGGTTTTTGAAGTTTCCCAGAGTTTTATGAACTTGAAACAGAATGTGGACCATTTTTTCCTGTTTGTCATGGGAATGATCGTGTTCTGTAAGTGTGGTTAATTTACAATGATCATTATGTATTTTATCGTTTTTAATTAAAATTAGTATTGTGCACACTATAGTCACAAAAATGTACACGTGCAATTATATTACAATGGATATACATATAGTATAGTGTAAACAATATTTGACCGACATGCACATCATTTTCATTCAAATGACTACTTTATCACTGTTTATAAAATCTCCAACTGCTGACAAAAGTTCACTTCATAAAACATCATACACCGATAAATCTGTTTGAGCATTTAAAACATTCATACTTAATTAATGCATGTATACATTAAGAGATTATTTACAAAAAATGTTAAATATGAGAGAATGAACTTGAAACAATGAGACTTCATTTCACTGGTACATGTAGATGAATCAACACTACATACCATGTTATAATGAATAACAATTGTATTGAGAGTATCATTGCTTTCTATGAATGAAAATATAAAGATAATTCCTAGTTTAATCATATTTTACTATTATCTTTGACCAAAGAAGGAAGGTACATTCTTTTCATTTTGCAATATAAATGTACTTTGGTACATTCGTGTAGTATTCGTGTAGAATGGACATATCTTAAGTTGTATCTACATCATTCAACTTCTTAAGAAGGTCACTTTCTCTGAATTTTGAAATTAACTGCCTGGTTTAATTTGTTTTCTTAAAATAGGTACAGGTTTAGTCTTCCATATCTTAATCTCAGTTTTTAAATAACTATAAGATGCAATGTAGAGCTATCGGTAATGAAGAGATTTTATGTAAGACATCTGTACAGGTCTGAGAAAACATAAGTTACTGTAACATGTTAAATTAGAGATAAAGAAACGAAAATGGGGTTCCGTGCATTGTATTTTTCCAAGCATCTAAAAACTTTTTTTTTTTTTGATTGTCATAAAAGGGTGTGGGTCTTATTTTTAGATTTTAAACCTCAAAAAAAATTTCTGATCATGAGCACGACTTGATCACTCGGTCTTAAAATGTTAAATGCACACTCTTAGAGCATGAACAAAATTTTCTTTAAATACCTGTTACTTAGTGGTTGCAATTAAAATTCACCCAACCGTTTTTTCTTTTCTTTTTCCTTCCTTTTGTTTTCCACTCATCGGATAAGCATTATCACATTTCTAAATTCTGAATTTCGTTCGAAAAACACTAGTGATATTACTTTAAAATAGAAAAAAGACATTGAAAGCAAATCATTCAACCGTGTCTTGATGTTAGATAAAATTGATGCTATGACTCTCTGTGAATTATTTTGATTAAACGGGAGAAATTGACAGGGTTTGGATAGATTCCGATAAATTCCATTGTGAAAAAAAAAAATGGCTGGAAATATTTCTGAACTGATTATAGAGACAGTCAATTTTAAAGACAATGTGGATCATTTATTTTTAATCATCATGGGAATGTGCATTGTTTGTAAGTTAACCTTTCATAATTTTATTTATTCTTTATGGGAATTAATCAGCACATTTACCTTAAATTATTACATGTAATTGATTTGATTTGCTCTATTATTGATATATTAATTCTTTCTATGCAGAGTTTGCACTCTAATATAGTCGTCGGTTGCTTATGAAAAATTAAAATTGATCGCAACTGAAATGTTTTAGATGCATCAGTTGTTGATAAATATACTTGCGCTGCAGCAATGTACATGTATCTGTTCCATCTTTTCAGGTTTATGTAATTATACACAGCGTTTACTAATTCTTTTTAAGAGAGAAATTTAAAATATATACGCTCAACTCGACATTTAGATATATCGACGACGTATTGTCAATTAACAATGGCTATTTTCATTCTTATGTCGATATGATATATCCTGGTGAACTTGAGATAAAAGATACCACAGAGTCTGACACATCTGTTTCATATTTGGATATTTTACTTGAAAAAGACGTTAATGGTAATCTAACAACCAAGCTTTATGATAAACGTGATGACTTTAACTTTTCAATCGTCAACTTCCCTTACTTATGCAGCAATATACCTTCATCACCTGCATACAGGGTATATATCTCTCAGTTGATTCGATACGCAAGAGCATGCTCTACGTATGTACAATTTCTAAAACGAGGTAAATTATTGACAAATAAGTTGATGAAACAAGAATATCAGCTGTCTCGTTTAAAGTCATCATTTCGTAAGTTCTATGGTCGATACAATGACCTTGTCAACAAATACAATTTATCATTGAGTCAAATGCTGACTGACGTTTTTCATACTAATTGTTAGACCATTATTTACACACTGAATTGTCGACGGATTTTTCCGTTATTTCCCGATCATGACAAGGAGCACACGGCGGGTGTGACCGGTCGGCAGGGGATGCTCACTCCTCCATGGCACCTGATCCCACCTCTGATGTTTGGAGGTCCGTGTTTTAGTGTTTGCTCTGCTTATATTTTGTATTGTATAATGGACTTTAATTTTGAGCTTGAATACTATTCGTTATCTCCATATATTTCATTTCAAATGAATGTATTCCAACATTATCAAGTTAACGGCCTATACGATGTAAATTTCAAGAACATGGTGCACTGACAAAAGTACACGTGGACTTCGTACATGATGTAAATAAAGTTTTGCATCATTTCCACAATTTAATAAAAATTTAGTTGAGAAAGACTCCATTCTAATTATAATTATTTTTTTGCAGTTATGCAATGTGGGTTTGCCTTCTTAGAGGCTGGTGCAGTGAGAAGCAAAAATACAACGAACATTCTCATCAAGAATGTAATGGACTTATGTAAGTTACAGGATAGGTATATTTTTTTTCTTTTATGTTGTCATTGAGGAACATCTGATCGATGATAAGTAGAATTTAACAAGTCGTACATTTCCTTGTCAATTCATGACTAATGATATGATCTACAGACTTTACACCTTATGAAAGTGTTTGTTTAGAATATATAATTAGAAAACATTAAAGATCTTTTTTTCATTTTTTTTATTAGTGAGGTAAAATACACGTTAAGTAAATCCTTTGCAAATTTTGTTGTGTCGATATGTAAGTAATTATTTTGAACTTTTTGAAATTCTCTCACTTTATAAAGACATTTCTCACAGAACATTGCTGCAGTGTGCCCTTTATAATCATTAATTTTTGTCATTTATTAATACTTCTAGTGAATTACTGCATCTTTATATATAGTCTTGTTGAGTCATTCATGATTGTAAAACTCTCATCTGTCTTATTTGTTAGTTTCCCATTGCAATTGGTCAGTGCATGTACACGTAGCGCAATCCATTTTTCCAAAGAAGATGGGCGAATAAGTCGAGTGAAATGCCTCCTTTTCAATAAAAGTGAAACATTTAAACTCAGTTATAATATAATTTTCTTTGATGTTTCAATAAACATTTTTGTCTACTTTATGTAAAATCTCCACAATTTGCAACAATCTTACAAGTGTGAAAATTATTCGTGTATGAAGTACATGTAGCATGCACACACGAAAGAGGGCAAAATGGTCATTTTTTATACTACAATACAATTTTTCGATATTAAGTGGGTCTTTGCTCCATTGTTTAAGTGTATCTTCAAAGTATGTTTAAAGGTATGCATTTTTTGCTTATCGAAAACATGAAGCAAAGACCTATTACCTTAAAAATAAACTTTTATGACAGAAAAGGAGATGGGTGAACATATCGTGCAGAAAGCCTATAGCTTCAGATATATAAAAATCATTTCAATTTGTGAATTTAGTATTTAGAGTAAAGCTCTCATTATTGAAATTTATGAAATTATAATAAACAAAAATTTTCTGAGGAAAATTTTCTCGGAAGAAATTATTCTTTTATTAAAAAAAATAATGTGGTATTCGTGGGGTTCGAACTCTAGCAATAAAAATCCTGAGTATCATTTTCTTTCGAGACTAGCACGCTAACCACTAGACTACACAAGTCCTGATGAACAGTGGCATTTAAATCATGTTTGTGATATGACCCTTGACTTAATGGACTTCAAGTATTACTCGAAAAGATGCGAATGCTATGTCATAAAAATATATTTTTAATGTATTGTGGGTCTTTTCTACATGTTTTTGGAAACCAAAAAATGTATGTTTTTATGCAAACTTTGAGGATTAACTTTAAAAAAATGAAGCGAAGACCCACTCATAACGAAAAATAGTGTTATAGTGTGAGAAAATGACTCTTTTTGCCCTCTTTAGTGTGTTTATAATATTTCATAAGCAAATAATTTCAAATTTTGTGAGATTTTTACAATTTGTAGAGATTTTACATAACGTATAATTTAATGTTAAATGAAATATCAAGGAAATTTTTGATATAATTAAAATTTAAATTTTCACTTTCATGTTTGTCACACTATAGGCTTTTCGCTCGTCATGTTCACCCATCTTCTTTATATCTTTCCGAGAAATATTTACAAAAAATGTAAGTCCAGTTTCTGAGTTGTCAAGGGTCATATCACAAGCGAGATTTAAATGCCGTTATTAACTGTTATAAGAAGAAAAACTGATACTCATACTTTATCGCTTGGGTTCCATTCCCCAATAATCCTTAATATTTTTTTTACCATCACATAAATGCCGAAAGAATTTTTCCACAGTAAAGTTTTCTTGTACGTATTTCATACAAATATGTATAAAAAAAAAAAAAAAAAAAAAAAAAAAAAATCAAATTCAAATTTTAAACGAAGTATTTAGAACAAAGTTCTTCTCATTGAAAGGTATGAAATTAGGACTAAAAAGATTTTGCGGAAAAATTATTCCGATTTATTTGTGGAGCTTGAGTCAGTATACATGTACTAGTATATGAATTACTCTCCGATCGCGTGGGAAGTGTAACAAGTCTTAGTGCATTATTTGAACTATAAAATATCTACATAAATATTGTATTGTTTAATCGTATTTCAGACTTTAAGGACATACGTAACGTACCTTACCTACTGATAATTTTTGAAGATATTCTTAATTTAAGATTATAGTGCCATCAGATGTTCGTAGACAAAAAAATCAGTATGCATTACCAGGGGTTTTGAAAAGATATATCAATGTGATGAAAATTCTTGTATAATTCAAAGAAAAATATACAAAAATTACTAAACATATATTCTAGATGTTTTGTTGATCCAAACTTGTTTTAGAAGAAGTATACAACAGCATTTATAGGCATTAAAATGTAGTACACAGTTCATTTAATTATTGGAACTCTTCCAATTCCAGGGAAAAATACAATAAAGTTCAAACTACATTGCGTATGTCCTTAAAACGAAATATTACATAAGATCATAAATAAACATGTAAACAAAAACGATTAATGATAAAGGTTAAGTTATGAATAAAAAAGAATGTGGAGGGACTTGGTGCAATGTACACGAAACATTTATCAACTTTGTAAGAACGTACGGACCTATTATACAGGTGAACCTTAACATCTGGGAGTTCCATCACGTGTTCATGTTGTATTTATAACTACATTTGCATTGAAAATCCCTTTAGAAGTCAGAATACGTTTAAAGAACAAGGTACAGTTTCAATACAAATCTGGCCCTGTATTTTTCTAAAATACGAAAGTGATGAAAGAGATTAAAATTCATGCTTTCTGAAATGTTAAAACTCCATGCACTATGATCAAACAAATCGTTTTTCTCATTTGACTTCCTGGTGCTAATTGTGGCGTCATAAACTTGTACATTCTCCCGTACTTTCATAAAAAGTTGCAAAAGACATCAATTTTCAGTGAAATTTTCTTTCAGATAATATAGACCACATGCATCGCCCACAAAGATTTTGAGAAATATGATTTTTCAAAGAATTTTACACAACATATCAGAATATTGAAGTGGGCGACGGCTGTGGACACATTTGAAATGAGTCATTCTGAGCCTTTTTCTGCTTAAAACTTTGAAAAACACGAAATTATTGACGCCATATTTGCAGAATGGTCCTCCTTCGTGCCATATTCTTTCTTGAATTATAACACTCATATACATGTACTCAACTCATATTTAAGCCGATTTCAAAACTTTTTGAAAACATTAAATTTTTAGGGCACAATATAGCCAAAACCATACCTTCAGTTCTTCTTTGATTGTAATTATGCCTTTGTTTGCATTTACCTGAAGAGTATATATTATTTCTCTCATATTCCCTTTCAGGACAAGAGTTTTACATAAAAATTAAAAATCATATATGGCGTATTTTTTATAAGTTCAGACTAACTAAAATTAAAAAGATCTTTCTATTTGTTTTATCACTTTATATAAAGATGGGACTTTCCTGTAAATTACATAATTTAAATCAATCGCGATTCATAGATATCAGAGTTTAAAACAATAACCGATTTATTTCCCGACTCCGCATTTAAATATCACCCAGTTTAAAGTCATTTTAAGGGTTTGGTTTTGTGTGCACCCAAGTGAGACTCACTAAAAATAAAAACCTTAATATCTCAAAAATTAAGCCTTGCTAACACTTGAAAACTGGTCCATGTCATCTTCATAATGAAAACAATCTCTGGGTATATGCAGCTTAATTGACACTTGCTGCAGTTTGCAGCTATGAAGTGCACAATACACCTGCAGGACTGCGCAGCCACAGGTTTTAGTAGTGCACTAAAAAATCCAAAAAAATATGAAATAGTTAAACCAATTAAGTGGCTACAACTATTTGTGAAGAACCTTTGATTTAAATGTAAACTCACTACAATAGGTACATTTCTTTAAATGCATACTTGTTACTTAAACAAGAAAATGTTAGCCATGAAAGTAGTCCCAACCACATGGCAATGTGTTAAAAATAGAATTAAAGAGACTCACTGTTGATCTAAAAATAGCACTTTATATGAAAGCCCAGATGTATCTAAAATATTACTCTATGGTGTTTACAAAACACAGGGAAATTAATGTTAGAAAAATGATTTTCTCCTTTAAAAATATGCCAAATAAGATGTTAAAAATCTGCAGGGATAATGGAAGTGGGCAATTTAAATAAGAGGCCTGGCCCACAACATTCACTTGAGTCACCTTAGTGTTCTTCAGATTTCTAAGACATTCTTATCCCCCTTAATTCTCATAAAAACAAATCTGAGCTAATATTGTGGCCCCACCCTGGGTCATAAGGCCATGTCTAATCCAAAACTGATTCCACAACATGAGGATATTTCATTATCAATATGGCTAACATGGCTTATATGTTTTCTAAAGTTTTTTTTCACATGTATACATGCATTTACCAATTTATATGTAAAATCTGATCTCAGATTTATCTGAAGAAAAAAAATGAAAAAAAAATACAAATAGGGAATATTTTAATATTATTAATAATAAGTCTGGCAAATGATTTTGACCAACTTGAATCTTCACTTCTTGAGGATGCTTGCATACATTATGAGTAAATCATTACCTTGTTGTTCATTAAAGGACGATTTTTTCCTATCTATTCTTTGATACCCCTATTTTAGGGTTTAATTTTTATGGATGACAGATGGACAGACACCAGAGACTCTTTGATCAGAAAAGTTCAATAGAGCCTCTGCTCAGATGAGCTAAAATGTAAATGTCTTTGATTATTGTAAAAAAAGTCACCAAGAAGAACAAAAGAAAAGGATGATAAATGAACTTTTTTATGCCCCCGGATCGAAAGATCCCGGGGGTATATTGTTTTTGTCCTGTCTGTCTGTTTGTCTGTCTGTCTGTTGTCAACTTTAACCTTGCCCATAACTTTTGATTGGTTGGAGCTATGACTTTCATATTTCACATGTGTATTCCTTGTGACAAGACCTTTCTTTGGGTACCATCATATTTAACCTTTTGACCTTGACCTTGGAGTTTGACCTACTTTAGAAAAAAATTTAACCTTGGCCATAACATTTGAACAGTTGGTGCTTGGGGTTTCAAACTTCACATGTGTATTCCTTGTGACAAGACCTTCCTCTGGATATCAACCCCTTTGACCCTTTGACCTTGACCTAGGAGTTTGACCTACTTTTGAAAAACTTTATCCTTGACCATAACTTTTGAATGGTTGATGCTAGGGCTTTCATACTTCACATATGTAATCCTTGTGACATCACCTTCCTTTGGATACCAACCACTTTGACCTTTTGACCTTGACATAGGAGTTTGACCTACTTTTGAAAAACTTTAACCTTGGCCATAACTTTCGAATGGTTGATGCTAGGGCTTTCATACTTCACATATGTAATCCTTGTGACAAGACCTTCCTTTGGTTACCAACCACTTTGACCTTGACCTTGACGTTTTTATTTAAAAAAAACTTTAACCAACGCCATAACTTTTGAACAGTTGCAGCTAGGTCTTTCAAATTTCACAGGTATATTCCTATATAGACAAGACCTTTCTTTGGGTATCAACATTTTTAGCTCACCTGAGCCGAAGGCTCAAGTGAGCTTTTCTGATCACATTTTGTCCGTCGTCCGTCCGTCTGTCTGTAAACTTTTCACATTTTTGACTTCTTCTCAAGAACCACTGGGCCAATTTTGACCAAACTTGGTACAAAGCATCCTTGGGTGAAGGGGAATTTAAATTGTTAAAATGAAGGGCCAAGTCCCCTCACAAGGGGAGATAATCAAGAGAAGACAAAAATAGGGTGGGGTCATTAAAAAATCTTCTTCTCAAGAACCACAGGGCCAGTAAAGCTGAAACTTATATGGAAGCATCCTGGGGTAGTGTAGATTCTAAATTGTTCAAATCATGACCCCCGAGGGTAGGGCGGGGCCACAATAGGAAATACAAGTTTTACATTGAAATATATAGGAAAAATCTTTAAAAATCTTCTTCTCAAGAACCACTGGGCCAGAAAAGCTGAAACTTATGTGGAAGCATCCTGGGGTAGTGTAGATTCTAAATTGTTCAAATCATGACCCCCAGGGGTAGGGCGGGGCCACAATAGGAAATACAAGTTTTACATTGAAATATATAGGAAAAATCTTTAAAAATCTTCTTCTCAAGAACCATTGGGCCAGAAAAGCTGAAACTTATGTGGAAGCATCCTCAAGTAGTGTACACTCTAAATTGTTCAAATCATGACCCAGGGGATAGGGCGGGGCCACAATAGGGGGAATCCCAAGTTTTACATTGAAATATATAGGAAAAATCTTTAAAAATCTTCTCAAGAACCACTGGACCAGAAAAACTGAAACTTATGTGGAAGCATCCTGGGGTAGTGTAGATTCTAAATTGTTCAAATCATGACCCCTGGGGGGATGGTGGGGCCACAATAGGTATTACAAGGGGGGAGTCTGGTAATGAACAGCATGGCCAAAGTTACTCAGGTGAGCGATGTGGCCCATGGGCCTCTTGTTTATCTTTTTGCCTGGATTTTGACTTGCATTTGAGATACTTTAACCTTCGCCATAAGCTGCCATACGGGGGCATCAGTGTTTCACAAACACATCTTGTTTTATTCTTAATCACTTTCAGGATATTATATTTCTTTTAACATGTTAACCAGTATTTGCAAGTTTGACTATTTTTTGTGAAACTTTCTTTAAAGATATAAGGTATAATTTTATAAATAAGCTTCAATTCTAATAATATAACTCTAATATAACTCTCTAAGATATTTGAGACCTGTGTTCTTAGCATGGGTTTCACAAGTGTGACTTTAAAACATTTTTTTGCATTTAATGCACTAAACAATATGAATAAATTAGATAAAACACTATTATAATATCCTGTATCAAGATCCCAAAATGTTCTTCATTGTAAACTCGTGGAAAGTTCAAATATGTATTTTTGCTTGGTCATCGTATGTTCTTTTTCAATGATGTTTGGAAAGTTCAAAGCATTTGTTCATACAACCATGAAATCAAAAATATTAACTTTCTTTAGTCATATCATATGAAACTAAATCACAGTCTTCACATGTTGCTGATATTTTCTCCAACACTGCTTTCCAAAGATTAACTGTTGAGACAAACCAACATGGACCAAAACCTCTGTCATTTGAATGATCTCCTTAACTTTGAAATCTGTAAAATAATAAATATAAATAATTTATAATATACCACTAAAAAAAAACAATACTGTTGATCACTCTCAAAGAGGGAACTTGAATTGAAATTTAAATCTTTACATCATGACTAAGTAAAAAGCATGCAGAGATAGACATGTAAATTTCAGGGTCAAAGGCTACACATCCCTCAGCAATGATGGTCACATTGTAAATGTTGGTTAACACTGATTGTTGGACTGAATATATCTTATTTTAATTTACAATTAGTGTAGATCAGAGTAGTTTAATCCATATAGAGATAAATGAGTCTAATCTGTATACAAAGAGGTCAACCATAAATAAGATCAATTAAGGTAAACCCAAGTGATGGTCATGTCATCTTGCCTTGGGAAGTAGATGAGACAAGCATATAAGATCATAATGAAATAAAGCAAACAAGTACAAAATCTGAAGGTTAAATGACAAGGTAAGGATTTGATGGCAGAATTTTAAATCCTGATATGATGACATGTGTGTTAGTAAGCTACAAGAAGATGATCAGAAACAATTCCTTCCAAAAGAGATTGAAGTTTTCAATTATTTAAAAATAACCTCTGATGTGACTTCTTTTTTCAGTCACTGTTTACCTAACATTTGTTTTTTTATCGTTAAAGTCAACTGCAATATAAACAATTACTTTTATTGGGTTATAACGTGACATCACACATAAGGTTTTATTATTCATGATAACGATACTTAATTCGCTCAAGCAGCCTCAGGTAGGAGAGAGCTGTAGGCAGACTCCAACCATGGCTTGAGACAATGTGATGGACACATACACAACATTCACTTAAACAAAATCTTTCTTTTCATCCAACCGCATATATATTTCTCATCATAAAAATTGTACATTCTTTCATTCTGTACACATAGAATAACATCTGAATCCAATCATACAAAATGAAAATGACTAGTCAGCTCACTGTGATTATAACACCTACCTTATACCCTTATACACATGTCTATTAAATTTACAGAATCATTTCATTGGGATATAAAACTTACCTTACAGGGGAGGTTTTTGGGAGGGCTCCAACACAGGTATCACATGATTATGAAATGCAGAAATTGACAGTCCAGAGAAAATATCTGAACAGTGTTCTTTTTTGTGAAACAAGGCATTCTGTAAACATGGTAAACATAGTTATAATAAATTTTAGGAAAAAAGTTCAAAAACAATTCTTTTAAATCTAGATATTAATATTAATCTTTGTTGAACATGCTGAAGGGTGTCAGTGTTTTAACTGAATGGTATTTATTTCCTGAAACTGTGTCCGATAAAACTTTTTTTTTTATGAGACATTATAAGAATAGAGTTTTGCTTCCATCTCTCGAAATTATGTGAATTTGAATTTGATTATTGTTTGTTATCTTCATATTTCATTGAAAGTCTCTTCCATTTTTTTCTTTAAGCATTTTAACCTCAATGTGTCAAACTATACCAGATTTCTTGATTTTTTTTATTGGTCCCATCAGGATAGAAATAACAAGGTTTGCCTGTACCATTAAAATGCAGGTCCTCCAAAAAAAATAATAATAATAATAACCTTTGAAATAAAGTGGTGGCTACATGGACATTCATTTTTTTTTCAATTTTATAGAAAAATCTTAGAGGTTTCTACAAGAATATTATGGTATTTATGGATCAATACCAAGGTTTACCCCCCACCCCACCCCCAGCACCTTATCTCTTCCTTACAAGTGCAACCAACAACCTAAGTCTAATTAAGCATATGAAAAACTTTCATAAAATGAACATTCAATTAAAAATAAACATGCTTGGTATCATTTGATTCAGCATGCTCAATGGTAACTTAAGACCAGGTAAGACCCTCTTATTATACTCCCTTTTTGATGAAACCAATGCAGTTGCAGAAATTCAAGTTTTCAATCTTAACCATTTCAACTAGAGAATATTAATTATTAATACTTTATGCAATTTTCATCTTTAAAAAAAGCTATTTTTCAATTTTACTGCACTCTTCATTTGATGAACATTGAACAATTTACATATCAAGCAATAAGCAAATTAAGTTGACATCCTTGAAAATTTTTATCGTTTAATTTACTTTTCCCCATGAGAACTACATATACTGCACTAATCTGCAAATCAGAAGAACCAAGTCCAAAATGATGGTTTGTATACATAGAATACAAACTTATGTGAAAATTATTTATATAAATAATTAATAATACTTGCATCTCTTTTACAAAAAGTAAAACAAAAAAGCAATAAAATTTGAATATCAAAATTTTGATTTACAAATAACACATCTGATTTACCATATATGTGTACTACGTAGATCCACTTCTCTTAGCCGTCATTGGACATTTAACTTGGTGTGTCTGAGGCTCATTGAAGGATCTTACACAAAAATCGCTCATTAGTGAAAACAAAATTTAGTTCTTTACTCTACTCATAATATTTGAAACCCTGTTTTTGACTGAACTATATTTTTATACAATGACGAATACTTTTAGTATTTTGAAACATAGTCACATTTATTAGAGGAACCTTAAATATTGCCCGCTACCAAATTGTGGTCTGCAAGAAACACGTGGAAATTCTCAGATCCTTTGTATAACGTTTAACCTTTTTAAAATTGATGTGCATCAGATCGCAGGCGTTGTCATACTCAAAATGTATTACTGATACTAGGAGTTATATCGTATTTCTGAGATAAGGCTTATAAATCACAATAAACACAACAAACCGACTTACCAGCTCCTACTTTCACTTTAGCCGAATATAGCATGACAGACCTCAGAAATAAACTACGCTGAGTGATTATAGTTCTTAATTTTCGTGCAATAATTTTCAATATTATATGACATTGTCCTACATTTGTAGGATTAATATGCTTATTTGATAAAAGGTAATTAATAGCCTTACCTGCAAAAGAAATAACAGACGTTAAATTCAGTCGGAACTGCTAAAACTGAGCGCGTATTAATTTATCTGTCCATTGTAAAATCGAAGACGGAGCATTCCCTGATATGACGTAAACATCGATGTTACTTTTATAATAAACAATATTAAACATTTAGATCGAAACATTCTAATAGCTGGAGATTTTTTACGAAATATCTCTCTAATTGCTTTGTGTAATCGAGGTACTAGAGACATCAGATTACAGAAATAGTTGGTTTCAATACCGGAATGGCAGCCCCCAGATTTCGCATGGCGGACATGCCTAGTTGATGAAAAACAGACAGTTATGGAAAAAGTACGCACAGAATTGTTAGGAACGTAACAAATAGTTGTACCCATGACGTTCAACTATCTGCACATATACAACAAATGTCATGTTATTGTTTTGTTAGACCTGTAGCTGTGCAGTCCTGCAAGTGTAATATGCACATTATTGCTGCAAGACACTGCAAGTGACAACCAAACTGCATACATGTCAAGACAGCTTTCCCATGGAAGGTGTCATAGGTCAGTTTTCAAGAGTAAGCAAGAAGTATTTATCAAGATATTGAGATTTTTATTTCATACGAGTTTCACTTGGATGAACACAAAACCAAACCCTTAACTATAGAAACGTGGGGATATTCAAGTTCAAAATCGGTGAAAATTTTAATTTGAACGTAAATAACAAATATCATGTTGATCTGCACTTAATCTCTTATTTTTAATTTTTAGCTCAGATACGCCATATATAGCTTTAAAATAAGTATAGTTGTGTACTTCAGTTTATTCTAATTTTCAAATAAAAATCAGTAAAGTGTATAATCACATACTGGTTGAAATACAGATTATAATTTTACTTTCACGTGTATTTAATGAAATCAATTGTTCGCTTCTTTTACAGTCATCTCTGGGGTGTCCTATTGGTTGTTTGGATTTGCCTTCGCTTTTGGTGATGGTGTCGCCGACAAGTTTATTGGACTGAAGTATTTTGCTTCTTCTGATGTTCCACACAGCAAATACGCCCTGTTTTTCTTTCAGTTTACGTTTGCCGCCACAGCCTCTACAATTGTTTCCGGTGCAGTAGCGGAGAGATGCGAGTTTGTGGCATACTTCGTATACAGTGTATTTATAACAGGTATCAGATTACAGTTACAATAATATTATTCATTTAAGGATTCTCAGTTAATCAACATAAACTATTACACAAAGAAAGATAACTCGTCTATCCATTTAGGGATTCTCAGTTAACATAAACTACTACACAAAGAAAGATAACTCGTCTAGAGTAGCAAAACCATGCGTCCCTAACATAAGGCCATCCCAAGATTTTTCTGTGTTTAGCGTCCATCCTAAAATCAAAAACCTATCTTTCTATCCGGGAAAAATTCACAAACCGAAAGGGAAAACACAACATTATAAGAATAATTGTAGAATTTCTCATCATTATCTGAGAATCTTCCTCTCATTGTAACAAAGATAAACTACTAGTTTATTAAAATTAATTTATTTTGGTAACGTTACACAACTTTGAAAAATTGCGATGCCGATATCAAGAGAGTAATTTGTGCTGCAAATATTTGTATTTGTTCACTTTTCGTATGTGTTTTTTAATATTTAGAACCTCAAAACCAATGCGTCTGCGGACGCTCATCGTCGCAAACTGCGGCCAAAATGTACGATCCTCTCCCATTCTGGTAGGAGAGAGCTATATGCGGACTCCAAACCGTGGCTTGAGACGATGGTGAACACTAAACATAGAAGAAAACTTGGAATGGCTAAATATTCAAAAATTTCAAGAGATTAATGGTGCATTTAGCGCATACATTCTGAAAATGGCCCTCCATTCTCCTCAAAAAGAAAAAGATGATGATAGAAAGAATGATATCTTAGAGTCCTCTTTTCTTATGATAAAAAAAATAACTGCATGAGACTGTAGCTAATTATGAAGGAAAACAATCCATAACGGAGAGCTAACGAAGTTATTCTTTTGGTGTCGGGGGTGGGGGGGATGTTTAAACTTTCTCCTTCTCACAACCAGAATGCCTTACATGCTGGTGGTAGCATCTTCTACCTAACTAAAATATTTATTTTGGTTTGCAGGTTTCATTTACCCCGTCGTTACACACTGGGCATGGTCCTCAGGAGGCTGGCTGACTATTGGGGATACATACTCAGGACTTAACAACGAAAGTGTTGCTTATCAGGTAAATGTGAATTATTCTGGTAACTAATTGTTCCAATAAGAGCATTTCTTAAGTTGATGACCCTTAATAACAGGGGGGAAAGTGAGGGGGGATAAACAATAATAAAAAATATTCAATGCAAACAAAGTAATGTTTAATATTTATTCATTTACTATTAATAGTATTTTGACTTACATTAATTAATATATCATTACAGAATCAATGCATATGACAAACATGTACATTTAAAGGGTTATTTTAGATCTATACACTATTTTTCTACATGCTTTATTTATTTAGTGGTGTCCAGTTTCTATATTTTATATCAATCTCAGATAAAATGTTTTAAGCTTATAAAATTTTATATAAATTACAACTTACATAATAAATACTATTATACTAATACATGTATTTTACAAACTAATGCTAATGTCTTCTCTACAGGACTTTGCCGGTAGCGGAGTTGTACATGTCCTCGGTGGAATCGCGGCTCTTGTGGGGGCTGTAATGCTGGGTCCCAGAATCGGCCGATTTCACCGCAGCTCCAAAACTGTAGCCCCAATCAGAGGTCACTCCGTACCGGTTAGTAATAAAAACAAATATAACTATTGCTGCCTCAGGATTAGGCCATGTTTTTTTAGTTTTCATACCAGTGGGCAAAAATACTGGGTAATTAAAAGTTATTTAAGGCCACTTGTCAGCTTTTGAAAAAAAGATTGGTCAGAAACTATTTGTCAAAATTATCAATAACAATCTTTTATTGTGTCAGCACCTATATACTGTGACACGGTACCTTGGTTTATACGGTCTACTCTGAAGGACCAGTCTCCACATCCCGCATGCACAGCGGGATTCGAACCCGTGACGTAAGGATCAACTCTTTACCCTGCGACTCTAGAAAGAAATGCTTTAATCACTGCTTCATGGGAAAGGGTAGGGGTGGGTGAGCGGGTAATTTTTGTGAAATATTCCTATATTTATAATGACCGAAAAATCTTACCCATTTAGTATGGTGCATTCATTTATAATGCATGAGATTATCGACTCTTTTCATAAAAGGCACCTAGGCCTAGATTAGATCATCTTTAGTTACATGTAGTGAAAGATCTGTAAGCTGTGAAATTTGCCTTGCTTCGTATAACACTCGTCGTACTGAAATCTTTGCTTAAACTTTATGAATTTATCTTGAACAGATTGCTGCTTTAGGTGGATTCATTCTTTTCTTTGGTTTTTTGGCCTTTAATGGCGGATCCCAACTGTCAATCAGTAACCCTGGTGACGGAGCCGCCGTATCCATAGCAGTAGTAAATACGGTCATTTCGGGATCATGTGCTGCTGTCATGTCACTCATTCTCAACCGGCTGCATATTTTTGGAAATACTTGGAGTTTATTGATAACCATCAATGGTGCTTTGACTGGAATGGTACGTATATTTGTTATAAAGTAGAAATAATAAGTACAAGCAAACAACACAAGAATGTATGATATTGTTTCACATGTTAAAAATAGAAGAGCAGGAAGATGCAGCGGATCCAGGAAATTTTTCCAAGGGGATTGGGGTGGTGGGTCCACGCCCACAAAATAAAAATAATGTACATTTGAACAATTAATGCAACATCTTCTCCAAATATAAAAGAAAACACACATCCGTACATGTCGGACACATAGGTAGAATTTCACTGGGAGGTGGACGCAATCCAATTTCTTAACAAGGGAAAAAAAAGGTCAACAGACATCATTGTTTTGGGGGCTCAACTGTTAATTTAAATTAGCACTGGTTTTCTGTTTACTGGCAAAAATCACTGGAGCACGTCAACCATTCCCCACCCCAGTTTTTGTCGGGCAACATGTACTTTTTAGTTTGACAAATGTAGGTGTGTTCTTCAAGAATTATTTTTCAAGCTCTAAGCACCATTCATCAACCATACCTTTGTCAAAATGACTTTGTCATTTTGTGTAAATTCGTTTTAGGTAGCCATATGTGCTGGTTGTAACGTGTATGAACCTTATGCCTCATGCGTGATCGGACTCATTTCTGCGATTGTATACAGGACCTACTCCGTTATCTTGCTCAAGATCGGTGTGGATGATCCCCTGGATGCTGTAGCAGGTATTTTCTTCTATCAACTACGTATTTCCAAAGTCTGATAACGTTTTAAATATGAGAATTAAAATAGTTGATCATTTTGCTTATAACATTACAGGCACCTTATTTATTACACACTTCTCTCATTTGTCAATTTTAATGATTAAAATGTTTTTCTAGTGCATTTTGGCGGAGGCAGCTGGGGAGTTATAGCGGTGGCGTTCTTTGACAATTCCAACGGAATTTTCTATGCGCGGGATCTCAAATCTGCTTACGTAAGCTCATACATACACCACTGTAACATGTCAAATATAACTATTAGAAATTTGATAAAATATCAAAAACAGTTTAATAATCAAAGTAGGTGACTTTTATGTTTAAGGGAGGATACAGCAGAGAAGATATGAAGCACCTCGAATTTTTAGTTCACTGTATATGAAAACCATTTTGTTGTTTTTCTTTGCTTTTATATATTTGTTTTCGTTTCGGAAAATTTTGAGTCGGAATTTATTATCTGATTATGACATCCTTTCGATGTTGAGAAAACTTCAAAGCTTTATTGTTGACCCGTACAAGGAATCGTTTTCCTTAAAACTTGTGACAATGTGCTTGATCTTCAACATTATCGGGGTACTCATAGTTATATTGGTTTTCATTTGCTTTTTCCAAAGAAACTGGGCTGGCAGTTTATAGGGTTGTTTGCCATAGCAGGTTGGACATTGGTGCTTTCGGGGATTGTGTTTGGAATTATGAAAGCACTTGGATTTCTCCGGGTGAGTCGAGAAGAGGAAGAAAAAGGTAAATGAATTGTACATAAAATTTTATTTTACTGAGCAGCGCTGTATTCTTCCAAACAACGGACAAACGTTAAGCTAGTTTTTCAATTTAAAGTATACGAAAAGCTGCAAAATATGCTTTGTTTTTGTTTTGAACATATTTTATTGATTAAATCAAAAGGATTGGAAACAAGTTCTAAAATAACTTACTAGTTCCTCTCCTTATATAATACGGTATGTCATGCAAATTAAAGAAAAATAATACAAATGAGACAAATAAAATTTAACATATCAACTAAGAAAATCTACATGTTTCATCAATAAATTTATGAATAGCAGCAAAAATACTGTTATTTATCTGTAAAGGCAAATTTTCATCACCATATAGTAATAGGTTTAAATCAATAGTGACCAATTCAAGCATGAACAAGCGATTGAAAAGAGTATTTCTAGCATTGGAATAATTTTTGCATGCAAAAAAGAAATGGTACACATCTTCGCGTTTTCCGCATGAACAAGAAGGACTATTAAAAATATGCCTGTTTCGCTTCTTCAAAATTATAAAGCTTCTTTGCAATATTCCTATTTGAAATAATTCAAGTAATATTGCTTATAGAAATTTCATAAACGACAATTTAGGAGTAATTCTTACTATATCTTTAGGTTTGGACATCCCAAAACACAATGAACCCGCCTATCCTGTGGAGGCGTACGGGCACGGCCATATTGAACGCCTGATCCAGATACTGGAGAATAACCCCACGGTCGTCACACAGGGTAATCCGATAAAATCATAAAGCAGTATTATAACATGTGTAAAGCAATATTACCATGTGCATATATTGAGGAATTAAACATTGAAATAAAAGTAATATAGATATGTATTATATATGTAATGCCTAATATGTCAGTTTGATTCCTTGTAAATTTTTTTTTGTTATGAATAAATTACAGGATTCACAAATGTGGCTTATGAAAAAGAAATTACAGATAAAGGACAATACGAGAATCCGGAGACACAAAACGTTCTACGTAATGGGTCTTCCGAAAAGGTGGTTCCATCAAGAGAAGTGCACCTCAAAACTCCCGCCAATGGAGTACGCGTCACGGCACCTCATAGCGAAGTACGCGTCACTGTCAACGACACCAAGCTTTGAAGGTCCCATCACAAACTTCTCTTAATTTATTGAGGTTTACGCAAGCTTATGTTCCCACATTCAATGCGTTGATAAAACTGAAGTTAAACTATACATATATTCCGGTGACCAAGAGGGTTAGTGTCACGGTGCCATTTGTAAAACAAACACCCCTTCCTTCCAAATGTAATTGTCCATTTGAGCATTGTATTTGTAAAAAAAAAAACCTGTTTGTTGTGATTATTATATAACACTATTTAGCTTACATGTTAATGTTTTCCTTTGTGTGTGTATGTATGTATATGTTCATGACTGTAATGATCAAAAATGTCCAAAAATGTAGTCTCTGCCTTGAAAGTTCATATCACAAACCCAAAGAATATCACGTATTCATGTATCATATTTTTATACCAATTACCATTAAATACATGTAATTTACAAAATGTAAACTTCTGATGATTATTAAATCTTTCATCATTGCCTTTCCTTAATTTTTCCTATGCAATATGGATCCAGCTTAATTATCCATATTAATGCCTAAAGCTTTTCTGTTTAATAGTACAAATAAGTAGTCAGATAGTAATTAAGTAAATAAGCATATTTTGAAGTCAAGAAAATATAAAAACTTTCCGTAAATGATAAATATATCAACAACGAACTGCTTTACAAAATTAGAATGAGATTTGTGTTCAATTTTTTAAACAATGTTTGATAAAAGACAAATATGACCTTGACCTTGGAGTTTGACCTACCTATGGAAAAATTCATTTGAAAAAGTTTAACCTTCGCTGTAAGTTGCCACACGGGGGCATCAGTGATTCACAAACACATCTTGTTTCAAATGAAGTTCTAAAAATAAAAATTCTGAAACTTTTTTTTTATGCATTTGTAAATTTTATTCTAACTTCGGCAATTTTCACAAGAATGTATAAAAATTATACAATATGATGTTATAATTGAAAAATATGTTATATGACAAGTTGAATTTTTTCAAAAATATTCAATTTGTCGGTCATTATTTTTTTAATTCATCCGAAAAGGGGAAATGGTTTGTAAATGTTTTCTATATTTTGTACACTATAAAGTAGAATTTTGAATTGAAGCAGCATAGGAGTGTTTAAACTCTTTAGTATCGGATGTTGCTTTTTTTAATTCAAAATGTTTTGGCCTAGAACCCCATTCCTGCTTTAATTTGGGAGCTAGTCGGAGTTTCAACAAGCATGGAGTCATGTAACTCGATAAAGCGATTTGTCTCGCCTGCCTCGTAGCTGGAAAAAAGTGCCAAAGATAAATTTTTGGCAGCTTTGTAAGCCCTCAAAGGCCTAAATCCTGAAAAATATGAAAAGTCGAGAGAAACAGAAAAAATAATTAAAAGCCAATGATGTATATACTATGTAATATGACTGATGTACTGTGCGAGGGTTGATAAAAAATAATGTCACAAGAGCCATAGAATCGTTAAAAATTGGAACTCATCAACTACAATACGTAAAAATGCGTTAAAGAAGGTCAAAATTTAAATTGGATTCACAGTTTAACACGGCACTCGCTAGTTCATGCCGCATGCGCCGATCTTACCATTTGTAAGCTTTTGGTAGCATAGAATTCTCAAATATTAAACAAACCATATCAGAGCTGGGGGACCTGGAGACAACAGTATCCCTCAGCAAATGGTTACTTGTCAAAATTGCGCTAACACAAAACAGTCAGGATTATCACATTCACACAGCAAAGTCCATAGTATTCTTCATCAGTGTATATGCCATGAACGATTTCTGAAATTCAAAGAAAACACACAGCAGAAAAAGAATCAAGAAGAATTTATTAAACAAATAAAATACTCAAACCAACCATAATATTTAAGGGAGGGAAGGGAGGGAGGGGATTTCGTCTGCTCTGAACAAGGTAAGAAACTGAAAGGGCCGAGCGCATGCTCATTAATGCTCAGTCATTATTAACAATAGAATCGTCATGATAGGACGCATAATTCCGAAAAATAGGTTGCACTTGGTAGGAATTAGTGAATTTCCAAATAGAAAGTGATAAGCGTCATTCTCAATAACTGTATCTTTAAGGGATAAATCTGATTATCTCATAGTCCCAGTAAGCGATGTTCAATGCATTTTAACGATACTGCTGTTTCTATGTAATTATGCCTAAGTGTTAGAAGTTCTATCAATTCTGTCAAATGTTTTTTATTTTATTTTTCGTCCATTTCATCATTTTTATTTATTTACCTTTTAGACACAGTCATAGAACATTTGATTTACTTTCACAAAGAAAAGGTCCCGTTCGTTGACAGTACATTTGACATCTCTTATCGAAACTTGGCCTCCTGGCGATTGGTCAGAGAGCAACAGCCCATGACTATGACCAAACCATTAGATAATATATGGATGAGAAACAAATAGAGAAGAAAAATGGCAGGGAATCTTTCTGAACTTATTGTAGAAGCATCAACATTTAAGGACAATATGGATCATTTGTTTTTAATCATTATGGGAATGTGTGTTGTTTGTAAGTATTTTTTTTTTTTACATAATTTATTTAATCATTCGTTATGAGGCAATCGACACACACTGAAAACCCTTGCGATTTATATATATACCTTGCTATGAATTTATACATGTAAGTCTCTTATGTCAACAAATTTTACAATATCCTGAAAAATCTCTACAAATAAAAAAAATAATACTCAGTTTAACTCAAAAGATTTTTTAATTCATTAAACTAATATCGAGATTCACGCTCCAGTGCTTGAAAGTAGACTCAATACTTCCAATTGGAAAATGTTTCATACGTGATTTTGTCCTATTGTGCAGGATCACTGGTCGAGTTAATACATTTATAGTTCATGCTTGTACAAACACGTTACTTTACAATATTTTATTACATTTTCAACAGCGAAATACATTGTGGATATATTTATCCCATGTATTATAAGATATGCAAAGAAACTGCATTCTCTCTCATGATTGTATAAATTTTAATTAATTGATTATAGTTGTAATTAAAGCTTTTATGATTGTGTATATTACAGTTAAGAATTATAAAATCATGGTTGTACGGCTTTCATCGTATCTGCTTGCTGATGATGAGCAGACACTGTAGCAGTTGTGGTTTGTGAAAATTATACAAGGCCAGTGCTGATTCTAATGATGCTTCAAACCAAAAAATTATCAGTTTTCATATGAATGAATTCCAGTTTTAACGTCATAGGCCTATACCTTGTAAATTTCGAGGAAAAACTTAAAAAATACAAACGAATCTAGGACACAAAACGGCATATTTGGACATTTCCACAAAGCATAAAAATATCCATTTTAAGATATTGTCCCAGACAAATAATCCATTCTAATTTTTTTTTTAGTTATACAGTGCGGGTTTGCCTTCTTAGAAGCCGGTGCAGTCAGAAGCAAAAATACTACAAATATTCTTATCAAGAATGTAATGGATTTCTGTAAGTCTAAGTCACAGGAGAATTTGTATAAAGTATAGGAGAATGTAATGTATTTACATGTACATGTATATATTTACATTTCCAAATATTTTTCCTTAAGATTCTTTGCAAATTAGAAAAAGTTCATCTTCTCATGAACTACCGTGGGATGAATATTTCCATTGTGATGTGATTGAAGTCAAAAAATAGTGCAAATTTCTTTCTTTTTTTAAAAAAAAAAAATAATAGATCGTTGCATGACAAAAATATATGGCAAGTCATCGGCAAAAAAAAAAAAAAGTCAATATAAGAGATGAATTTAATTTTTGAGAATTTATGAGGTTCATGAACTTCAACGCCCCGCGCCTGCATATTTATCATGAAGCGCTAACGTGCTTCATGAAATGTGCAGGCGTGAAGCGTTGTAGTTCATGTCCACATGAATTCTCAAAAGTGAAATTCATCTCTTAAATATAATACAGGGCATATTTAGCAAGATTGTTATGGATTTGTGTAAATTACAGGAGAATGTAATGGATCTATGCAAGTCACTTGACATTCTCATCAAGAGTATAATAGATTTATATAAGTAACAGAGGAATGTATTTCACTTTTGTAATTACTGGAGCATATAATGGATTCATGTAATTTACAGGACATTTTCAACAAAAGTAAAATGGATTCATGGAGGTAATAGGGAAATGTATTTGATTTACATAAGTAACAAGACATGTAGTTTTTTACTCCTTTCGCTGAGGAACAGCAATAGCTAGAGGATAAAGAGAATTTAACATTTCGTATATTTCCTTGTCTTTTCATGGCATATGATATGATTTCTTGGGTTTATAATCCAAAAAGTTTTTGTTCGGAACATCTAATTCGAAAACGAAATTTTATTTGCAAGGCAGAATAATTTTTTTAATTTCAATAGATTATTTGCAAGTTTTGCCTTGTTAGTATTAATTTGTCATAATTTAATTTTGCAATTATTTTGAACAAATCTTATTTATAAAGACAATTCTAACAAAATATAACTCTAATCCGTCCTTTATTAATGATTTAAACAGGTAAGCACCTGATCTTCTTTCATCATTTGTTTTTACCACTTTTCTGAATTACTGCATCTTTATGGCTGCCGTGTTGTTTCCAAATGTAGAATTATTAACGTATTTTATAAATATCATAATTATATATGTAAATATATAAATAAAAAAATTATTGATACAAGGTAAAGAGGGTGTTGCAGTTCTTTTGTTATTTTCCCTAAATGTGTAGCAGATGAAAAGAAGAATTTTAAGTTACTGAAAACGATGTTAATTTTTTTTCAGATACAACGGTATATACAGAACAATATTATGTAGAAAAATATTTGGAAACTGCATATTGACTTCCAATTTGCCATTAAATGAAGTGTAAATTAGTCACACAGCAAAATATATCAGATTTTCTGTTTTTTTAAATAGGGATTCCCCGTTGTTCTGAAAAATTGCCTTTTTGAAACAGAATAATTTTGATATATGCACAAAGAGACAGGAATTTTCTTCAAAACTGCCATTTCCGATTTTTGTTTCAAAGAGGCATATTTATGAAAAACACAAAAATTGAATAAAAATTATCATCCATACGAAATGCAAAATGTGTACATAAAATAACGAACGGATAAATAGTGTCTGAAATGGTCTAGTAGTTATGCTGGTGGACTCCTAGCGGATTATTTTACCTCAGAATGGGTTCGAATCCTGGAACGGGTCGTTTTTGCATTTTTTCCTTCACTTTTTTTTTTAAATATATGGAAGTGCAATAAAATATCTATTTTAAGAGAGCGAGGGAAAGAGAGAGACTGAGAGAGAGAGAGAATGTCAAGAAATTAATGAGTAATACTTTAAAAGCATGCAGATTTAAATTGTCTTCCTTGATACTGTGACCTAAAACTAATGACATAATGCTATTTTTTAGTTGAAAGGCGATGTCTTGGAAAATAAAGTATTGTTTTAAATAATTTATTTTTTACATAGTTTACTCATTTTGATTCATTTTTGGTCTGTTATTTAGTGGCCAAGATTTGATTTGAAACAAATGGAATGTCTTGGATGTAGCATAAACAGTGTGATTATGGGACACAGTTTTATTTATTTAAAAAATATTCACGGACGTTGTCTATCGTATATCTAAAATACTGTGCAAGGTGCACTGGCCATTACATGTGCAGGGGCTGACAAATAGATTTTTTAGGCACTTGTCCAAGGGCAAGAGCATGGTCAAAATTCACTTGCCCTACGTGAATTTTTGCTTGCCCCACCATTATGACCATAAACTAATACTGTAAATATTTATATATATTTCATAAAATTGGAAGACAAATACTGAGTAGATCATGCAAGTCTCTGTGCCTAGCTTTCTTTTTATGACTTACACGTGGATTTAATTTTTTTATTTAATTTTTTTCAGTCACTTGCCCACGGGCAAGTGGTTGATAAAATTTCACTTGCCCACCCCCGGGCGTCGGGCAATGGGATTTGTCAGCCCCTGATGTGCTTTTTATTGTTCAAACCTTTCTCGTACAAAACGACGATAGTGACACATACATGTAAAAATAAATAAAATAAAAAGGTTAAGTTCACTAAAAGGTCGCCAATCGGTTCCCACGTTAGGAAAAACTATGCATGAAATAAACGTAAAATGTGAAGTGTTTTGCTATATCAAGCTGGAAATACCCGCCGTAAACACAGTCATCTACGTAGCTTTTTCTATATTTAGACATAATTCTTCTGGGTATTTAAATGTCCTTCTCGATATAGGGAATAATCGCGAGTTTCTGCAACACCCTCTTTGATAAAAAGAAGATGGGAGGTTGCATTATTATACAAATCTTGTGCTGTATTTGATAACATTTGTTATTCATATTCTAAAACATTCAAATTCGCAAACTTGTTATTCATATTTAAAAAAAAAATTGTGATTCATACCCTAAATCTTATGATTCATATTCGAAGATTATTATTCATATTCGTTAACTTGATTTATATGCGAAATTGTTAATTATATGCGAACAGTTAGTATTCATATTGGAAAACTTGTTAAATGTATTCATAGCAAAAACTAGTAATTCGTATTCGATAACCTTGTGATTCAAATTCAAAAGTCAAAATTACGTTTTAAAAATCAAAATAAATAAAGTCGTGCACGTACTACATGTATTTATTTTAATTTCCAGTAAACGACAAAAGCACTTTTGGCAAATTGTACTACATTGGTCAAAATAAACAATATTTTTACACTAGAATGTACTTAATCAACAAAATAACAGTAATATAACCAATGCTTGCTTCTTTTTACAGTTATCTCTGGTATATCTTATTGGTTGTTCGGATTTGCCTTCGCTTATGGTGATGGTGCCGCCGACAAGTTTATTGGACTGAAGTATTTTGCTTCCTATGGTGTTACACACAGCGAATACGCCATGTTTTTCTTTCAGTTTACGTTTGCCGCCACAGCTTCCACAATTGTTTCCGGTGCAGTAGCGGAGAGATGCGAGTTTGTGGCATACTTGGTGTATAGTGTAATTATAACAGGTATGAAATTTAGAAGAATAACTTTATCCATTACGGAATACTCATTTACAGGATTCGTCCAGCATTTTTTATGAAACCTATTAGTGTCTCTAAGTTCTGTTTGTTTGTTTTGTGTTTATTTCCTGGATTTTTGCTTTATTGTTTAGATTCAAATAAAATTCCTTACCACAATTCTTTTATACTTTTTTTTCGTTTTGTTTAAAATTTTGAAAACGTTTTACTGACATTAACTTTTTTATTCTAAATCAAAGGAAAATTGAAAAAGAAATGGACTGCATGATTTGAATTCGATGTTTAAGCAAAAAAATAAGGCTTTAATTTTTTTTTTTTTGGGGGGGGGGGAGGGATAATTTTTGTATAAATCATTTTGTATATGGAATTCTTTTATTAAATTATTGAAATCATTAAATTCAAATTATATTTCAAGGAGTGCAGCTATTTGTTCCCCATCCAAAGAAAAATTCATTTTCGATATGGAATTAATTTACAAAACTTACAATCATTAATACAACAGTGAACATAGTTATTCTCTTTTGGTTTTTATTTTGAAGAAGGGGGGGGGGGTTGACTATGCACCCTTCCACATCTAGAAATCCTGGTTCCATCTCTTATACATGTAAGTACATGTAACATCTTCTATTTCTAATGGTTTGCAGGCTTTATCTACCCCGTCGTTACACACTGGGCATGGTCCTCTGGGGGATGGCTTACAATTGGGGATACATACTCAAGACTTGACAACGAAAGAGTTGCTTATCAGGTAACCTTCAATGGTTGCTCCACGGTAATTTGAGGAGGTAGGGGGATACACGATAATTAAAAACTCTTACACATTATTATATGCAAACATTTATTTTATCCATTTTGTTTTACTTATTACAATTAAATATCGATGCATATTTTGAACAGTTATAATATAATCTCATTTATTATTTTCTATGTACAAGTATATTTACCTATTTATCTAATTTATTAATTTATCTTTTTAAATGTGTTTATTCATTCATCTATTTCTTAATTCATTTTATCAATTATTTATTTTACAAATGCAGACGGTCTAGTCTGTATATTTTATTATAAAATGTTTTAACCTCCGAGAAGATGAATTATAGCAATTACAATATGCTATAGGACAAGTGTTTTACAAACTACGCTGACTTCCATTCTACAGGACTTTGCCGGTAGCGGAGTTGTACATGTCCTCGGTGGAACCGCGGCTCTTGTGGGGGCTGTAATACTGGGTCCCAGAATCGGCCGATTTCATCGCAGCTCCAAAACTGTAGCCCCCATCAGAGGACACTCCGTACCGGTGAGTAAGGATACATGTACATTACAGACTCCTTTAGATGAGGAATTTGCTTTCATACTTGTGAGCAAAAATACTGTAATTTAATATGAGTATAATATTCCAAATTCGAAATGGCTGTATTAAATGAGCTTCCTCTACGTATTACACTCTGGTTTCGTTGTAACGGACATGTACATTAATTGCAAAAAATGATTAACAATGGGAACATATAAATGAGCGGTCTTATTTCGGTCAGTTAGGTCTATGCAGAGCTTCTTCGTCACATATGCTAATTATTTGCAAAACTTTTATTATTATTTGTCGTTTGAATATTTTTATCAAAAAATTGTTGATTATTAGGCATATGGGCAAATCTCTCATGGATGGCGGATGTTGTGATCATGGATATGATCTTCTTTTCTGATCCAGATGAGTTTCAAAAAAACTCTAAGCGTGGATTTGCAAGGTCCAGTCACCTTATTGAAAATAATCTTTGTCTCGCCTCTATATAGAGAAAACTTTACTTACATTTTATGCATTTATCTCGAACAGATGGTTGCTTTGGGTGGATTCATTCTTTAATTCGGATTTTTGGCCTTTAATGGTGGATCCCAACTGTCAATCAGTAACCCTGGTGACGGTGATGTGATGTCAATAGTAGTAATAAATACGGTTATGTCCGGGTCATGTGCTGCTCTTACGTCACTCATCATCAACCGGCTTCAAATGTTTGGAAATACTTGGAGTTTATTGATAACCATCAACGGTTCATTGACTGGAATGGTATGATAATATAAATAGCAACCCATGTCATCTATATTAAAGAAATCCTTGAGCCACTCGAATCATGGAATGGGCTTATCCTAAAAAAATATTCATGTATTAAACATAAAAAACAAAAGAAAACATAAATCAATGATTACTTACATGTACAGTGTATTGTTATGACAAGTGTTGTTTACTAATTATGTATAATGAACTATAATTGTCTTGTACTCATTATATGACTTTCTTACAATCAATTTTTTAAACGACATAAGTATATTCATTTTTTAAGAAATGTTGCAGTGCAGTTTAAGCTATTTTCAGCCCTTATCTTCATACCTTTTATCCAGAGGGCATTGAATTTAAAAAAAAGTTAATTTTCTTTAAATAAGTATGATTGGCTATGAATTTGAACGTTCTAGCAAAACTATTCTAAAGAAATATTTTTATATTCATAAATAAAATTTGAAACTTCCCTGCTTAACACCAATGGGTTATTAATCTGACAAACTTTAATCTTCACTAAATGGGAATGCTGGCAAATTTATTTAAATAATTTTAAACTTGTTCTTACGATAAAATTTGACTGCGTTGCATAAAAGTGTAATTGTGGAGAAGCCTTTCTTTTTTTTAGAACTATTTGAACTCAAATTTGTGTCACTAGGGACCAACATCTTGGCCTTTGAACCACAATTTGATGTGGCTTATTTCAAGTAAATATTACAAAAAATGTTATTACTTTAGGAAAAGTACATGTAGGTTTCTATTCATCCCTGTGTTAATATTTTTACCCCATATTCAGAACACTAGATGTTGGTGTGTGCATGTTCTATAAGTCGATATAGTTCGACACCTTGATCATAATTTACTGCAAACAAAGTAGCACGATTTCCGACGATTGAAGGTGAATTCATTTTAGGTTGCCATATGTGCTGGATGTAATGTATACGAACCCTATGCCGCATGCGTGATCGGGCTCAATTCTGCGATTGTATACATGGCATACTCAGCTTTGATGGTCAAGGTTGGTGTAGATGATCCCCTGGATGCTGTGGCAGGTATAATCTAAAACTTCGGTAACCTTTTAAATATAATAAGAGTAAAAAAAAATCTTGATCCCGTTTACCTACTAACATACAACACAGAGTAGTCATTACGGATTTCTTGAACCTTTCATGTTTAAAATCGTAAATGCTTTTCTAGTGCATTTTGGTGGAGGCAGCTGGGGAGTTATAGCTGTGGCATTCTTTAACAATTCCAAAGGAATTTTATATGCACAGGATCTCAAATCTGCTTACGTAAGCTCATTTTCAACGTGAAAATGTAACAAGTTGAAAGATTAAATATCCGACAAAGTTGAAATTTGGTTAAATATAAGATTTGATACCTGTTTCGTAACCAAGGTAAGTGCTTTTTAAGTTTTAGGGAAAGTTTTAGCAAGGAAGATGGGATGAGTGGTTTAAAGCTATACGAATAATCAATTTTTAGTTTACTTTCTCTTAAAACCATATAGTAGTTGTTTTTTTTTTCTTCATGTGTATATTTTTTTCATTTTGGGAAAACTATACTGAGAAAACTTAAAGATATATCGTTGGTAGGTAAAAGGAATCATTTTTCTTTGATCTGACATGTACATGTACATATAACAATTTATAACATCTTCGTTATAACGTACATGTATAAGTACTTGTTTGAAAGGATAGATTTGCTTTCTTTCAAAGATGCTGGGCTGGCAGTTTATAGGGTTGTTTGCAATAATTGGATGGACGTTGGTGCTTTCGGCGATCGTGTTTGGAATAATGAGAGCATTTGGGTTTCTCAGGGTGAGCCGAGAACAAGAGGAGAAAGGTACTAACTTAAACAAAAGGCAAACTTAATACGAAGTAAGATTACTAAAAACTGAAAGTCGCCCGCGTTGCTCAGTGGTTAGAGCGTTCCCTCTTGAGTCGCAGAGTAAGGAGTTGATCCTTACGTCGCGGTTTCGAATCCCACTGTGGGACGTGGAGACCGGTCCTTTGGATGAGACCGTATAAACCGAGGTCCCATGTCGCAGTACATGTAGGTGCTGGCACGAAACAGATCCCTCACTGCTCAATGGCCCTAAACAAACAAACAAAAACTGAAAAAAAAAATAATGAGCCTGTGTTTCAAAGTCTGTTGTTACTTACACTGTAAAATATTGTTTTAATCATATCTTTCAAGCAAATGATTCGAGTGTAAAGTATATGTTATTCAAGAAATAATCATGTGTCACTAGGTTTGGACATCCCAAAACATAATAAACTAATGTCATTAGTTGTTACTGTTTCCATGTTTTTCAGAAACTCGATCGTAGAATTAGACAAAATTCACAAATGGTCAATAAAATGTTATCTGTTCACAGAAACGACTATTTTGAAACTGAAAAAAAAAATCCAGAAGCAATTCATTTCATTGAAATTTTATCATGAATATTTTGTCTTAATCGATGGACTCGATAAATCATTAACTGATTCAAGGGAAAACGATTCACGTGTCGTAACATTTTGTACGTTTTTTTTTCTTTTTTAAAATTCTACTTACATAATACATGAACATAAACAGAAATACAAATACCAAGCCCTTCGACATACAGAAAGTAGTAATAAAACATAATATGATTTGATTTATTTAATTTTATTCAAACTCTATTAATTTGTTTTAAAAGTCTTGTATGATTGATTTTTTTCCCCTTTTAACATACACTCAGGGTAAAAAAAAAGCAAGTATATATTGACTCGCGTAACTTTCATGGTTGTAATTTCATTTGAAAAAGAAGAAATAATGAAACAATAAAGGGACTGGTGTGTTGTATGGCTAGACAACGCATTGTACATTCAGAGAAATTTACCCCAGGTACTCTAGGACAGGTGTGAAACCCTCAGGGCATGCCGTTTCCTGCTCGGTCTGCTAATCCCTATACACAGGAAATGATCGAGAGTGATACTTAATACAGAAAGAAACAGAATATGTTCAAGTGAACTTGGCATTTGATTTTTTTTTCTTGAGTATTATTGGGAATAATAAGTTTTAGTAATATACCCCCCCCCCCCCCGTTTTAATTGTTTTATGGAGTTCATCACCATGCATATCCTATCTTCTGTAATTGGAGAAATAATTAAATTAAGAACAAAATATTGTTTACCAAAGAAGTAAATATCGAGGAAAAGAAAAAAATTATGTTATATTTTGTCGATATCTTGTAGTATAATAACGTTCACGCGTCCACTCACTGTAAAAAAAAACTCTCACCATCGAAGATTACAACATTCCGGTCATTCGACAATTTTAGAGAAATGCTTGCACATTTATACAATGAAGTGAAATTAATTAAATTAATTATACTGTTCTAAATTTGATAAAAATACAAAAACATAAACAGTATATAGGTGGGTTCTTTTTTTCATAGGAATGCTGAAAACTGTTAATCGGAACTCGCACTGACTATTGTTTAGCACGTGTATGTAAAATTATTGCAGTTTGCATATAAAAGAGAAGTTTTTAGAACTTACATTTCCGACATTAAAAAATTTGTCATGTTGAGCTCTCAAATGACACAGCTTATAAATAGTTATCTTGATACTATTTAAAACAAAAGATGTCGCTTTTGTATTGATATATATTTTAAAATAAATAAATGATAATAATAAAAGTTTGAAATATCTCCTGCTTTACAAATTCTTTTTTTTTTTTTTTTTCTTTTTTGAGTATATTCATTATTTTCACCTCACTGTTGCAAAATAAAAGAAAATACTTTCATAAATATACAAACACTGCGGACCTTTAATTTTTTTTTTTAAAAGAGGGAATTTCGCAAAATTCCTGTTCGGAGAGATAACTCCCGTTTGTTTTCGATACTAGTTAATCGATGATTTAACCGCGGCGGGGACAGGTAGGTGATGAATTTCCCGCGGAGGGAACGCGGTTTACCTGTATCACCTGGCCAAATCCCGCGTTGTGTTTATACCGCGACGGGGCGCGGGAAATACGGGATCCGCGTTGCCTGTACTCTATGAAGATAACGAAACAGTATTCAAGCTTAAAAGTCCATTAAACATTACAAAATAGAAGCAGAGCAAACACGGACCTCCAAAATATTAGAGGTGGGATCAGGTGCCATGGAGGAGTAAGCATCCCCTGCTGACCGGTCACACCCGCCGTGTGCTCCTTGTCATGATCGGGAAATAAAGGAAAAATCCGACGACAATTCACTCTGTAAATATTGGCCTTACAATTAGTATGAAAAACGTCAGTCAGTATTTGACTCAATGATAAATTGTATTTGCTGACCTGGTCTCCAAACCATATAGATATTGTCAAATATATATATATATATATATATATATATATATATATATATATATATATATATATATATTATATATATATATATATATATCAGCAAATTAATAAGAGAGGAAGAGAGAAAAAATCTATTATTCGTAACTTGCATTTTTGATAATGTTGGTAGTGAATATTAAATTTATACCATCCACTTTTGTTTTTACTCAGAAACTTCTGCTATAACAATTTTGGGGCAAAATTGATATGCCTATTAATATTTATAGAAAGGAATTACTATTTATTGGGCAATTGCCTGATTCTAAATAACACGTGTATGTTTTTTAGTCAGAAAAGCTCAAATTAACTTCACGTGGGATGGAAACTGATATAATCGGTTACCCAAATGAAATACATATAATGGAAAATAGGTGAATGTTTTCCTACTTTAGTTTTCAAATATCCAAGGATTTCAGTTATTAATTTTTTGAAACTCGAGAAAGTTGAAACCAAACTCTCATGTATGTTTAAATAGTTCGACTAGTATCGGCTGCAATGTAGATACCTGGTGGTTCAATCTTTGTAATAGAAATGCATTATGAATAATGTAACGTACCATGGGAGAAAATTATGAGTTAAAGAATAAAGGAAACGCATGACTTCGATATTTACAGACTCTTTCTTAATTAACTGAAATCCTGATAATTGGAAAACATAATTTATATTCAATATATCAAGGATAACTAGTATTCCGGGAATTTTTTTTTTTTTTTTTTTTTTTTTTTTTGAGATTAAGAGTCATTTTAATTTCATATACTTAATATCGATTTACACTGTGTTCACCTAATAGGAAATCCAAATCATTTAGAGAAAAAAAAAACGAATATCATCTGATGCTTCATTTACTTCTTTCCTTTTAAATTTTTAATATAGCACAAGGCTGGATTTCAGTGAAAACTTCGTGTTCAATATTTGTTCTAGCGATAATAAATTCTTCACAAACAGTTTTACAATTGTCTATATAAAAATTTCATATTTCTTTGAATATTACATAAACATTCTTAGCTAAAATATTATATTTCTAAATCTTTTAGGTACATTTTTAGAAAGAAAAATAAAGGAATCCTTCTACAAGTTTTTCTTTCTGCTACTGTTTCATGGGGTTGCAGGAAAAAGAAATGGATGTTTTGTCAGTACGAGTACAAATTTTCCATTCATGATTGTACTATACCAGTCTCTAATCCAATATTTAGCCAATTCTCCCACATAATGATATGATAAAATTACATTGTCTTTACAATAACCTTCTTAGTTCATTTAGTTCATGTGAGCAATTACAAACTAGGAGAAACTGAGACAAAATTAATTTGAATTCTTCACCTCCGATAAAATATTAAATAAGTTGTCTTAAAATTTGCATATATAATGAAGAGGATATTCACATATGAGGAGTACTTGAGTCTCTGGTGAAGGTATATATGCGGCCGTATGGCCACATACAGTAACACCTGCAACCGTTTGGAGGCTCTTTGCCGATACAGTAAACTACTTCTTTGTAAAGTAACGTGATGAGTTGCCGAGTTGAGTACATATTCTCTAATGCAGAGTTCATATTCTCTAATGCTGAGTTCATATACTCTAATTCTGAGTTCATATATTCTAATTTTGACCTGCAATATGTGGTCTGACTTAGACAGAGTTTGTTGCCACCTGCACAAATCTCTGCTTAGTCTTTAGTCTAACCCTTTACTCTTTCTGAGTTAATGATTGGAATAATTATTATGACTGCTTTGAGGTCAAATCTTACAGTACTAAAATTTTCCCTTATCTAGAGACGAAGACTGGTTAATGTACTATTTGCACCTTGCTTCTCCCCTGGGTTCTTATTGATAGATAAAAAAAAAAAAGGTGTCTCAATCTTCGTTAGATTTTCTACAACCAGAATTCAACATCAATTTCCTATGATGAAATACGAAGAAAACGAACAGTATTCAATCTCGAACGTCCAATGAAACGATACAAATTTGGAGCAGAGCAAACACGGACCTAAAAATTTAGAGGTGGGATCAGGTACCATGGAGGAGTGAGCATCCTTTGTACAAACTTAAATTTCCTTTACCCAAGGATGATTTGTGACAAGTATGGTTGAAACTAGTCCGTTTTGTTTTTGAGAAAAGTCGAAAATGTGAAAAGTTTAACGGACGACAAACGGACGACGGAAACTCTTTGATCAGAAAAGCTCATTTGAGCCATCGGCTCAGGTGAGCTAAAAAGTACATCTACAGTATACTCAGAATGCATGAATTAACTGTCGGGTGGTAATGTCCAGTCCCAGCCATTTCTATAACTCTTGATCTCTGATTTTGACTCCTTGACAGTGCTTAAGAACCCTCTCTACACTGCACAGTAAAGAGTTCTGATTCTGTGGTATTTTTCTGCAGTTAGAGTGATCTGCCCTTAGATCTGAATTCCAATAAATTGAAATTTACAGTATATTACTCAATTTGTAATCAGTTCAAGCATTCATAACATTTTAAATAGCCAAGATAAATTACTTGAACACTTTATTCGCATGTATTTTCTCCATGGAAGTAAACAGTAGTGATTTTTGTTCATTGAAACTTGATTGTCTTTGAACATTTTTCCTGGAGGTAAATGCCACGTACCATATATTGAAAATTAAATTGATAAGCTCATTATTTACAACTTTATTCAATATAATTTTCTCAATGTCCAAAAAACATTTTGCACATGTGTATAGAGGGTCCTTAAATTAAGGATATACCAAGGTAATCTTCAATATTATTTTCTAATTTCCTTGCATAGTTTCAATTATTGAAGGAATTTTGTGCGACTTTTATTATACTTAATTATGTTGTATATCTCATCAAAAAAGTGAAGACATTTGTTTGTTTGTTTTTTTCAATAACACAATGATTATCGTTACTTGAAAACATCTTTGAGAAAAATTACTAAGGTACATTGAAGGAATCGTTGCGCATTGTAGCACGTATAAGATTTTGGACAAATTCTGCTTCATATGAATACAAAAAAGGTCTGCTAATAACGGGGCGCAATTGGTACCCATGGGGATTCCAATAGATTGTTGGAAGACCTGGTCTCCAAAAACCACATAGATATTGTCAATCAGAAACTCAAGCATCGTTTTAATGTCAACTTCAGAGTACTTGTGTGTACAATCAGAATGTTTTTATTAGCATAATTTTGCAAATGATCAATGACAAGGTAAGTAAATTTACGAGTTCCATTTTTATTGAAAAAGCAGCTGTCAATGATATCAAAAAGCCTGGACTCTAATTTATCGTGGGCAATGGTTCTGTATAAAGTTGAAAAGTCGTAAGTTTTTAAGGTGTTGATTTTGGTAAAATCTTGTGATTTCAAATTTTCCAAAAGTTCCTTGGAATTTTTAGGTATCCACATCTGATTTACACCACTTCTCGAATATATTGTTGCACAGTACTCTTAAAGTTTCTCCTTCACCACTGTTAATATCTTAGTGAGGAGTAAAGATAGAGGCTTGGTTGAACATTTACTGGAACCCTCTATGTATCTTTGTTTTAGGGATTTTTATGGAGTTTCGGAATCCAATATAGATATGGTAATTCAAATTCATTTTGGTTGTTTGGAATATTAAAAATATTCAAAACTGACATATCATTTTGAAGAATTTCTTCTTTAGAAAGGGAACTATGATTATAAGTTGGGTTACCACTTGTAGAATTAAATCCAAGTTCCTCTAAAATACATTTAATATAATGAGCCTTACAAACAAAGACAATGTTGTTACCTGATTTGTCAGCAAGGACCAGTACGTACTGATCACGTAATCTATCTTATTCTTTTTTCACTTCTAGATTATTAAATACAGAAGGATAGATGGTTCTCATATTGTCCCTCAATCTTTTAATGTGCGATTTTAACATACATCTGATACATTTATCACAGACTACCACTAAAAACAAGTGACACCATTTCTTAATTATTTATTTATTAAGTTTGGCATCATATGGCCACGGCTGGTTGCAAATCAATTATTTAAGATACATGTGTTCAGTGGGTGCCGACCCAATTGGTTTTTGGCACACCTCCAATCAAAGCAAACAATCAAACAATCAATCAATCAATCAATCTTAACTGTACACATGTCATTTTTTACACTATAAGACTGGCGTTTGCTTTCCAATTTTTGCGGTGCGCCAGCCTTATGAAACAATATTCAATCAATCAATCAATATTCAATTGAATCAATCAATATCAAGTTCAATCAATCAATCAATAAATTTACCAATTCAATTAATAAACATCCAATCAAAAAATGAATATTCAGTTGAATTAATCAAAAAGTTTCAGTCCAATGAATAAATCCATTTTCAATAATATCAATCAATATTCAATCAATCAATCAATATTCAATCAATCAATGTTCAATCAATCAATGTTCAATCAATCAATACTCACTCAATTCAATGAATTGTAGTAAGTTTATGTTTAAGCCAAACAATATTTCAATTAATCAATCAATGTTCTGTGTTAATCATCAAGTCAATTAATTGTTTTCCATCGATAAGTCATCCACATAATCAAGTTGCACTTGCGCCCTGTTAACAGCGACGCGAGTCAAGATGATTTGTGTTAAGCGCTATACGATGTATCTCTCCAACTGGCTCTTCGCTCTGTCAATTACAGAGACAATACTGTCCGCATAATAAGATGACCAGCCGTGACGATGGGTGTTGTCTAGTCCTTGATCGATAATTATCGTGTTGCAGCTTCACCCTGTTTAGAGTCAATAAGCCAATACGATTGGGTGAGCGAAGTCCTTCCTACTGGTACTTGGTAGTGTCCATCACGATAGCATTTATCACTGTATGGCAAGGAATGGCAGCTTTGGCCGGTCGTGACTAAGGCAAGGTCTTAGAATGATTGACAGCTTGGCTCCTTAGGCCTCTTTTTCTGAAATGAAAAGAACTCGGCGCAGAAAACAACTCAAAGTAATATGGGGTGTGGAAGGGCGGGTAAATTTTCTTAAAAATTCACAGCAAACCCTAAGCGTGTAATATTTGGAAATGGTGTGAGAATGGAATGTACAAATGCTTGCGCATATATTGCGCGCGCATCATTCCACGTGGTGCGCTGTGATAAATGGATTTATAACGCATTCACTTCATAAATCCGATTATCACAGACTACCACTAAAAACAAGTGACACCATTTCTTAATTATTTATTTATTAAGTTTGGCATCATATGGTCACGGCTGGTTGCAAATCAGTTAAGATACATGTGTTCAGTGGGTGCCGACCCAATTGGTTTTTGGCACACCTCCAATCAAAGCAAACAATCAATCAATCAATCAATTTTAACTGTACACATGTCATTTTGTACACTATAAGACTGGAGGTTTGCTTTCCAATTTTTGCGGTGATCCAGCCTTATAAAAAAATATTCAATCAATCAATCAATCAATATTCAATTGAATCAATCAATATCAAGTTCAATCAATCAATCAATAAATTTATCAATTCAATTAATGAATATCCAATCAATTAATGAATATTCAGTTGAATCAATCAAAAAGTTTCAGACCAATGAATCAATCCATTTTCAATAATATCAATCAATATTCAATCAATCAATGTTCAATCAATCAATACTCACTCAATTCAATGAATTGTAGTAAGTTTATATTTAAGCTAAACAATATTTCAATTAATCAATGTTCTGTCAATTGTTTCCCATTGACCACTTATCAAAATAATTATGTTGCAGCCGCGCCCTGTTCACAGCGGCGCTAGTCGAGATGAATTGTGTTAAGCTAAATCCGCCAAACGTGCATAGTTACTCATGTAATATGCACGCCGCCACAAACGTGGGGGTAGCTTAACGCCCTACATCTGATACATTAAATTCATTCTAACAAAGTGTCAAGGTCTTCTTTTTCATATCTGGCCCATCGCCTGGCGTAATCCTCTAGAGAATCCATAATATTTATGAAATTCCGACGCCAGTTGAAGGATCGGGGTTCCCTATATTTAGGACCTTTTAAAATTAATGATCTGAGGTCCTCATTTTTAACTATATTTACGTCACCAGTAATAACGTGTCCAGCAGGACTATAGTTATAAGGTGAAGAAGAACATGAACACGATGGAGGATTATATTTCAGATATTCGATATCCAGGCCCTGTAAAGTTTTCTTGTAATGTTGTTACCCTATTCCGTCCGCCCGTCTGTCACATTTTCTTCTTCCTCAAACTCCTCTTATATTTTAAGCAGTAACCAATCAGTCTTTTGGAATATGATTGGCGGTGTACTGTAGGTTTGCAATAAGGCTTTGAAATTTTCAATTTTACCCTTATCACCTCCATATTGGGTTTATGTCTCTCAACTGATTCGATACGCAAGAGCATGCCCTTCGTATGAACAATTTCTATTTGAGGCAAGCTATTGACAAACAAGTTGACGAAACAAAGATATCAACAGTCTCGTTTGAAATCATTTTTATCTTTTGGCAAGTTTTTCGGTCGATACAATGACCTTGTCAGCACATACAACCTATCATTGAGTCAATTCCGACTGACGTTTCTCATACTAATTGTGAAGCCATTATTTATACACTGAACTGTCTACGGATTTGTCCGGTTTTTGTTTCCCGATCATGACAAGGAGCACACGGTAGGTGTGACCGGTCGGCAGGGGATGCTTACTCCTCCATGGCACCTGATCCCACCTCTAATTTTTGAGGTCCGTGTTTGCTCTGCTTCAAATTTGTATCGTTTCATTGGACTTTTGAGATTGAATACTGTTCTTTATCTTCATATTTCATTCTACAAAAACCTCGTTCCCAGAACTCTTCTTACATTTAACATGGCATCCTAATCATCTTTTGAAACATGATTGGTGGTGTCCTTTATATGAGCAGTAAGGTTTCTGAACTTTCATTTTCACCCTTGGGTCAAATGGAGGTCAAAAATGCAAAAATCTCCTGGTTCCTAGAACTCCTCTTACGTTTTACACAGTAGCCTAATCATCTAATAGAAGATTTGGTGGTGTCCCGTAGATGTGCAATAAGGTTTTGAAATTTTCATTTTCACACTTAGGGTCATATTGGGTCGAAAAATGACGTTTTTATGCAAAATAAAAACCCTGGTTCCCAGAACCCCTCTTACATTTATACAGTAGCCTAATCATCTTATGAAAGATGGTGGGTGGTTTCCTGTAGATGTGCAATAATGTTTCGGAATTTTCATTTTCACCCTAGGGGGTCAAAAAGGGGTTCCTATGGTTCATGAATCCACCTATAACATGAATTCAAGGTTATCTCGAATCATTGGATATCTCAAACTTTAATAGTGGTCCCAATAAGTTTGAGGTAATGAGGTTTGACTATCTATCTTACTAACCATGACAACACTGTTCAAGTAAATCTCTTTAAAGAAGATAAACAGAATTGTGTATCTTAGTAAAATCTACTTGTACAGTCTCAATCAAATTGGATAAAACGGTAGGAGGAGTAGTGCTTTTGTAAGAACATTTTTGATTCCACATTATGTAATGAAGCTATCACAATAAGTTTCCATTGCTCTTGCCAAGTGGGTCTTGAAATTTTTTTTTTCTTATACGTTCCCATGTAAAACTTTAATTGCCTCTTTTGGCCCCACTCTATCCCTGGGGGGTCATGTGTGGACAAAATAAATCTACACTATGTAATGAAGCTTTCAAATAAATTAAACTTTTCTGACCCAGTGGTTCTTGAGAATAAGACTTTTGAAATTTTCAGTCTGCTTATATCTCCTTAAAATGAGCTTTACCCTTATTTGAAAAAAATTAAATCCCCTTTGCCCAAGGAAACTTTATGGCAATTTTGTTTAAACTGTTCCAGCAGTTCTTGAGAAGATAATATTGTAAAAATTTTACGCCAAAGACAACAACAATGACAGAGATTTTAATCAGAATTAAAAGCTTATATGAGCCGTCAGATCAAATGAGCTAAAAATAAAGGCTGCTGGGGGAAGAGGGTGGGGGATGGAATGCCTAACAAAATACTCAGTATAAAGCTGTTCCCAAAATTTTGCATACATAGGATATGTATATGTTGGCAAACTTTTCCAAAGTGCCATGAGATTTGGTTCTTGTCGAAGGGAGGGACCAAATAGACGCAAGGGAATAGTTTAACAACATACAAAATATAACGTTTTACAATATATATTTTATCATACCACTGGTGTGTTTCTTGTTAATTGTCGACGGATTTTTCCGTTATTTCCCGATCATGACAAGGAGCACACGGCGGGTGTGACCGGTCGGCAGGGGATGCTCACTCCTCCATGGCACCTGATCCCACCTCTGATGTTTGGAGGTCCGTGTTTGCTCTGCTCCTATTTTGTATTGTTTAATGGACCTTTGAGTTTGAATATTGTTCGTTATCTCCATTCGTTATCTCCGTATATTTCATTTGATTAGAATAATGATGATTAATTCCTGCCTAGTCCAATTTTTGTACAGGCCCATATGGTAATTATGATAATTATACCCAGAGAGTCATGTTTACTCGTCTGCAACAAGTCTGGTGAAGATGGATTTAAGCCTTGAACTCAGTTGTAGTTTTCTTTGTGACTTGGATGGAAGGAAAAATGATCAAGAAATTTATTTGCAGTGGTTTTCTATAAACTTGACCACCATCCTAGAAAATAAATGTTTAATCCAGGTAGGGCAAACGGGAGAAAAAATAAACCCTGGACAAGGATTGTACACAAAGACTTTACTGACTTTGACCTTTCATCTATAAAAGTTTAGTAGTATATATCCATGCAAAGAGATTTTCTGACCTTCACCTTTCATCTAGAAGATTGGTTCAATGTCACTGCAAACCCTCTACCCGAGAGGACTGTATCTATAAAATATGAGCCCAAAAGAGCCAAGCGGATTTTACACAAGGAGGTTTTCTTTACCTTGACCTTTGTTTGAAAAAATTAGCCCAAGTCCTTGAACACCCTCCATGGGTACTCTATGAGTAAAGTTTGAGCCAGGTAAAGTCAAGAGGAGAGAAGACATACTCTGAACAAAGTTTTCTTATGCAAAGCTATTTTCTGACGTTGATCTTTCATCTAGAAAATTGATTCAAGGTAACTGCATACCCTCTACCCAAGGACACTCTATTGTTTGAAAGAGTTAAATATCTGCTATTATCAACCTTGCCTTTGAATAGTGTATTCAACCATGACTGAGGCAAAATAGGGCTTTCATTTCCCACTGTCACATTAGGGTAGTAGGGGTACCATTAAGTGGTGTTAAGGTTTGGGAACAAATTGTTAGCATTTTTTTCTTTGTCATCTTTGGACAACATTTAAAATAGCACTGCTATGGGTAGGTATTCTTATTGAGTATATCTTGTCAACTTTTTGAGGGATCGCCGGCAAACTGGTACTGAGAGGGACCAGTAGGCTAAACCAAACTTCTTTTTACATTGCATTGTGAGATGAAGTTAAAGAAAGACTACTGCCTCCCTTACCTTTGAAGTGTAACAAAAGCATACTGGGTAAGAGATCAGATTGGATAGGATAGTGGCTTTAGTGGTTCTATGAAGTAAAACTAGAGTTCATGGGCACATTTATCTCTTTGGTACCAACTGCTGGTTTGAAATTTGAGAATAATAGCCTTTTAAACTCTTACCTACATAAGTAAATGTTTACAGTGCATTTCAATATACGAAAGGACTCCTAACACAATCTTACTATGCAATGTGAAAATGACAATGTTGATGTCAGCTAACTTATCCTGTCAGGTCCATCACAATTCAGAATCCTTTCAAAATTTATCAGGGATATTTCTTAAAGTTCCATTTCATTCATGATCATGTCTACATTCTTTTGCCCAGAATTTACAAAAAAATATGATGATAATAATTGCTTCAAATTTGTCCAAGATCTTGGGCACCTCTTGTGATTCCCTAAAAACAAAATCTGAGAGTGGCAAATTATAACCATATTGTTCTCTTACTCTGCTCTAGTAATCGGTTTTTGCACACTTCAAAAATAAGGGTGATAAACGCCGACCTTTAACACGTGAATCATCTTTTATTCGCGTGCAAGAAATCATTACGAGTTTCACGACTTTTTATACTCGCAAATATTTACGCCGACAGCCATTTCTTAAATTGTGCATTGTTGCAACCACTTATAAAATAAGTATTTCAATAGTGGTTGAGAATGCATTTCAAAACCTAGAACGGATGTCAACTACTTTTGAAATAACGTTCACAATTGAAATGATTATTTCAATAGTGGTTGTTCTTTCAATAAAACACAATTGAAACAACAACAATAATTGATATAGATGTACGAATCAATTGAATTTTATCTTATCAACATGGATATATGTATTTAATAGTACACAGTCTTTATTGTTAACGAAATATATTTGAAGAATGAGACATTAAGTATACTGATTTTGCTCTTTTACTATGTACCAGTAATTGTTCGATGGACTTTTTAACAATTCATGAAAGGAACCAACATTTTCCTCAGCGGTTTTGCAATGCAAATATGACAAAAGTTTGGGTGAGGTAACTGGCCACAGACCTTACCAAAACCTGATAAGGCCTAAGGTACTCTGGGCTTACTCAGAGTTGATGTGTTCTGGTACCGGTGGCCATGAATGATATAGAAATAAATGCACGATATATGGTCCGGCCAAAAGCACCACCAAAGACCATAGGAACCATTTTGTGGTGCCACTATCATAGCAAAACTAGACTATTGTTCACTATACTTAACTATTGTTACTTTAGTACATACTGCTTAAGTTAACATCGAAACTTTACTCTACAACCGTTTTAGAGGAAATGATACCAGTAATGTAAATTTGTATATAATGTATGAATATACAGCAAATTTTTACTTTTCAAATGAAAAAATATCGTAGGAATAAAAGAACTGAAGAATGTAAAAGGAAATTCATTGCAAAAACATTATTAACGAATAAACTTTAATTTTCTTTAGAAAATAAAAAATGTAAATAACTAGGGTAAACTAAGGTGTTATTCGAAATGCTTATTTGTCTCCAGATATCATTTAATGATCATGGGTGTAATAGCTGACCTTTAACTCATTTATCAATATGGAAAACAACAAAGTTCAGGTTAGGTAATTGGCCGTTTTTCTTCCACTTCATAAAACTGGCAAGTGGTTCTTTAGCTGATCTTTAACCCCTTTAGCTGATCTTTAACCCCTTTAATAATAAACAAAGTTGAAAACAATAACGTTGGGGTTAGCTAACTGGCCCCTTCCTTTCCCCGGGACCCTTCAAAAACCTGAGAAGTTTTTCTCCCTAAGGTCCTTAACCTTTCACTAGTGTTAGTTTGTTCTAGTTGCCAAAGATGGATTCAAAATGAATGCTTGAAATACGTCTCCCACCCTTGGCACCACTTGGTGGTACCACTACAGCCCCATTCTGATAGCGGGAAATGATAGTCCACGGGGCCCTCTACCTTACCCCAGTAATGATTTGAAGCACACTTCAAAGATAAGGGGTATAATAGCCGACCTTTAACCCGTATATTAATACACAAATTGAAAAACAACAAAGTTCAGGTTAGGTAACTGGCCCCTTCCTTTCCCCGGGACCCTTCATAAAATTGGCAAGTGGTTCTCCCTAAGGTCCTTAACATTTCGCTAGTGTTAGTTTGTTCTAGTTGCCAAAGATGGATTCAAAATGAATGCTTGAAATACGTCCCCCACCTTTGGCACCACTTGGTATTCCACTACAGCCCTATTCTGATAACGGAAAATGATAGTCCTAGGTGCCCTCTACCTTGCCCCAGTATTGATTTGAAGCACACTTCAAAGACAAGGGGTATAACAGCCGACCTATAACCAGTACATTTATACACAAAGTGAAAAACAACAAAGTTCAGGTTAGCTAACTGACCCCTTCCTTTCCCCGAGACCCTTCATAAAACTGGCAAGTGGTTCTCCCTGAGATCCTTAACCTCTCACTAGTGTTAGTTTGTTCTAGTTGCCAAAGATGGTTTCAAAATGAATGCTTAAACTAGTCCCCCACCCTTGGCACCACTTGGTGGTACAACTACAGCCCCATTCTGATAGCGGGAAATGGTAGTGCTATGGGCCTTCTACTTTGCCCCAGTAATGATTTAAAGCACACTTCAAAAACAAGGGGTATAATAGCCGACCTTTAACCAGTATATTTATACGCAAAGTGAAAATAACCAATTTCAGATTAGCTAACTGGCCCCTTCCTTTCCCGGGACTTTTCATAAAACTGGCAAAGGATTCTCCCTAAGGTCCTTAACCTTTCACTAGTGTTGATTTGTTTTAATAGCCAAAGATGGTTTCAAAATGAATGCTTGAAATACGTCCCCCGCCCTTGGCACCACTTGGTGGTACAACTACAGCCCCATTCTGAAAGCGGGAAATGACAGTGCTAGGGACCCTCTACCTTGCCCCAGTAATGATTTGAAGCACACTTCAAACATAAGGGGTATAATAGCTGACCTTTAATCCCTTTAATAATAAACAAAGTTGAAAACAACAAAGTTTGGGTTAGCTTACTGGCCCCTTCCTTTCCCTGGGACCCTTCAAAAACCTGAGAAGTTTTTTCTCCCTAAGGTCCTTAACCTTTCACTAGTGTTAGTTTGCTCTAGTTGCCAAAGATGGTTTCAAAATGAATGCTTGAAATACGCCCCCCTCGCTTGGCACCACTTGGTGGTACCACAACAGCCCCATTCTTTTAGCGAGAAATGATAGTCTTAGGGGCCCTCTACCTTGCCCCAGTAATGATTTGAAGCACACTTCAAAGATAAGGAGTATAACAGCTGACCTTTAACCCGTATATCAATAGACAAAGTGAAAAAAACAACAAAGTTCAGGTTACCTAACTGGCCTTTTCTAGTCATTGGAACCTGTCAAAAAGTTGACAAGGGATGCTCCCTAAAGCCCTTAACTTTTTACCAGTTTAGTGTTAGTTTGTTCTGGTGGTCAATGATGGTTGAAAAATAAATGCTTGAAATATGTTCCCCACCGTTTGCACCACTTGGTGGTGCCACTACAGCCTCATACCGATTGCGGGAAATGATACTCCTAGAAATCTTGCCACAGTAATGATTTAAATCACACTTCTAAGTATAATAGCTGCTAGAAATATGTAACCCGCCCTTGGCACCACTTGGTGGTACCACTTCAGCCTAATTTTTATGGCCGTATATAATAGCACTGTGGACTCTTTACCTTGTGCCAGTAATTATTCGAAGCACACTTTAAGGATAATAACTAAAAATAGATTTAATTACCTTCAAACCATTATCAATGTAAATATTAGGAGTAAGCAAATTTCAGGCTAGCCTTTTGGCACCATTATGTTCCTGAGACCCGTAAAAGAGCTTAAAAAGGATTCTCTCGGAAGTACTTAACCTATTTAAGATGTTGGTTTGTTCTTAGGCGGTCAAAGATGGTGACATTTTCTTTTTTTGTTTGTTTGTTTTGAAACCTCATAATTTCCCTTATGCAGGTGAGCTTAACTGCCTCCAAGTGTTTGAATTGTTAAATAATTAAGTGTTGCATTAATTATCTTATTATTAATTATAAATTGTCGAAAATGAGGTATTAAACAGTATTGCGTCAGAGTACTCTCAGTCCTTTGATGAATTTCCTTATTGGCTGCTAGCTTCTACGGGCTTAGTGGCTGCTGTTATTGGCTGCTAGCTTCAGTCTAGTCTCCGCCACTCTAGAGCAAACGCTCAAACCACTGCGCCACGCGGGCGACGTGGTGGTATTCGAAACTGCGACTCCGAATCGTAGGGGTAGAAACATTCTGATAAAGGTACTATCACTATGAAAATCATGTTCTGACTCAAGCCTGTAGAAAGCAATTTCACTTTTTTCTGGGATGGGGCACAAGCAATCAAAATTTTTTGATATATTTTATTAAGAAAAAAAAATATTAGGGGTGGGGGGGGGGGGGCACGACCGTATAGCTTTCAGCTATATAGTGACTAAGAAGGAATAACTTGTCATTTGTCAAAATCTTTTACCTAGACTCTTCACTTCTAATTGTCAATAACAGAGGTAATATTTTGGAAACTTGTAAACAAATATTGTTGTCTGATAAATAGTAATGAGATCATTGTTTGTTTGTTTTTTTCGGACCTCTTGACCCAACTGAATTTCAGCAAGTATTGTTTTAAAATTCTACTTAAAACTTATCAAAAAAGAAAAAGGATCGAATTTAACATAAAGTATACAAAAACACCTCATACTACATATTTAATACATAATCGACTATTTTCATGCAGATTCCTTCTTTCTCCACACAGATTGTTTAAAAGGAGATAATGAGGAAAGAAGCTGATAGTTTGTGTTGGTTTTTCTTTTTTTATTGAGGGTATATCATTTACATCTGTACATGGTATCCTATAATCAGAGGCTGAATCACTTCTTCAGGATATTTTTTAAGTACTACTCAACAGATATCCACCAAAAAGAGAACTTCTCAGAAGTTCTAGGTGTTTCTCTTATGCCGACTGTTTTTTCATTGAATGATTTTGTTGAGGTTTCTGGAGTTTTGCCCATTGTGAGTGGATTTAGGGTGATTTGGCATGATTATCGCAGGGTTCTCCATGGGCCGTTTAACATGAAGGCCCCGCCACAGTTAAATTCCTTAGCGCCAAAGTAAAAAAAAATCAGCGCCATAGTTCTGCCACAGTAAAATATTAGCGCCACAGTAAAAAAAATTAGCGCTATAGTTCTGCTATAGTAAAATATTGGCGCCACAGCAAGATTGTCTTTGATCAATATTCTTCTACACCTTGCTGGACTTTACCATGAATGAAAAGTTTTCACACTTCCTGTTAATTGCAAATGAAATATTTAATACTGATCATAAAATTACTTAGCTCTACTTGATTGACACCGTGAGGCAAACATCGTACGTGCATCGTATTGATGAAATGTTGAAAAATTAACGATAGTAAATTATGACTCTAAGCTGCTAATTTGTTTTTAATTCACAAGTTTTTGGATACTTCAGTCAACCGAGACCAATAAAATTTACAAATACATAGATGAAAGCTACCAGAATTTCCTCTGTCCTAAATGGGGTTAAACTCTTAAAACTTTTTTTATTACTGGTACTAATATTCAGATTCCATTAGCTTATATCTATTTATAAATACGTTGTTTAAAGCACAAAAAATAACTCTGATAATAATTCTTGAACAATCTGTTTTATAATAATTCTCATTGATCGATCAGGAAGAATTCTATGTGAACAGATAATATGCATTCAGCAAGTCGAGGCTAATAACTAAAAGAAATTGTATGACGTCAGGATTTATATAAAAGGCACAAATTTCTCGGCTCCTAATGCCAATTTAACACAGCCATAATCAGGAGTGTCGTAAGGAATCTGTTTCACTAAATTAAAATCGAAAAACAACAGTCCAAAACAAGGACAAATCAGGATTCACAGATAGTGTGATAACATTTACAGAAAAATGGATTTTATTTAACTTGATCTTCGGTAACGCTTTAGATACTTGAAAGCAGATATTGCTATTTGATAATTGTTGAAGAGATCTTTGTTTTTCGGAAAACAAAAAAGAGAAACTGAATTTCAGATATGCTTGTAAAACTATTTAATAAAGATATCATACTTAATGTGTAAGAAATCACCGCATAAATATTTTCCAAAATAGTCATATTGCTGGTTTCTCCACGCGGAGATTGCTTGAGAGAATTATGAAGAAAGAATCTGCTAGTTTGTGTTTGTTTCTACTGTTGATCAATGGAATGTCGTTAACACCTGTTCACGGTTTTCTATATTCAGACGCTGAATCTCTTCTTCAGGATGTCTTTCAAAACTATTCAACCGATATCCGACCAAAAGAGAACCTATCAGAAGTTCTCGAAGTCTTTATTCAGTCGATAATATTTTCAGTGAACGATTTTGATGAGGTTTCTGGGGTTTTGTCCATTGGAAGTGGATTTATCCTGTTTTGGCATGATTTTCGGTTGACTTGGACACCGAGCAATTATGGTGAAATCAAGGATCTCCCTGTTCCAAAACAGAAACTATGGGTTCCGAATATCTTTTTGATTGACCCAGCCAAAAAGATGGAATCTATTGGGAATGAAGACTTCATAGGTAGAATTTCGTATTCTGGTCTAGTGACATGGGTACCAGGAGATCTGATTCAGACTGTGTGCAACGTCGACATGCATAAATTTCCATTTGACACACAGTCGTGCTCTTTCAAGTTAGTTCTGTGGGGATATTCGCCATTAGAAGCTAGATTAATTCCTTATAACAATATGACATATGTGGATACGACTTATTACTCGTCAAATGCTCAATGGTCGTTGGAAGGAACAGTAATGAAGCGGTCTTCACTAGGAGATTTCGATAACTTAATTGAATGTCAATTCATTTTGAAAAGGAAATCTCTTTTTTTTGTTATAAACATGTTAGTCCCTATTCTTTTATTGTCTTTACTCAACCCTCTTGTGTTTGCCCTACCAGTTGAAAGTGGAGAACGTGTATCTTATGCAATAACAATCTTCTTGTCTTTTGCCGTATTTATGACACTGCTAAGTGATAATATTCCCAAATCTTCTGAGTCAGTGTCTTTGATGTCGTACTTCTTAATCGTTACGATGTCTATGAGCACATTGATATGCATTTTGGCTGTTGTTACAATGCGTCTCCATTTCAAAGATTCCATATTACCAATTTCAAGTAAACATATTTTTATGCTAAATGTTCTGAGACTCCGATGTCTGTGGCGCGTCTGTAGAAAACGCAAGAAGAAGTCTAAAGTCGTCGACAAATCCGCCAATTTGGATGAAGGTTTCGAAAAAAGTAATATGTCTGGTGACAAAAATATGCAAGATATTGAAGAAGAAGAGAAAGTAACTTGGAAAATTTTAGCAGTGGGATATGACAGAGTAATGGCGTACTACTTTTACATCTTTGTTTTCATTCAGTGGTGCCTCCTTGTGTATGCATTAATGTAAAGCACTATTTTCAATAAACGTGAACCCTGATGCCGCAAAATATTATCTTTCATTGAGCTTTGTTTGTCTTTATCTTTGATGAGCAGTTTTACAGTCTAGGCTTATAAATATAGAACTGTATCAAACTCAAACAGGAAAATTCTTACTTTTGGAAGGAAAGGGGGAAGAAATGGTTCTGTCATGCCCTTAGACTTTCCTTTTTTTTTTTGACCTTTATATTTACGTACTTTGCTTGAAAGTGATCACCATTTCACAAAGTTTAAGCATGTGTTGTGGTATTGACTACTAATTCCAGAAAATAAAAGCAGAAGTATGAAAATTTAATTTTGTGCCATTTCCAACCTATTGTTATTGTCACACAGTTGGACTTTACATGTTTAAAACTTGCATGTCAGCGGGGGCATTCCTGTCATTCAGACAAACCTTGTGCTTATTAATACCGGTATATCTTTTTATTTGAAGTGTCTTTGTGGGTAATGTTTCTTGTTACACTGATGCTTTGCATTGAATTTCGACTAAATGTTCTTGACAACACAAAAGGTAGAGTAAAACCGTCTGAATTCATTTCAGAGCAGTGTACCAACAAATGTTAATACGGTCAAATGCTATTCTTTCAAACTTCCTGACTAAAGAAAGGTTTTCATTGCAAATAGCATTTTATGTTAATTTTCTTGTTTTGTTTTCAGTCAAAACATTTAAAATCTTTTAATTTGCCAATTTTTAATTTTTATCAAAGATAAAACCCTAGTTTTTCATTAAAATTAAAAATTGCAATGATAGGTGATTTGAAGTACTGCGTATTATGCTAATTAAGACTTGTAATTAATTCAGATAAGTAGATGGAATTCATAATTATGACTCTGATAAATAATACTACAAGTTCCAGCACCAATTCTTGATTAGCTATTTTGAAAGAAAAAGATGGAAAATTAAAACATGCCTACCTGATCAAATTTGCGATATACTACTTTCTTTTTACTATGGTCACTTATTTTATAGGCATATACTAAATACACCGTATTTTTCGATTCTATCGAAAATAAGCCTTTAAATTATAGTAGACGGATGTCTTGATCTGTGGGTAGTATACACATATAACAATTAAACAGCGTGAAAGCGAGGATGTTTTTCAAGGTATTGAATACACAATTACTGACGTGAAAGATCATAATTGGATGGTGCATGTTTCGATCAATTTCAGTTGTTTAAAATTGCCGGTAATGCACTGGCGAAACTGTATTATCTTATTTTGATTCTATGAAATCGTTAATTACTGTTTTGATTAGAAAGTTGATAGCGTTCAGACTAATTTCTTAGTCAATATATATCTCTTACGTTGGATTGAATTCTGTGTACAATATTTGACGAGAATTACTTTTTGCAACCGAGTGAATTCTCGTTGAAAAACATTTCGTTAAAGAATAAATCTTAACTCAGATTATAGTATTCACAGATTACAATTATAACTATCTTCTATTCTATAATTCTTTTAGAATTTATTAAAATACAGCAATCGAATTTGACTCGATGAATTTTGCATTTTGTTTGGAAATTATCCAAACAGACAAATAAAGAGTTTTTCGTCAATAATAAATTGTAAGTAAAATACGGAGAGTGGATTCAAAACCTGCGATCTATTCTTTCTGATTGAAATGTTTCAATGCTTGCGATAGGTTGGATACATGTATATCGTAACTCGCCTCTCTGACGTGTCATATACATATCGTTTTTAAAGACTTCACTTTTTTCCTTTGCTTTTTCTTAATCCATATTAAGACAAGACAATAATGAAGAATCATTTTCAGACTCTATTACATGTATCTAATATGCTTGTGTTATCAATATCTGTTTGATATGGATGGACGTAGCGTTCAAACTCATTTAACAACTATTCAATCAATATTTACTAATACAATCAATTGCAGTTGTCAATATTCGAGCTTATTAACTCACAAATGGGTATTAACGAATTTAATGAAGAGTTTAATATAGACAGATATTTCGATTTTGAATTTACAGGATAATAATTTGATGGTTTTAAAACTTTTACATAAGAACAGAAAAAGTCTGATGATCACGAGAAAGAAAGAGATAAAAATGAAATGTGGGATTATTGGACTTTGTAATGGCTTTATTTCAAAAAATTGTAGATATCACTCATACACAAATATACGTATATACTTTGAGAATTATTGAAGATTTTGTTCTTAGTTCATGGTATATATTTTAATGAAATGCAAAAAGAGAATAGAATAAATATTATTTAAAGTATAAATATGAATGCATTTTGTTACATACGTTCGCAAATCTTACACAGATTATTAATTTTAAAAAAAAAGTAAATTATATTTCTGGCTCTTTATCAATTTTTTTCTTAAAATCTGTATTTATTTTACCTAGCTTTTTTAAAAGCAATTTTATAATGTCAGAGAAGACTACTCTTACCTTCGATATTTTGATATTTAGTGGTCATTTATATAACACTCTCACATAAGTCGAATAAAATACCAAAAAAAAAAAAAATGAAAAAAGCCGACGCTTTAATTTCATACAAAAACTATCTTTCATTAATAATTATTATATTAACAATAGAAAGTCAGTAAATTTTATGTTTATAAATTCATTAATGTTTGTAGTGTTTGGCACATGTAATGACCCTCTGAAATGAGTCAATAAAATGATGAAATAAAACTTTTGAGTAATCAAAAATGCAGTGCCATTAAGACAATTAGCCTACATTCAAAAGATCTGCAGAGTCCAATGTATATGCAGAGTTTGAGTTTATATCACTATAAATGATGAGTATCCAGATGTTTAATGGGAGATCTCTTAAGGGTATGTGGCATATTTCGCTTCAGTTTCATTGTATGATATTGAAATTGTGATTAAAACCAGAGTCCCTCCAAAATTCTTTGCTATTAGAATTTCGAAGCAAATGAAAAATCTTATTTAAGTCAGATTGATAGAATAGTAAATCCTTTCTTCTTGAACCAATGAAAATAAAAAGCTATTATTATGCTTTATGTTATTTTAAGTGTTTAGTTATGATTGATGCTTAGCAGCTGTCTATGATATCATATGAATCGTGAATAATAATCAACTTAAAAAACAAATTTTCAAACAAAAAAATCATCAAAATATATAAATCGAATGTGTTAAAGATGACATTACTAACAATATTTAAAAATATATATATAACTCTTCCATGAACTACATGTATGGAAACTGAGAAATATATTGTCTTATATTCGCCTTGTACGCCCCCACTTGATCCTGGAATACTCTTGATGCCCATGAATACAGTGATAAATCACTTTGCAAAAAATTTCTCCTAAGATAGCTTTTCAATTCCTTTAAAGTTGAATTTTCATGCAAAAATTCATACAGAAGTTTGTCAATGTCTATGTACATTTGAAGTTCACTTACATGTTAATCATCTCATTGTCTGCCACAAAAATTATTCATGACAGTACATATAGCAGCTTGAGTATGCTTGTAATCTGCAAAAATATGTACATATATCTTATAAGTTAAATTAATAAAAAAAAAAAGGCTACTTGTTGAAACACTGACAGCTTGTTAAAGAAATAATGCAAAAAAGTGACTCAGATTTTCTATTTCATGTATCTCTGGCCATATTTTTGTTGATATATATTGGGTTTTTTCAACAAAGGATACTTCAGGGTAAAAATGTTGAAAATGACAATTCAACATTGAAGTTTTTTAAGAAAATACAATTTTATACAGTTTAATGTTTATGAGAAACTAGCTAATTAAATTCTCGTCAGTTGAAAATTATGATCACTACTCCTCAATGTTTATAATGGTACACTTAAGTTATATTGTATTAAGATAAAAAAAGTACATATAACTCTATATAAGAGCAATACGTGATTGACATCTATTTTATATTTTTCCCGGAAACAAGTAATTTCCATATTATTATTTCTTATTCCTTTTACTCCTTATTATTTCCTTATGAGATAATTAGAGGGAACATACTAAAGACCTGACCTACTAAAGACCTGACTGACCTGACCAACGTAAAATTCTCCAAAAATTAATATTCTGAGTTTTTTTTTCAACTTTTTCATGATATTTTCTTAATCATAAGGTGTAATTCAATTGAATAAAGGTTTATTCAATCATTTTTACCAAATTTATTGTCATTTATCAATTCATTTCATGAAAATTTAATGACCTGACCAAATTTGAAATGACCTGACCAATGATAATCATTCATAATTGTTATCTTTTTAAAAATATTTGATACATTTTTAACATATATTCTCTATTATAGTGATGGATAGTTTAGATAAAAATGTTTTTAAAAACATTTTTACCAAATATTTAGTCATTTATCCATTCATTTCATGATAATTTAATGACCTGACCAAATTTGAGATGACCTGACCAAATGATAATCATTATTAATCTATCTTTTTAAAAATATTTGATACATTTTTAAAAAATGTTCTCTATCATAATTATTGATACTTAGATAAAATGTTTTTAGAAATATTTATACCAAATATTTAGTCATTTATCCATTTATTTCATGATAATTTATTGACCTGACCAAATATGGAATGACCTGACAAAATAATAATCATTCATACATGTAATTGTAATCTTCTTAAAAATATTTGATACATCTTTAAAACATATTATCTATTATAATGATTAAAACTTAAGATAAAAATTTTTTAGAAACATTTTTACCAAATGTTTATAACTTGTCCTGACCAGTGTAAAGACCTGACCAATCTGACATGAATATATAAAGACCTGACTAATGTAACAAACTAAAGACCTGACCGAAATGGGAAGTATATATAATTACAACTGTATAGATTGTTATGAATTCTAATTTAAACTAAGAGAGTTGTTCAGAAAGTTTGCGGAATTTAACATAGCATCATAAGGTTCTAAAAATTACTCTTTCTATACATTTCACACTGTATGAATAACAGTGCACTCATTAAAAACATTTCTCTATCACTTAAAATTTATTTTGCTACGAAAACTAGGGATTCATCTCCCCATAACTATTGATGCCAATTTACATTACTCGTTATTAGCAGTGCATGCATTCGTCATAAAACATCTATCTTCAAAAATAATTTCTGCATACAAGGATAAAAGTTATGATTATCCTCAGTCTTTATATTCACAAGACTCGTTCTTCTTATAAGGTTTTAAACAATTAAGTTTATTTAATTTCATTAACTCGAATTTTAATCAGTAGTGGAGTATATAGATGATATAGTCCACTAGTTATATACAAGCTCCCTTGAAGGGATATAAGTAGGTAATTGTTGAACAAACAATGGGTGACCAGTATCCCTCTTGACACTTCTATCACAATAAATTAGCAGAGTAATTAAGCGGATCAACAATTATCCATTTCACTATTTGATATACAGTTTATAGATTTGATTTAAAGAAGCATTCTTTTAATTAATTTGATAATTTTTCACACTCCTTCATTAAAAGTAACTAATTTGTAAATACGTATACACTTTGCTGTATCCAAAATTGATTAAAAAAAATAAATAAAATAAAAAAAAAAGTACCCAAACAGGTCGAAATGATATTACAAGCACAAATTAAATATTATTAAAATGATTTGATTTCGAACATATTTTATTGTATATTACATGTACATACAAAAGGATTGGATACAAGTTTTTTCAACTTATTAAATAGATCCTCTCCTTGTTATACAAGCACAATGATTACTAGATCTATATATGCATGATTGTCATAACAAATAAATGAGATAATTTACAATTCATGTTATACATGCAAAAAACAAGATAATAAATATATTGGAAAGGTTAAATAAATACTGGTACCGTAGATATACATTATTTTAGAAGATACACGAAACTTTGATATTTCTAACTTTGTGCACTTCTGAATGTAATTTACATATAGAAGTGCACAAAATTAAGAATATCAAAGATAGTATATATTACATGTATCATTAATGAAGATTCCTTTTATGGTTATTTTTTCCTTATTTTTTCCGTTTATTTATTTATTTTATTTGGTCGGTCAACTCTATTTGTTTTACTTAATGTATTTATGTCTTTGAACAATGTAAGTTTATATGTATATATGGTCGGTCAGGTCTTTAATAGATATGATCAGTCAGGTCTTAAGTATAGATATGATGGTCAGTCAGGTTTTAGTATAGACATGGTCTGAGTCTGGTCATTGCAATTGCTGTCAGGTCATCTATATTTTATTTTATGCTTAAAAAATATAAGATAATATTTTTTTTTTAAATTTAAGTGCATACAATACTTTAAATTATAAGTGATGAAAAGTTGCTTATGTAAATTCAGCTTAGTTTCATCAGGTCAATTTGAAGCCAGCAAGTTAAACGTAATAAATTACAACTATATGGAAACGAAACGAAAAAAAAAAAAAACATGTATAAACTTGTCAAGTCGGAAACACTCAGAAGGGGAATTGTTGGTATCATACAGACTGTGTCATGGCCTTGACTCAAGTTCAAGGTCACTAAAAACAAGATGCTTTTACTGGATGTGTGGTCTGAAAGAACATGTGTGAACTTGTCAAGTCGGTAACACAGATAGGTTTTCGTCATAACCAGAGTGTGTCATGGCTTGACGCAAGGTCATCTGGACAAGTTCAAGGTCACGAAATAGAAAGTGTACATTATTTTATTGTCTTTCTACTGGCGACACATTGCAAGTTGATAGGTCCCTTACAAGATTATTTATCATCTTAGAATATGGCATGACCTTGACTCAAGGTCACTGCTCCAACGGAAGACCTATTCGTTGCTATGCAACGAGCTCGGCTTTTGTTAAAAATCATTTTTCTTTATTTTTTCTTAAGAACTAGCTGAGCCTTTATTTGCTATATGCCATATTTGCTAGTATAGTCCATTAGTTTTTTGGTTTTAATCATAAATTCTACTCATAAATTTCATTGACCAGCAAGTCTGCACCCAATGTAAATTTTTGTTTAACCGGTTTTCCTTCCATAAATACTGATGCAGGGACACATTCCTATCAGTACGGGGAATTTAACTCTTACAAATTTACAGCTGTCCGTTGTCACCACTTGAAAGGTAAATTTTTGTCTTTTAATTTTTTTGTAATTTATTTTAAGGACAGATGATACAATTTTTTTTTCTTTGGAGGAGACTTGATGTCATGTCTAAAAGTGTAATATAAACGTTTTAAAAATATACCAAGCCAGGTGAATTTATCAGGAAAAATCACATATTCTTATCATGTAAATATCGATTAATCGCAATAAATATGCAAAAAAGTAACCAACTCTAAATTCCATTAAATTTTACCGTTACCTCTTAATCTAACAGTACATTAAGAATTAGATAATATATGATAATTTTCAAAATCAGGTTTTAATTCCATAATACCCGTATTTAACAGTGTCCTTTATTTTTATTTACTTACCCAATGGATGTGTTCGAACAAATTCCCGTTTTCCCCCCTAAAAGTGGATTTAGAACATTTAAGAGATCAAATAGTATTCCATTATCTGCAGTATAAAGAATGAAAACTGAACTAATGAAAATCAATGTATTTTAACGTATGCAATCCAAAACAGAAATTGCAACGTAAAAGTACAGGAAGTTGCGTTTCGATCAACTTGATATCCAATGAAAACTTTCTGTCAAACTTGTAAACTAGATTTTTATAGTAAGAAGGAGAGTCGGTGAAAGCATAAAATTTCGAAACACTTTCCCTCAATATTGTTTACCAGCGCTCTAATTAGGAACATACTAAAGACCTGACCTACAAAAGACCTGACTGACCTGACCAACGTAAAATTCTCCAAAAATCAATATTCTGAGTTTTTATATCAATTTTTTCATCATAATTTCTTAAACATAAGGTGCAATTCAATTGAATAAAGGTTTATTCTATCATTTCTACCAAATTTATTATCATTTATCAATTCATTTCATAAAAATTTAATGACCAGTGACCAAATTTGAGATGACCTGACTAAATGATAATCATTCATAATTATTATCTTTTTAAAAATATTTGATACATTTTTCAAATTTGTTCTCTATTATAATGATTGATAGTTTAGATAAAATGTTTTTAGAAACATTTATACCAAATATTATTTGGTAAAAATGTTTTTAAAAACATTTTATCTAAACTATCAATCACTATAATAGAGAATATATGTTAAAAATGTATCAAATATTTAAGAAAATATCATGAAAAAGTTGATAAAAAAACTCAGAATATTAATTTTTGGAGAATTTTACGTTGGTCAGGTCAGTCAGGTCTTTAGTAGGTCAGGTCTTTAGTATGTTCCCTCTAATTATCTCATAAGGAAATAATAAGGAGTAAAAGGAATAAGAAATAATAATATGGAAATTACTTGTTTCCGGGAAAAATATAAAATAGATGTCAATCACGTATTGCTCTTATATAGAGTTATATGTACTTTTTTTATCTTAATACAATATAACTTAAGTGTACCATTATAAACATTGAGGAGTAGTGATCATAATTTTCAACTGACGAGAATTTAATTAGCTAGTTTCTCATAAACATTAAACTGTATAAAATTGTATTTTCTTAAAAAACTTCAATGTTGAATTGTCATTTTCAACATTTTTACCCTGAAGTATCCTTTGTTGAAAAAAACCCAATATATATCAACAAAAATATGGCCAGAGATACATGAAATAGAAAATCTGAGTCACTTTTTTGCATTATTTCTTTAACAAGCTGTCAGTGTTTAAACAAGTAGCCTTTTTTTTTTATTAAATAAACTTATAAGATATATGTACATATTTTTGCAGATTACAAGCATACTCAAGCTGCTATATGTACTGTCATGAATAATTTTTGTGGCAGACAATGAGATGATTAACATGTAAGTGAACTTCAAATGTACATAGACATTGACAAACTTCTGTATGAATTTTTGCATGAAAATTCAACTTTAAAGGAATTGAAAAGCTATCTTAGGAGAAATTTTTTGCAAAGTGATTTATCACTGTATTCATGGGCATCAAGAGTATTCCAGGATCAAGTGGGGGCGTACAAGGCGAATATAAGACAATATATTTCTCAGTTTCCATACATGTAGTTCATGGAAGAGTTATATATATTTTTTTAAATATTGTTAGTAATGTCATCTTTAACACATTCGATTTATATATTTTGATGATTTTTTTGTTTGAAAATTTGTTTTTTAAGTTGATTATTATTCACGATTCATATGATATCATAGACAGCTGCTAAGCATCAATCATAACTAAGCACTTAAAATAACATAAAGCATAATAATAGCTTTTTATTTTCATTGGTTCAAGAAGAAAGGATTTACTATTCTATCAATCTGACTTAAATAAGATTTTTCATTTGCTTCGAAATTCTAATAGCAAAGAATTTTGGAGGGACTCTGGTTTTAATCACAATTTCAATATCATACAATGAAACTGAAGCGAAATATGCCACATACCCTTAAGAGATCTCCCATTAAACATCTGGATACTCATCATTTATAGTGATATAAACTCAAACTCTGCATATACATTGGACTCTGCAGATCTTTTGAATGTAGGCTAATTGTCTTAATGGCACTGCATTTTTGATTACTCAAAAGTTTTATTTCATCATTTTATTGACTCATTTCAGAGGGTCATTACATGTGCCAAACACTACAAACATTAATGAATTTATAAACATAAAATTTACTGACTTTCTATTGTTAATATAATAATTATTAATGAAAGATAGTTTTTGTATGAAATTAAAGCGTCGGCTTTTTTCATTTTTTTTTTTTTTTTGGTATTTTATTCGACTTATGTGAGAGTGTTATATAAATGACCACTAAATATCAAAATATCGAAGGTAAAAGTAGTCTTCTCTGACATTATAAAATTGCTTTTAAAAAAGCTAGGTAAAATAAATACAGATTTTAAGAAAAAAATTGATAAAGAGCCAGAAATATAATTTACTTTTTTTTTTAAAATTAATAATCTGTGTAAGATTTGCGAACGTATGTAACAAAATGCATTCATATTTATACTTTAAATAATATTTATTCTATTCTCTTTTTGCATTTCATTAAAATATATACCATGAACTAAGAACAAAATCTTCAATAATTCTCAAAGTATATACGTATATTTGTGTATGAGTGATATCTACAATTTTTTGAAATAAAGCCATTACAAAGTCCAATAATCCCACATTTCATTTTTATCTCTTTCTTTCTCGTGATCATCAGACTTTTTCTGTTCTTATGTAAAAGTTTTAAAACCATCAAATTATTATCCTGTAAATTCAAAATCGAAATATCTGTCTATATTAAACTCTTCATTAAATTCGTTAATACCCATTTGTGAGTTAATAAGCTCGAATATTGACAACTGCAATTGATTGTATTAGTAAATATTGATTGAATAGTTGTTAAATGAGTTTGAACGCTACGTCCATCCATATCAAACAGATATTGATAACACAAGCATATTAGATACATGTAATAGAGTCTGAAAATGATTCTTCATTATTGTCTTGTCTAAATATGGATCAAGAAAAAGCAAAGGAAAAAAGTGAAGTCTTTAAAAACGATATGTATATGACACGTCAGAGAGGCGAGTTACGATATACATGTATCCAACCTATCGCAAGCATTGAAACATTTCAATCAGAAAGAATAGATCGCAGGTTTTGAATCCACTCTCCGTATTTTACTTACGATTTATTATTGACGAAAAACTCTTTATTTGTCTGTTTGGATAATTTCCAAACAAAATGCAAAATTCATCGAGTCAAATTCGATTGCTGTATTTTAATAAATTCTAGAAAGAATTATAGAATAGAAGATAGTTATAATAGTAATCTGTGAATACTATAATCTGAGTTAAGATTTATTCTTTAACGAAATGTTTTTCAACGAGAATTCACTCGGTTGCAAAAAGTAATTCTCGTCAAATATTGTACACAGAATTCAATCCAACGTAAGAGATATATATTGACTAAGAAATTAGTCTGAACGCTATCAACTTTCTAATCAAAACAGTAATTAACGATTTCATAGAATCAAAATAAGATAATACAGTTTCGCCAGTGCATTACCGGCAATTTTAAACAACTGAAATTGATCGAAACATGCACCATCCAATTATGATCTTTCACGTCAGTAATTGTGTATTCAATACCTTGAAAAACATCCTCGCTTTCACGCTGTTTAATTGTTATATGTGTATACTACCCACAGATCAAGACATCCGTCTACTATAATTTAAAGGCTTATTTTCGATAGAATCGAAAAATACGGTGTATTTAGTATATGCCTATAAAATAAGTGACCATAGTAAAAAGAAAGTAGTATATCGCAAATTTGATCAGGTAGGCATGTTTTAATTCTCCATCTTTTTCTTTCAAAATAGCTAATCAAGAATTGGTGCTGGAACTTGTAGTATTATTTATCAGAGTCATAATTATGAATTCCATCTACTTATCTGAATTAATTACAAGTCTTAATTAGCATAATACGCAGTACTTCAAATCACCTATCATTGCAATTTTTAATTTTAATGAAAAACTAGGGTTTTATCTTTGATAAAAATTAAAAATTGGCAAATTAAAAGATTTTAAATGTTTTGACTGAAGACAAAACAAGAAAATTAACATAAAATGCTATTTGCAATGAAAACCTTTCTTTAGTCAGGAAGTTTGAAAGAATAGCATTTGACCGTATTAACATTTGTTGGTACACTGCTCTGAAATGAATTCAGACGGTTTTACTCTACCTTTTGTGTTGTCAAGAACATTTAGTCGAAATTCAATGCAAAGCATCAGTGTAACAAGAAACATTACCCACAAAGACACTTCAAATAAAAAGATATACCGGTATTAATAAGCACAAGGTTTGTCTGAATGACAGGAATGCCCCCGCTGACATGCAAGTTTTAAACATGTAAAGTCCAACTGTGTGACAATAACAATAGGTTGGAAATGGCATAAAATTAAATTTTCATACTTCTGCTTTTATTTTCTGGAATTAGTAGTCAATACCACAACACATGCTTAAACTTTGTGAAATGGTGATCACTTTCAAGTACGTAAATATAAAGGTCAAAAAAAGGAAAGTCTAAGGGCATGACAGAACCATTTCTTCCCCCTTTCCTTCCAAAAGTAAGAATTTTCCTGTTTGAGTTTGATACAGTTCTATATTTATAAGCCTAGACTGTAAAACTGCTCATCAAAGATAAAGACAAACAAAGCTCAATGAAAGATAATATTTTGCGGCATCAGGGTTCACGTTTATTGAAAATAGTGCTTTACATTAATGCATACACAAGGATGCACCACTGAATGAAAACAAAGATGTAAAAGTAGTACGCCATTACTCTGTCATATCCCACTGCTAAAATTTTCCAAGTTACTTTCTCTTCTTCTTCAATATCTTGCATATTTTTGTCACCAGACATATTACTTTTTTCGAAACCTTCATCCAAATTGGCGGATTTGTCGACGACTTTAGACTTCTTCTTGCGTTTTCTACAGACGCGCCACAGACATCGGAGTCTCAGAACATTTAGCATAAAAATATGTTTACTTGAAATTGGTAATATGGAATCTTTGAAATGGAGACGCATTGTAACAACAGCCAAAATGCATATCAATGTGCTCATAGACATCGTAACGATTAAGAAGTACGACATCAAAGACATTGACTCAGAAGATTTGGGAATATTATCACTTAGCAATGTCATAAATACGGCAAAAGACAAGAAGATTGTTATTGCATAAGATACACGTTCTCCACTTTCAACTGGTAGGGCAAACACAAGAGGGTTGAGTAAAGACAATAAAAGAATAGGGACTAACATGTTTATAACAAAAAAAAAAGAGATTTCCTTTTCAAAATGAATTGACATTCAATTAAGTTATCGAAATCTCCTAGTGAAGACCGCTTCATTACTGTTCCTTCCAACGACCATTGAGCATTTGACGAGTAATAAGTCGTATCCACATATGTCATATTGTTATAAGGAATTAATCTAGCTTCTAATGGCGAATATCCCCACAGAACTAACTTGAAAGAGCACGACTGTGTGTCAAATGGAAATTTATACATGTCGACGTTGCACACAGTCTGAATCAGATCTCCTGGTATCCATGTCACTAGACCAGAATACGAAATTCTACCTATGAAGTCTTCATTCCCAATAGATTCCATCTTTTTGGCTGGGTCAATCAAAAAGATATTCGGAACCCATAGTTTCTGTTTGGGAACAGGAAGATCCTTGATTTCACCATAATTGCTCGGTGTCCAAGTCAACCGAAAATCATGCCAAAACAGGATAAATCCACTTCCAATGGACAAAACCCCAGAAACCTCATCAAAATCGTTCACTGAAAATATTATCGACTGAATAAAGACTTCGAGAACTTCTGATAGGTTCTCTTTTGGTCGGATATCGGTTGAATAGTTTTGAAAGACATCCTGAAGAAGAGATTCAGCGTCTGAATATAGAAAACCGTGAACAGGTGTTAACGACATTCCATTGATCAACAGTAGAAACAAACACAAACTAGCAGATTCTTTCTTCATAATTCTCTCAAGCAATCTCCGCGTGAAGAAACCAGCAATATGACTATTGTGGAAAATATTTATGCGGTGATTTCTTACACATTAAGTATGATATCTTTATTAAATAGTTTTACAAGCATATCTGAAATTCAGTTTCTCTTTTTTGTTTTCCGAAAAACAAAGATCTCTTCAACAATTATCAAATAGCAATATCTGCTTTCAAGTATCTAAAGCGTTACCGAAGATCAAGTTAAATAAAATCCATTTTTCTGTAAATGTTATCACACTATCTGTGAATCCTGATTTGTCCTTGTTTTGGACTGTTGTTTTTCGATTTTAATTTAGTGAAACAGATTCCTTACGACACTTCTGATTTTTTTTTTACTTTGGCGCTAAGGAATTTAACTGTGGCGGGGCCTTCATGTTAAACGGCCCATGGAGAACCCTGCGATAATCATGCCAAATCACCCTAAATCCACTCACAATGGGCAAAACTCCAGAAACCTCAACAAAATCATTCAATGAAAAAACATAGAACTTCTGAGAAGTTCTCTTTTTGGTGGATATCTGTTGAGTAGTACTTAAAAAATATCCTGAAGAAGTGATTCAGCCTCTGATTATAGGATACCATGTACAGATGTAAATGATATACCCTCAATAAAAAAAGAAAAACCAACACAAACTATCAGCTTCTTTCCTCATTATCTCCTTTTAAACAATCTGTGTGGAGAAAGAAGGAATCTGCATGAAAATAGTCGATTATGTATTAAATATGTAGTATGAGGTGTTTTTGTATACTTTATGTTAAATTCGATCCTTTTTCTTTTTTGATAAGTTTTAAGTAGAATTTTAAAACAATACTTGCTGAAATTCAGTTGGGTCAAGAGGTCCGAAAAAAACAAACAAACAATGATCTCATTACTATTTATCAGACAACAATATTTGTTTACAAGTTTCCAAAATATTACCTCTGTTATTGACAATTAGAAGTGAAGAGTCTAGGTAAAAGATTTTGACAAATGACAAGTTATTCCTTCTTAGTCACTATATAGCTGAAAGCTATACGGTCGTGCCCCCCCCCCCTAATATTTTTTTTCTTAATAAAATATATCAAAAAATTTTGATTGCTTGTGCCCTATCCCAGAAAAAAGTGAAATTGCTTTCTACAGGCTTGAGTCAGAACATGATTTTCATAGTGATAGTACCTTTATCAGAATGTTTCTACCCCTACGATTCGGAGTCGCAGTTTCGAATACCACCACGTCGCCCGCGTGGCGCAGTGGTTTGAGCGTTTGCTCTAGAGTGGCGGAGACTAGACTGAAGCTAGCAGCCAATAACAGCAGCCACTAAGCCCGTAGAAGCTAGCAGCCAATAAGGAAATTCATCAAAGGACTGAGAGTACTCTGACGCAATACTGTTTAATACCTCATTTTCGACAATTTATAATTAATAATAAGATAATTAATGCAACACTTAATTATTTAACAATTCAAACACTTGGAGGCAGTTAAGCTCACCTGCATAAGGGAAATTATGAGGTTTCAAAACAAACAAACAAAAAAAGAAAATGTCACCATCTTTGACCGCTTAAGAACAAACCAACATCTTAAATAGGTTAAGTACTTCCGAGAGAATCCTTTTTAAGCTCTTTTACGGGTCTCAGGAACATAATGGTGCCAAAAGGCTAGCCTGAAATTTGCTTACTCCTAATATTTACATTGATAATGGTTTGAAGGTAATTAAATCTATTTTTAGTTATTATCCTTAAAGTGTGCTTCGAATAATTACTGGCACAAGGTAAAGAGTCCACAGTGCTATTATATACGGCCATAAAAATTAGGCTGAAGTGGTACCACCAAGTGGTGCCAAGGGCGGGTTACATATTTCTAGCAGCTATTATACTTAGAAGTGTGATTTAAATCATTACTGTGGCAAGATTTCTAGGAGTATCATTTCCCGCAATCGGTATGAGGCTGTAGTGGCACCACCAAGTGGTGAAAACGGTGGGGAACATATTTCAAGCATTTATTTTTCAACCATCATTGACCACCAGAACAAACTAACACTAAACTGGTAAAAAGTTAAGGGCTTTAGGGAGCATCCCTTGTCAACTTTTTGACAGGTTCCAATGACTAGAAAAGGCCAGTTAGGTAACCTGAACTTTGTTGTTTTTTTCACTTTGTCTATTGATATACGGGTTAAAGGTCAGCTGTTATACTCCTTATCTTTGAAGTGTGCTTCAAATCATTACTGGGGCAAGGTAGAGGGCCCCTAAGACTATCATTTCTCGCTAAAAGAATGGGGCTGTAGTGGTACCACCAAGTGGTGCCAAGCGAGGGGGGCGTATTTCAAGCATTCATTTTGAAACCATCTTTGGCAACTAGAACAAACTAACACTAGTGAAAGGTTAAGGACCTTAGGGAGAAAAACTTCTCAGGTTTTTGAAGGGTCCCAGGGAAAGGAAGGGGCCAGTAAGCTAACCTGAACTTTGTTGTTTTTCACTTTGTGTATAAATGTACTGGTTATAGGTCGGCTATTATACCCCTTGTCTTTGAAGTTTGCTTCAAATCATTACTGGGGCAAGGTAGAGGGCACCTAGGACTATCATTTTCCGCTATCAGAATAGGGCTCTAGTGGAACACCAAGTGGTGCCAAAGGTGGGGGACGTATTTCAAGTATTCATTTTGAAACCATCTTTGGCAACTAGAACAAACTAACACTAGCGAAAGGTTAAGGACCTTAGGGAGAAAAACTTCTCAGGTTTTTGAAGGGTCCCGGGGAAAGGAAGGGGCCAGTTACCTAACCTGAACTTTGTTGTTTTTCACTTTGTGTATTAATATACGGGTTAAAGGTCGGCTATTATACCCCTTATCTTTGAAGTGTGCTTCAAATCATTACTGGGGTAAGGTAGAGGGCCCCGTGGACTATCATTTCCCGCTATCAGAATGGGGCTGTAGTGGTACCACCAAGTGGTGCCAAGGGTGGGAGACGTATTTCAAGCATTCATTTTGAATCCATCTTTGGCAACTAGAACAAACTAACACTAGTGAAAGGTTAAGGACCTTAGGGAGAAAAACTTCTCAGGTTTTTGAAGGGTCCCGGGGAAAGGAAGGGGCCAGTTAGCTAACCCCAACGTTATTGTTTTCAACTTTGTTTATTATTAAAGGGGTTAAAGATCAGCTAAAGGGGTTAAAGATCAGCTAAAGAACCACTTGCCAGTTTTATGAAGTGGAAGAAAAACGGCCAATTACCTAACCTGAACTTTGTTGTTTTCCATATTGATAAATGAGTTAAAGGTCAGCTATTACACCCATTATCTTTGATCATTAAATGATATCTGGAGACAAATAAGCATTTCGAATAACACCTTAGTTTACCCTAGTTATTTATATTTTTTTATTTTCTAAAGAAAATTAAAGTTATTCGTTAATAATGTTTTTGCAATGAATTTCCTTTTACATTCTTCAGTTCTTTTATTCCTACGAAATTTTTTCATTTGAAAAGTAAAAATTTGCTGTATATTCATACATTATATACAAATTTACATTACTGGTATCATTTCCTCTAAAACGGTTGTAGAGTAAAGTTTCGATGTTAACTTAAGCAGTATGTACTAAAGTAACAATAGTTAAGTATAGTGAACAATAGTCTAGTTTTGCTATATATAATGAACCCGCCTATCCTGTGGAGGCCTACGGGCACGGCCACATTGAACGCCTGATCCAGATACTGGAGAATAACCCCAGGGTCATCACACAGGGTAATCTGATGAACTGTTATAATAATATATCACCATGTACCTGTATTCAGGAATTAAACATTAAAGTAATAGTAAAATTGATATCATATGCATTGATCATTCTGATTCCGAGTGAAGAAAAGCTTCTCTAACTTGTTATTTCTAGAAGACTCATTATACATATAGAGACAATATTTTTTGGGGACATTAGCATACTAAAATGTTTTCTTTTAAAATTTAGAAATGATTTTTATTAAATTTATGGTCAAGGGCAAGGGAATTTTGAAGTTTTGTTCAACTAGTGTACTTTAAAATTAAAGAAAAATAAATGTAGTAAAAAAAAAGTTGAAAAAAAAATCCTTTTTATCCATATTGGCTCTTTGTATTGGCCTTTTCAATCAGTATTGTTCCAGATAAAATTAATTGAAGTTAAACATATTCAAGTACAAATTAAACATTTATTTCCTGAAATAAATTCGAATAGATTAAATTTAATAACTAAAATTGCTGTATAATAATAAATTAAAATCAGTCTTCTAATTACAGGATTTTCAAATATGGCTTATGAAAAAGAAATCACAGATAAAGGACATTACGAGAATCCCGAAACACAGCATGTTCTACGAAATGGGTCTCCTGAAACCATTCCCTCTAGTGAAGCACACCTCGGAACTTCTGCCGTTGTATGAGGCGTCACAACTAGCACCTCCCAGCGAAATACGCGATGCAAATTCTTGAAGGTTTCATTGCAACCATTATGTGGAATATTTTTTTTTTTTATATTCTGGCTTACACAGATACATCTTCTCGCATTCAGTTTGCTGAAAGAAGGGGTTATGAAAGACCTCATAATTGTAAAATAGAAAGATCCTGTTATTATATATGCAAGAATTAGAACTATTAATATTTTATTAATTTACATTTTTATTAAGATATTATTTTCTTAAGCATTGCTGCTTTTTGCAATGAACAAACACACATGTATATTCTGTGCCTTGAAATATGTAGCGTTACATTATACTCATAAAATGTACTTGTATTCATTTATCATATATGCAATGTATTTTATACCATTTACATTAAAATACATGCATTTTGCTCAGTGTAAACTAAAGCTTATTTAAGAAATAAAGAATAAGTTTAAAAACTTCAGTGGGAAATAAAGAGCTTCTCAGAAGTTTTGATCACATACCAACTTCAGGTTTATATAAACAGAGACATACCGCAAATGTATAAATGATAAATCTTGAATGTTTGTCTTTACTTAATGTGGTATTAGGATACATGTAGATCCAGCTCACAGGCACTTGACGTTATGTATTTTTTAAAATAAAATATACCCTACTTACATGTACTTGACGTTATGTATTTTTTTGAAATGAAATAAAATATACTTAAATGTAATAATAATCTTTTCATTATAAGAAAAATAAATAACTTCAGGTGCCTGTGATCCAGCTTTACTTTTGAGAGTGTCAGAATGGCTCTTCATAGGTGACAGCATACCTTGGCCAACATAAAAAGACCATAAAAGAAACGTACATATGTCATCATTTAAGAACACAGCGCCTAGATACTAGTACAAAATCCTTTTTGCAAAATTGAATACAAGTAAAGCATATTAGCGTCAAAATAGAAAATGCGTAATTTAGGAGAAAGAGCAAAATTCACACCCATGATCCATTTTCTGAAGCTGACACTTGAAACAGAGTTTGTTTCAGTAATTAATAAACAGTTAATTTTTTTATACATGTATATATTGTTTCTGTACATGTAATCTTCCTCAATGCTGGAAACTCGCGATCCATCCTCGACTGTCCTTGTTTTCGATCTCTGTGTCGCCATTGTTATCTTTTTCAAGACTTCTTTACGTATGACATTTGCATTCTCGAGTTATTTCATGAAAATATTTGTCTCTTTCGTTTGAAATTAGAAAAAAAAATCATTTCAATATTCACTTAATGTATTACAAAATACATTCTATTAGCATTATATGGAAACATTCAAAACTTGCCTTTCTTCTTTTCACAATCTTCATTATGCTGGTTACTTGAATTCGATGTTGAAAACCCTTCCATACTTTGCACGACATCGTGCATCGTTTCTTTAGCATTGGCAGTATAATTATTCATTAACTTATATTTGATTTTCTCACAACCATATTAATATAATGTCTTTTTATTTTATAAGTTAATTTTTCCTATATAGTCAAATGGTAATAATAGCTGTAACAGATAGAAAAAGTCCAACAAACAGTATTGTAAAAGATTTTATTATCCTCATGCAATCACGTTTGAACTATGTTGATAATTTAATAGGTACCCATAGTCATTTTGACATGCTTGATCATTAAATGTGTTTTGCTAAACTCAACGAAACATTTACTGTTAGAGAAAGATGAGTAACTCCTATATGTACAAGAGTTTCAAATTGTTTGACTTTTCGACGATTTAAGCGAATTTCTGGAAGTATCAAAAACATCAAGTGATAAAGACGCAGTAAATAATTTTTTTAATATATAGTGCGGTACTCTCTATGAAAGGGAAATAAATGAAAAGTAACGAATATATATATATATATATATATATATATATATATATATATATATATATATATATATATATATATATATATATATATATATAGTGGTCTAGCGCCCTGTTCCTGTACTGCTAGGAGACAGATTCCGTAGGTCGAGAGTTCAACCCCGGGCTGGGGCGGAAGTGGGTATCCTTATAAAAAGTGAATTTCTTTGTGCTTTCTATATTAATATTTCTTCACTTAGGGCAGTTATGTTAGTTTAAGAGTTGTTGTAAAATGTGCTTCATAAATAAAAATTAATTTCATTACAACGTGTATTGGTAACGATCCTCTGATAAAACTAATGTCCAAATAACTGTATCTCACTTCCATTCTCAACGACCGTGTAGTGTAGGACAGCGCCGCGAGAATTCCATCGGCATCGAAAGCAAGTTTTTTGACTTGCCTAGATAGCCGAGCGGTCTAGCGCGCTGTTCCTGTACTGCTAGGAAACAGATTCCGTAGGTTGAGAGTTCAATCCCGGGCTTGGGCGGAAGTGGGCATCCTTATAAAAGTGAATTTCTTACTTTTACAACATGTAAGTCATGACAACCAGTATATATCCTCATCCTTTATATATAAATAAATATCCCTGGGGTTGGGTGGAGAGAGTTTTTACATTTAAATAAACAAATAGAAACAGTCTTTCAAAACTTTTCTTCAAAAGAAGAAATGCTTCAATTTCTCACATAATCCTTACAAACAAGATATATTGCCGGGTGCAGTAAGTGCTCTACCAAGCCCCCATCTTTGCTCCTCACAAAAATATTAACTGCTGCGAAGGAGAAACTGCAGACACACTGCTACAGCATGTTCTTGAGGTGGTGTAAATCAAATGTGGATTCTCAAAAACTCCGAAGAACTTCTAGAAAAATTTAAAATCACAAAATTTTTCAAAAGTTAGTAACATTTAAAATGTATGACTTTTCTTAAGGTAGTATGGGATACCTCCACGTTATGACGTATTTCCGTTTGAAGTATTGTTTTGATTTGCATGAGTGCTTATTATCGGGTCAAAATTTGTAGTTACACCGTTGAAAAGAACACTCTGAAGCCTATTTCAATGTAAGTTCTCACAAGTCGGCATTTTAAGTAAAAACAGACAAAAAAATCGCAAGTATATAAATTTACTTATAATTGTACAACGGACATTTAAAAAAGCAAACCCCTGTAAAAGGTAGTTTCAACATTGCAGCTTTTGAACACTTTTAAGCAAAAGCTGTATTTAAATTGTTTGAGTAACTGTACAGCACCTTGTGTGCGGTGAGGCATGGATAAGTGCGATTACTTCACATTGTGCTGAATTATCACCAATCAATTATCACGTTAACCACAGCTGGACTTTTTTGTTATTTAATTCAAGAAGTAACTGTTTGGTCACAAATCAGCTAGCTGTTGTATATAGTCCCAAAACGTTCAGATGAATGCAATTGCTCTGAACAAGACACGTCCTGGAAAGCGATTGTCCATGCATTGTTTTCAAAACCGCTCAAAGTTGAAAACTACAAAGTGCGATTTTTTTATGGTTGGGAAAAAATGCTCATCATTTCTAAAATAGCACCCACTAGGTTTTTTCAACCCTTGGAAAATAAAGAAGGATAACTCTTCCGCTCGGATCTTTTAATTCAAAAAAATTTTAAATGCATTTTATATTTTCCATTTATACATATATTTTCAATTTGTTTATTTCACTTTGCTAACATATTAAGATACATTCTTATTGTAGACTTTCATGACATGTTATCCGTCTGTTTTCAAGAAATAAAGTTTTCCCAGTTTTTTACGCTTATTTTTTTGTTGAAAATTAAAAAAAATACTAAGACATATTTCTTGTCATTTTTGTTTTTATATACACTTTATATTAGCAAACGCCTGCCTATAATATTAAGCTTATGAAAAAAGAATTATGCAAGAAAAAAAATCATTTTTGTATTTCTCATTAAAATAATAAAAAAAATTATGAAAATTACACTTTAATATACTGAAAGGTGGGGGTATTTCAAATCCTTCTAATTTGGGTACATAAATATGTAGGAGAAGTTTCGTTTGGTATCCCATACCACCTTAACTTTATGCAACCATTCTTCACGGTAAATTAAAAACTAGGCTTTTTGATATCATAGACAACTGCTTCTTCAATAAAAATGGAACTCGGAAATTTTCATATCTCGTGATTGCTCATCAACAAAATTACTTCATTAAAAATCACTCTGATTCTACACACAAGTACTCTAAAGTTGATTTTAAAAGAATGCTGGAGTTCCTCATTGACAACATCTATGTAGTCCTTGGAGACCAGCAATTTGTTGGAATTTCGATGGGCCTAATTGTGCTCCTTTATTAACCGACCTGTCTTTATATTTCTATAAAGTAGAATTCATTTAATGAACTTCTACATGAGAACTCAACATTCAAAAATATCGATGACGTTTTATTAATTAACAATAGTACTTCCATTCAATATATCCCAGTGGACTCGAAATAACTCCACAGAGTCTGCCACATCTTTTCATATTTGGATGTTTTACTGACTGTAAATGATAATGGCAAATTAATAAGTAAACTGTATAACAAACGACATGACTTCAGCATTTCCATTGTCAACTTTCCTGATTTATTTAATAATATTCCGCTACATGTATCACCTTCATATGATGTTTTTGTCTCCTGTCCTATTCGATACTCAAGAGCATGCTATGAGTTCGATCAATTTTTAAACAGACCTTGAGTACGATCAATTTTTAAACCGATGCAAACTACTGACAGATAAGTTGATGTAACTTGGATTTCATCAACCTCATTTAAAGTCAGCATTTCGTAAATTCTGTGGTCGTTATAATGGCCTTGTCAGCAAATATAACCTATCATTGGATCGTATTTTAACTGATATATTTCATACCAATTGTTAGGCCTTTGCTTTTGACCTCGGATTATTCCATCTACTTGATCAATACATAAGGCTCACGGCGGGTGTGAACCGTCGAAAAGGGGTGCTTACTCGATCCTCCTAGGCACCTGATCCCACCTGGAATTTCCGGGGGTCCTGTCTTATGCCCTGTTTACAAAGAGCTGGGTACGTTAAGACCGATTTACGGCCCTGTAAAATCGGCAAAAATTAAACGCACGATTACATTCTATCAATTTTATCAATTAACTGTTAAGGTTTCCCTGTGTGTGAAATAGGAATAATTTTTTCTCAACTCACGTGCCCTTTCATTTATATAACGTTCAAAACCGGTCTAATATTCCGGAATTCCCCTATTTTGGACATTTTCCTCCTCTTCAAGTCTATATTTCGATATGGCCGCATCCGAGTATGTATGCGAAACTTTGCAGAAAGAACAAATACACTACGATTTTTAATATTAAAGAGAAAAAATAACTTTACAAAAGTGCGGCCACATCCATTTTTACAAAAAATTGAAGTTAGAATGCTGCATTTTTGGATAGACGTCACCTTTTCTCCACAATAAAATCTATATTTTTAAAGAAATTAATTGTTTAATTCTATATCTGAAGGCTTTATTATTTTTTATTGTCTTTTAAATTCAATTCTGCGTTTGAAAAAAAATTAATTTAATAGAATTATTTATGCAAATGAAAACCATATGAACCTTTCTCAGTGAAATTTTACTATGGGACATTACATGTATATTAGTGACGCAATGCATTGAAAAAAATGACGTCACAAGAGCAATCATGTTGAAAATATGTACTTGAAACATTCTTCAGTCTTCGTAACTATGATAAATATTCAATCAATATTTACAGCGTGAAAGAGTAATTTAACGACATAAGTTGGGATGGTTCAGACAATCAATTTACATTTAATCCTAAATGTACAATGTACCTCCAATTAAAACGCGCGTCTCTTTCATAGTGGACATCGACTTTATTTGACTTCAAGAAAAGATTATTTTTAACATTTTTGGTTGAAAATCATCTTAAGTATGTTTTATTCGTTTTCAATTTATATATGTCTGGGATTCATGAATGTCAAAAGACAGTAGCTAACGTTTTTTGGGGGTGGGGGTGGGATGGGGTGGGGAGGTAGATTGGAAGCTTGGCTTACATGTATAGCAGTCACCATTTGAACATTTCTTTTCAAAACTTGTTAGCCTTGTCACTGTATTGTTGCAGATTTTCATTTGACAAAATTAATTATGTTAGAAAGGATTCTAGTGTTTTATCGCATAATCAGGAAGTGTTTATATATGACTAAATACTTCTAAATCTGCCACTGCCGACCTATATTTACTTATTGAAGGTCAGCAGCTGGGAATGGAAAAGTTCTTACATATATTTATACTTATTAATTATATATATACATTTATCATGCTGATCGGAATATTGACATCAGTGTTTTCAAGTAAAATTGGGTTTGATTTATAATTTACAAGGAATTTTAGATAATTATGTTGACCAAGTTTATAAGGCTTAAAAACGTATACAGTGGTGTACGCTTTCGGTATTTTCTACGAAAATTTAAGTGAAACATGAAACAATCAACCTTTTTTATTGTCAATAAATAAAGATTATCTGTTCCCAGTTCTGTAAGAAATACAAACACGATCTTGCATTACTTGTGGACAAGACACCCCCTTTCCGCTCCATAATCGATGGTTTAACTCGTTATTTCTTTTTTTCAGAAATTGTTTTCCTATTTACATTTTAAGGCATTCCAAGTCTTGAAATGAAAAAAAGAAGAAAAAAAGATTACTCTATAGATATTTATCTGTATAAAAAACGAATGTACATATTAACTACATGTACACTATTGTTAATCTTGAAGTAAGCGAGTATTTTTAAAAGGATTTTATCCAGATTATCCATAAAATAATAGTAATATATTTCGTAGGAAATATGTTTAGTATTCCAATAGATGTTCATTGGGGCTGGAGGAGCAACTGTCCAATAACACCTCTGTGAAAACGGCGGTGCACATTATCGCTAAATTTTAAAGATTCAACGTCCGTCTGTGATAAATATCCGTTCCAGAAGAAAAAAAAACAAATTAAAAGTATTTTATCGTTACTGCAAGGACAAATGCACAAGGAAATGCCCCAGAGAGTTAATGTATCCAAAGGAAGTGATAAAATTATCATTGTCACCGAAATATATCAAATATCTTACCTACGGCTGTGTAACATGTAAACATAGGGAGGAGTTCTAAAGAAAATCTTTATCTATTTTAATGCAGTTTTTGTCTTAGTAGATGACGTAATGTATCGTCTTGCAATCCATGTCAGCAGTTTGTTAGGTATATTTTTTAAGTTTTTTATCGGACACTAACATGAAAAAGTACATAATCAAGCTAGTGTTATAATCCGGGAATGGCAAGGATAACTCTATAAAGAAGCATTGTGACGTGTTTTGCGTATTGTTCCCACAAGTAACAAAATAACATAAGATTTCGTATAATTTGATAACTGAACTAGAAATAAAATCTCTATGTAGCTTATAAAAAGGGACGTGAAAGTGAATTTTAATTCTTCTATGTGAGTGTTCTGTTATTGTGCATTTCGATTATATTTGTATTTTGTCTCTATGTAAATAGAAGTGGGCGGGGGGGGGGGGGGGCTTACTGATAATCAAGTTGTACATAATATTATATCCTTATTTTTATAACTTTTAGTTTTAGGGAATTATGCCCGTTAAGGTGTACTACAGGCTTCTGAATCCCTTCCCGAGAATTCGTGTGCATTTCCTGTCGAATTCACTACGCAGATTTAGGCATATAATTTTCGATTTTGTTAATCAAATAATGAGTATGTACATGCAAAGTACTGTGTTTGTCTCTAAAATTAAATTATTAGCATTGGCTATAAAAAAAATATTTTGTTAATCGAAAAATTGATCGAAACAAATCGCACACCCTTTTTTAAGCCTTTGGAGATTCACGGTTTTTATTTGAAGGAAAATTTTTCAAGGTCTGTAACGCAAGTTATGATAAGGCCATTCGAAGTTTTTATGTTGTTTTTTTTCTATGTGCAGTGTACGCGGACGAATTGGTTTTGAGGTTATGAAATTAAAAACAAATACAAATTAAAATTGATAAAAACAAAGCTTTGAAATGCAAACACAAATTTAACTCAAATTAAAATCAACAAATACGAATCTCTGTAATGCATTTTACTTTTTTTGGGATTGACATCTCTCTTTTTTAAGTGGTGTATTAATTTTTTTTTATTTCAATTACTAGTAGTTAAACTAAGTTTTATAGCGAGGAGAGGTCTCAAATGATAATAAAAAAAAAATCTAGAACTGTTTGGTTTGTGTGTTTTCTCGGATAGGAAGATAGTTTTTCGAATTTAGGATGGACGCTAAACAAAGAAAAAACTTGGAATGGCCTCATAAATCAGGACTCTTATAACCGGTCTCCTCTTGTAGAAAGTGATTGTGTGCAAGTATATTGGGGATTGTTCCTGGTTAGGGTATTTTACATGAACCATGCAGTAAAGCGGATCCACTGGAATGAATAAATAACGATCTATAAAAGAAATCCTAACATCAGAGAAAAATTTTTTAACGCAGTTTAAGACACCTCGTAACCCCGTAATAGTGAGTAATTTATACGTTTATGCAAAAAAAAAAAAAACAAAAAAAAACAAACAAACAAACAAACAAACAAAAAAACGAAATTAATAGCGCTGCCATTTGTTGGAATAGAAAAGGGGAGTGGTGTTGATGGCTTTTTCATTGCCAAAAATCCAATTTTGACAACTTTATATGGGACGTTCCAATTTTCTTTTTAATACTGATTCATGTATCTTGAAAAATTTTAATGTAACTTCATAGACAATCCGGAAAATGACTGAAGAAATCATTAGGACATTTTTACATAAAAAATGATGAATTTGATACGAGCACATTTTAAAAGAAGTACTACCTTGTCTCGTCTGTATGGATGAATCAAGCTTCATTACTTGTCTGATGAAATCGTTTGTAATAAAATTATATTTTCCTTTAAATTGATATACTCCTTCCAGCTATTAAAGATACATTACGATGAATTGAAATAAAAGTTCAAAATTGTTTTCTGGAACATAAGGCAGGTTAAAGTAAATAGTTTCCGGTTCAGAGAATTTACAGATTTCTTTTAACGTAACGTTAAAATCAGTAACGACGTGATGACGTTATCACGTCAAAATTTGTAATTTTTAAAGAAAACTTCCCATTTTTCGAGACCTCTGACGGAAAAACGGTTTATGATAATTAAAAAAATAAAATGATTTTGAAAGGACACATCGTAGGCATGTTTGTAAAAAACTGAAATCAAATTTGGAGACAGGGCCGCTCTGTTATACTTAACGTACCCAGTTCTTTGTATTGTTTGTAGGCTTTTTTGAGATCCATCACTGTTTCTTCTCTTCAACTTTTTCTTTGATATGTATGCATCCTCATGTTTGTTCACAGATATCCCTCTCGATGAAGCTGGGCCATGAATGAGGCTGAGGGGGAATAAATTGATCTCATCTCCTTAAAATAAAGAACTTTTTGCGACAGTAATTTATTTAATTCAGAAACAAGCATAAAATGATATGCTGTAGAATAAAGTTATTAAAAGCAGGATGCAACAATAAAGGTTCGTTTCTTTTTAGAACTCTCATGATTCAGTGTAGTGTATTGATGCATGGCCTCTTATTGTCAGATGATGAGTGAGTGTTATCAATTAATTATGTGATAAGAGATCATGCTTTAATTCAATCTACACCTTAGAAAAAAGAAATTTGAACAAAAAATATTTACACATTATTTATGACCTGATCATATAGATTCATGTCCATTAAATACTGAACAAGGAATTTTTTCAGTGATGCATTATCTATGCAATGTTAAAGAAAATTTGACATGAAATCAATTTCCTGTAAAAGCCTGGTGGTTATTATTCCAAGTAAGGGATAAACCAAAGGAAAACATAGCCATGTAACCGGATCCCTGGGGACTGAAAAAAGTGCATATTGGAATTCTGTATTTTCTTTCATAAAATACTGTTGTAAATAATCTTCCAAAACTTCCCGTCAACACAATATCTCTTAAAGCAATTCTGAATAAAGGAAGGCTAATTCAGTGGGGCTTGTCTTCATTAAGTAGAAACCGGATTCCGAGGGTTCGTTGTGATTTTCAATGACAGGTTGATCATATTTCCTTGAATCATCGAATTCTGTAAAATGAACATACAAATAATTATATCTATTAAACCAGCAAATTTTGCGTAAAACTGTCTTTTAAGCCATACACATTTAGAAAACATTGGTTTGAAGTTTGATCGATAAATGTTCTGACGATGATCTGATAATTTATATCGATTACAATCCTTCACACGTTGATTTTCCCCCAATTTTACTTAGATAAATAGTGAATTTGCAAATTTAATGCGCTTTTAACATTCTTCACAAGAAAGTCATGTTCAAATTTTAGCTGTGAATATAATATCAACTTTGCAATTTATAGTGAAATGGTTCGTAACTGTGTCTACTTCGATTTAGACAAATACTTGACATTCATGTGTATTTTTCCTCCTTAGCAAAGATCGTTTTGAATTTCAAAAATTTAAATTTCAGATACATGAGGAAAATGAAATTAAGTTGATTTCGTGTAGTCGTTTTGTACGTTTCATCTGTGACATGATTGGATATTCGAGGACTTTTAACGCTAAATACGCTTGCCAAAATGTTCGTTTTATTGACGTTCTCACCATCTCCGCATACACTCAAAACTAGTATTTCTTGAGGAAGTAATTTATGACATTTCCCTCAAGTAGTACTCTTGTAGCAAAAAAAAGACTAGTTTTTCATTTGGAAATATATTTATAAGTATTTTGATAATCTTCACGTACAAATTTTCACTTGGTCGTTTGAGTGCATGTATCTTTTTATTTAAATCAAAACAGATAAAAATAAAATGAATACATGAAGTAAAATTTCCCACCAATTAAACTCATCTGATATCGATTGACCATCTTGCTGAAGCAATATCAATTTAGAAAAAGATCTTCACCCGCGTAAAAAGATTTCATTGAAAAGACTGCATTCAGTAATTGTGGACATTTGTAAATAACCCCGTAAAAGTATCAGTTGCCAACTTTTTTAATTAGATCATTTATTACTAGGTACACGTTGGTATATATTTATTTATTAGTTTGCATATTTATTTATTCATTTGCTTTTTAACAGAGGCATTTTTAAGGGTGATAATTTAAGTTCTAAAAAATCATCATATCTCAGTTACGTATTCTCAACAGAAGACGTTCACTAATTTTCTCCCAAATAATGTAGATCTTCATCTCCCTTTAAGTAATTGCCGTTTTGGATCGATGTTTTGGTAGCAGATCATATCTATACATTTGTATTTAAAAAGAGACTTTTAGTAAAGAGGTAATTTTTTTTTTAAAAAAAGGAAGAAAATCATATGTTAATATTATTGTACTTAATGTTTAAAATAAACTGAAGTATCATTTAGATGATATCACATCAAAAATGGAATAAATTGTCTTCGAAATAAATACAGGAACAAGATTTGCATTCAACATCCCATAAACCATCTATAATATTTCAGATGACTCCAGTGTAAAACGACTTTACTCAAATATCTCGAAACTGGAAACTTTAATAAGCAATAGGAAGATGTTTACGACTACAAAAATAAAACCAACAGAAGTCATTTCTCTTTAAAAAAAAGAAAAAAAAGAAAAAAAAAAAAAAAAAAAAAAAAAAAAAGCGGCCTTCATTTTGTCTGTACAACCCAAAGGTTTGTAAAAAGATCATGGCGTCATTAATTAACAAACGACTTGAACTGAGGAGTATAATTTCGTCGTTTTTTTTCCTGTATGCATGTCCTGTCTTATCCTTCTTTTTATAATGACTGGAATTAATAAGACTTTATCATATCGTATTGCAAAGCTTTTAAGTTGTATTAGCATAAATGTTGAAGACTAAACGCTTAATTACATAGAACATATGACAAGCCATCAATCTCCATTTAAAACCAGACAATTTACATGTTAAGTTTTGCATTTGTAGCAATAATAAAAATTCAATACCATAATACCTATATCTTATTTATATGTAGACAAAATACCCCAAAGTAAGAATGAATGTGCTCTACAAGCCATTGTCTGAAATGCTTACTCATTTCATGATATTTTTCGTTCCCAAAATTCCCGAAAATCAATCTTTTATATTAAGGATTTGGATAGTCATCTATACGTAAGTTGGTTCCAATTCGCCAAAGGAAATATTGCAAGGTAAAGTAAATAAACAATGATTTTGGGTTAAGAATTAGAAAATTACATATCAAGTACGGAGATCCTGAATGTTGTCGGTTAGTCTTATTTTGGAATAATCTAATCAATAAAATGTGACGATAACGAGCAGTGATTATTCCCGAAAGTCCATTTAAACAATATAAATGAGCAAAGGCAACACGGACCTCTGAAAGCAAAGGTGGGATCAGGTGTCATGAAGGAGTAAGCATTCCCTGTCGACCGGCCACACCCACCGTGTGCTCCTTGTCATGATCGGATATACGAAAAAATCCGTAGACAATTCAGTGTGAAAATAATGGCCTAACAATATGTATGAAATATGTCAGTCGACATTCGACTTAACGACATACTGTGCTCGCAAATAAGGTCATTGTATTAAACAAATTTATCTAGGCTAGTACATCATTTAAATTACAGTTCCAGTCACATACAAACATTAAGTGAGCAATTTCTTATACAGTGGTGTATTTTGAAATTAAAAAAAAAAATTATATGTATGTTTATCTGCAAACAGTACTTCAAGCATGTTTCAAACGAAAACATTTTACCTATATAAATGAATTCGTTTAAATCGAAAATCCTACTTCAATATATCTGTAAAATGTAGCCAGAGAAGTAAACTTTATAAGCCACATTGCGAATATACTATGTAATGGTGTGTCGGTACGAAAGCTGATCAAATAACTAGTATATTCTTCACATTGTACATTGTTTTAATGAATTCATCTGACATTTGTCTTTTTTCAAGTGATTTTAAATAAACCTTTAATTGATAATTCTTTGGAACTGAAATAGAATCTGAATTTGACGTAGGACCTTTATAGCAGACATGTGTATGCTGTTTGCTTTAATTAGATTAGAATTAGGGTTAAAAGATTTCACATGTGTTTTTGCAAAGAGCAAGTTTATTAATTCTTGAGGCCAAAGACCTGTTTACGAGTAAATTCATTTTCATTCAAAAATAATTCAGATCAATAAAAAATGTAATTAAATGAATTTAATGTTGTCATCTATTTTTGCAGATTATCTTACCCAAAAAATGCTGCATTTAGATTGGCTTATATGCATTTACATAAATAAAACTACTTAATTTTTTTTTTACTCATAATTAAATAATATGATACATAAACGTATGCAACCATTTGATTGATGAGCGATGTTGATAATTATTATCAATCAGATGACATCTTTTAAAAGTTTTGGTATTAAAAGATAATTTAACCTATATGGTACAAAAAATATGCTGTTTAATTCTGATCTTGGAAGAATTAATTTAACCGAAAATTAGTTTTGACCATGTCAATTCGTGTTCCTTGAAAATTTAAATATATTTCTATTAGCAAGAAAATAATTGAAGATCTTATCGAAAAATATTTGGGTACATTTGCAATTGTACTACCATGCACATGAATAATATTTGCGCTCTTGATGTTGTTCATTAACAGTAAACCTGACTTCCTGTCACACGTACCTACATGTAGCGTCTTAAAAGGATTTTTTTCTTCTCATTATTATAAAAAATGTTATTGTTCTCTATAAAAAAATCGTAATTACAGTGAAAGGTTTGAGGTGTTTCAAGATTTAGTCTAGAGTACAAGAAAATATTGAATTGTGCAATATAGCTTAGATGAGTTTTGTACTATAGATGAAGATACTTAAAAAATAATCTGAGATCCACTCTAAATAAGTAAAATTTAATTTTCATTTATTGTTGATAGAAATGGATCTTATTCATCGTTCATATGAATCAGACATATTTTTTTCAAATGTTAGGAATATCCAACGTTGTAGCTTTATTAAATTAGAATGTAAGCTTAAACAATCTTTTCACTGTATGTTTATTCATACCGTGTTTACAAAATCGATGTTTTCGAAGTGTGGGTGGTAGGTGCAATATACACAGTTTGAGAATGATGTTACCAAGAACTTTTATGTCAAGAACCTATTTTACCCATCACACCCCGTAAGTAGCTCAATAGGAAGTACGCATTTTTGAGCAGGTGAACAGTTTATTTTGAAATATACCAGATAAAAACTGCAATGTGTCAACAAATTAAAAACTAATCACACTGAGAAGCGATTAATCCTTATTCTGTAAACTTGAAATACATATCAAGAAGATACCTAAATGTATTATTCAGCCGACCATTTATACGTACATGGGTTGAAAATTTTATTCATTATATCACCCTTTATACATACTCCTAATATTTTAAAGGTATCAATTTAAAATTACCTCAGACATATCACAATCGAACAGAGTATGTTTAGATCATAATTGTGTTATTATACAAAAGAGGCTACATTGTGTCCATATATTTTGAGTTTTCTAACTATACATTTTTTTCTGTTCTGGAAAATATAACTTAGATACATATAGTACTTCGGTTGAATTCGAACTAAACCTGATTTTTTTATGCGTCTTGCTAATTTTTCTTGGAATAATTTCATACCAAAAGTACTTGTACTCGTTTAGAAGTATTTCCATATACTTAGGTGTTCAGAATACACAGGGTCGTTCTATGCACATGATAAAATGAAGCTTTTGCTATTTAAACAAGTTCAGACAAGTTGCGAAGCCAGTCATGATAGAATGAATTAAAGGAACACATTAATTTATCATTAGCTGTTTATTAGATTATTTTCCTTATCTTTCTTTTTTTTTCTTTAAATCAAATTGAAATAAAATAAGACGAATTTCAAATTTATGGAAATGAACTTGTTAAAGAGACCCAAAGGTGTGCAAAATAAGTGCAACAATGCTTATGAAATTTTGTTAATAGCGATTGTAAATAATATATACACTTACTGTAAACACAAAGTTGTAGTAAAAGTAATGTAATGTTAATGATGAACATGTCTACAAGAAAATATCAGGCAAAGGCGAACATTTTTCTTATAAGTGAAGAACAGTATATAATTGGTTCAGAAAAAAAAAATCTACAGATGGCATATATTTACAAATATGTACATAACTGTGCATTGATTTTGTCATTCCTTCAATTAATCTTACAGAAAATGTCTTAAAATATTCATATCCCTCTTGATATATTTACGCAGAAAAAGAAATTTGATGAAGTCTGGAAGTTGATACATTATCACCTCAGCAGAAAGATGTAACGCTGAAGAGTTTCATTTTACGGTAAGAAGTGAAGGTAATTGGATGAGCTTTTTGGTCCCTGACCCACCATTTGAATTTTAAGTGTGCAATAACAGGGTGTTCTCCCATTATACTGTAAGAAGATCCTTTCTGTATAGATGAAAAATTTTAACAGATTTCTTAAATACGATAACCATCACATTCTTCGACAAACTTATAAACGTAATTTTGTTACAAAAAAATCTTATGGACGGTGTTTTTGTCGTTAATGTACTACATGTAATACATCCAGAGGGTAATCAATGATAGAATTCATTAAAAGAAAAGTCTGTCTATATATCGCTTTGGGTAATTTTTTTTCTTTTGATATATTATTTAACAAAAGTGAAATTTCCGAGAAACATTTAAATTTACCCAATATAATGATGTGTATTTTTGTCTCTTATAAATATTTCATTATATAAATACATGCACTACAGATGAAAAGTCCATAAATCAGATGTCTTGTATAGTATACAGATCCAGCATCAAATTTATTGGTCCGTTTACGACCCATCTGTTCAAAAGTGAATATCGTTAATTTCCAGTGTAAAAGTGTTGTCATTTTGTAAATTTTAAATGGCAGTAAATAAAACAAATGAAACTGTTTTTAATTTTGTATTTACTGTCACATGGTAAACTTAGAATATACAGTCTCCGAAATGAATGTGCACAGATTGTCCTTTCAAAGGAAGATGGCGTCCAATCAACACAGTTACATGTATTGATCACTTTCAAAGGAAAGGTATTATTTTTATTTATTTGAGGACTTGATCAAAATCAAAAGATGTTCTTTGATAATACGAATTCGAAAATAAACACATCGACGGGTACATTCAATTTGTCCCATTTGGGTTTTCACTATATTAATGGAAATGATCTTTTCCCGTTAAAATCGATGGCATTCCTTCCTCTTTGACTTCGTTTTCCTACAGTGTGATTATAGACTTTAATATTTTTCTTGTATTTGGAAATCTGGACCAAATACAATTTAGGTGCTTCTGACAAATAATTTTACACTTTAAATTCTTAAAACGTCCTTGTAAATCTTTCACATCTTTAGAATCCTTAATTTGTTAACATTCTGTGTAGATAGAACATCATTTGGGAAATCTTTGTAATATTTCAATCCTTTAAATCATGCTTTATCTGATAAACGGTAAAATACACAAACTAAACCTGTTTATAATTACGTCAACATTTTGAGGACTTTTTGACCCCTGTCGCCTTCTAAAGTATTCTCTTCGAGATACACATTTATGTTTTTATATTCTCACAATGGTTCAATGAATTTTCTGTCTGTTGAAACTGTATCATATCGCCAGTATTGGGTGAAAATTCTGTGAGGACGTTTTGAAGGCTCACAGCGTTGGTCTGTATGTTTTCTTTGTGATAATGATCAATGCATTTAAATGTAGCAAGGAACAGAATTTCTTTGTTCAATTTGGAAAATATGCCGGTGCTCAGATCTCGAAACAGTGAAGAGTGCAAAAATATGTATAAATCACAAGCGCTGCAAAAATTAATTACACTTTTGATTAGGTTTATTACTTGTCTTATTATAGATATCAATAAAATAAGAGTGGTGGATAGTATTTTTTTTTAATTTGTAAAGGCCATGCATTGTACCATTCAACCTTTAAAACTCGTGAAATTTGATGCAGTGCATAACTGCAAGTTCAAAAAGAATCAATGAGTATCAATTATCTGTATAACAGTTACAAGGTCGAGGAGAAAAATGAAACAGGAAAACAGCACAGGGTTCTATGCAAGCTATGCAAACATTGGGGGAGGTTGGGGTTTTATGAACACCACTGTAAATACATCAGGATTTGTATAAGTAAGAAAACAGTTACTTGCAAAAGCTACAAGTGCCGAAAATTATATTCATGAAAATATAAAGCATATTTTAAATCTATATTGTTCCTTTTGCATCTTCCCTTTGTACCCTCAGTTGCTGTTTAATTATGTTACACGAAATTAAAAAATGCATATGTTTTATTTGTGCGTTTATGCCCTCAGGGGCCCATGTTTTTGGGAATTTATCATTTTTATTGTGTTGTATATATTATACAAACATAGCCCTTTCATGATGTTGATCCATAGAAATATCGACTTCACTGAAAAGCATATCGACCGAGCACGAAGTGCGAGGTCGATATGCTTTTATGTGAAGTAGATATATCTATAAATTGATCAAATGAAAGGGCAACATTTATTATTTATTATATTATTTTTTACAAAACAAAATTATAAAAATATAAAGTAGATCCATGTTCAATGCATTGATACGTCTTATCAATTATTACAGAACATCACATTTACCAATAGGATTTGAAGTACATGTATCTATGATTTTTTTTTTTTAAAAATATTAATTAAGTCATATCAGCTGTTGTGAAGTTAACATATTTGTTGTATTACAGGTTATTTCCATTTTTAGAAACATCAAGTCGATATGCATTTCAAAATCTTTAAATAGTAACACAAGTATATATGCTGTTATATACTTGATCATGTGATCAAGTATATATATATATATATATATATATATATATATATATATATATATATATATATATATATATATATATATATATATATATATATTTATATATGTATGTATGTATGTATGTATGTATGTATGTATGTATTTGGTCTAAACTATTAATATGTCCATTACCACTTTCTTCACATTGTATAAGGCAACACAATCATCGCAACTCAGTAATCATCAACTGACTTGTGTATACTGAAATAAAGAGTTGTATCACAAAAGTGAAAGTTGACCAAAAAGTAACTGGAAAAGTCAGTCAACAAAAAACTTGTTTAATCGTACCCTGTTAACATTGAAATCAATATTTTGTACCGTGGGAGGTAGTGATATAATATAGAGAAAAAAAAACATGGTCTTGATTTGAAAATGAGATATGTTTTGTATGGAAGCTAATTATTTGACACACCCTGTAAATTCAAATGAAATGCGAATAGTGTCATGCAATTTCAAATTCATATGTTTGATAAATAATACTAAACATGCACATTGTTTATTTGTTATATTTGTATGGTTTCCATATACATGTATATATTATAGTTATTTCTAAGTAAGATGGACATGTATACTTGAATTTAAGTATTTGATATGTATACTTTTTCATTGTACAAGATCAGAATTAGAATACGATATTTTCAACTCATGTTTCAATAAATCAATATCATGATTTTTTGTTACCTAGGGCAGATATACCTGCAGCCTCTGAAATATGGATGAAAGGACACGACATAGTTCCGATTTATTGAACAGAGTGAATGTATGAGTTACAAGTCATGAAACAATATATAAACTCATGAATAAGAAATGGTATTTTGATTAGATTAATTCACGATATGTGACATTTTTTGTTAAATCCGTTATTTCTATGCATTTTTAATGACTTGTTTCACTGTATGTCCTGGAAATGGTGTTGATAAAGAAATAATGTAACTTTAAATGAACAAGTTAGAACAAAATTTATCAAGGTTATTAAACAATACAATTTCTTGACAAACACTTACATCTACAAAATGCCCGCTCCAGCTTTAATATATTTAAGGAATAACTGTCTTATTTTTTGGATTCATGATGTGATCAATCGAGTGGCTTGCGTGATAATTTGCATAAACGCCGAAGGCGTTTATGCATAAAATTATCACGCAAGCCAATCGATTGATCATCGTCATGAATCCAAAAAATCTGACAGTTATTCCTTATATTTACATGCTCCTGATTCTGCAAATTCCCGTGCTAATAGCCCCGCTTCTGTCTCTATTTGTCCCGCCCCGCACGTGATTTTTTTTAACTGCGCCTATCGATGAACCAGTAGATTTATGTAGAAATAAAGTATTTTTACAATTTGTAATTTTATCTCGAACAAAGACATTGGAAATGTAAATATAACTCTTTAAATAATGAAAATCGAGCATTTTGAAAATAACAATATGTCCAAAACTGTACCAGTCATATATTGTGAGCTGACATAATAAGGGATTTGAAATAAAGCATCTCTTAAATATTGCTGTATTCTCTTTGTCTGCTCATGCAGTTGACCCTGTCTGTTGCATGCCAGATAAACTTCTTAACATGTTGGTAAAGATGAAAAGTAAAGGAACATTGAAATATACACTTGTAATTGAATTGATTTTAAAAACAGAAGATATATTCTATTGAAAAATTTCAGCATTTACTGTAGAAAATGAAGGGATTAATTTTAAAAAAAAAAATGTATAAACTTTGTTACCTGTCAATGGTAAAATCACGTTAAATCATGTTACCTGAAGAAATTGTAAAAGAATTGAGACAAGGCTTTGAATTAATCTTTATTTTGTGTTTATGACCTTACACATATTGACCAGACCATAAAATCCGCTTGATCACAACAGCTAAAATTGCTGATCCATGCAAACTACCTCTATTACTTTTCATCTTGGAGACTTCTGGATCAAAAATTATTTGCGGTTTGCTCATAAAGTCCATTCAGCGGGAAAATTAACTCAATTTATTGTCGACCGTACAACTTGTATCAAGCAATATAAATGGAAACAACAGAAATGTATCGTTCGATCGTCGACCTTTTTTCTTTCAAATAATCAATGTTTGTTTTTACTTTCAAATGACATTTGTATGTTTAACGGTTTCAAACTGCAGATATTGACAATTTGATGGAAATCTTTTGATTAATTTCGTGGAAGAAAATAATATAAATTAGTCCAATAAAGACTGGGAAAATGTTTTTCTTCATACCTTATTACCTCTAATAATGTCCTTAAAATCGAATGTTGAACCCTGCAAATTTAGAAAAGTGCACCTTATTTGTGTTATGCACATCCTGTTTTGTACGTGTACCTTGACATTCAAAGATATATAGGTAAATTCTACTTTTATTTCATTCTTTTGGGTATAATAAGAGTCCGTATTGCTGAATTCCTTTCTTTAAAAATACAAAATTTACAGATAGGTTTTAAAGATTTTTATAATAGGAAAATAAATCATTTGCATAAAACAAGTAACTTAACCCACTCTCTTGCTTCTCTTAAATATTTTCACAGCTTTTTGTAGCTAATAAAAATGCCGGAAATAACCTTATTCAAATTAAATTTTAGGCTACCGGGTAACATGCGTCTTTTTGTGATTTGATAAAATTCTTCGCACACACTTTATACACTACAGTAATATAAATGTTCTGATTGTCAGACCAACTGCTGGGTTTGTGTGTCGTTTGTGTGTACCTTTATATGTGCAGGTGAGGAACCTTTGAACTGTTTTGTTCGAGGGTCGTTTCATAATCGATTCAAATTGAAAAAAATTAAATCTAACCGTTGTGTATCTTCGTTCTGTCAATGACAAATCTAGCAATTTTATTGCTCAAATCTGGGGTTGTAATTATTGTTTTGTTGTCTGTGGCAGTCCATTGTGTGTCGATAAATTGCTCCCAAACATTACATGGGGCTTTGTGTTAGGGCTGGGAAAATACGACATTCCCTCGATCCATTTCAAACACTGAATGATTTGGGGAACAATTAATCTAGCCTGGTATTGTTGTTTTGGAATAAGAGATTGGGATGAGAAGAAAAAGACATGTAATTAAATTAATACTGCTCCTCTGTTCTTTAATAAGATTTCAAGAGATACAAAATTTGAAATTTCAGCTGTACATCTAGACTGAATAAAGTTCGCTGAAAAATGCGTGTTAGATTTTATTGACTATCCACGCCCTATCTGAAGGTTAATGCACAAAATAAATTCAGATTTGAATTTTCTGTCACGCAACAATGTAAACAAAAGAATCGTTTGCATCGCTAATTTTGCATTGATGTCCATAATGCCATTTCAGTGGAGGGAACTTACCCATTCATGGCCGATCTTTCGTGTCATAATTAGCCACATATTTGTCAATTTTATACAGAAATCTCGTGCAAAATCGCTGATTTTCAACGTGATAGAAGTTGATTAGGAACTGATTTGCTAAATAGTTGGATTTCCACAAGGATATATTTTTAATTGGTGGCAAGTCAATTTGATAAGTTGGTTTTAATGTACAGTGCATTATAAGATAACGGTTTCCAGTTATTACGTGTGAAAACTAGAGCAAAAATTACTATATTTTCTATACTTAAAAGATCAATTAATATGAAATATTGATATATATCACTTAAATATTGTCTGAATTCTTTAAATTCGATACAATAAATAGTAAACCTCCATTAATTTCTGAAGGTTTTTATATTATACCTTCTAGTATTTTAAAAATAAATGCTACAATTATCCAGTGTAAAAATGCGAACTCATCACACAAAATATAGGTTAGTCCTATAGGATAATTACACGTTGAGTATGTGCATTATTTACGTAATGTTGTACCATTCGCTACCATCTTTAAAGACAACATTGAATTACTCTCAGCACAACACCACCCCGAAAAGTGTCACCAGACTTAGAATGAAGTCTCTTTGATGCCACCTTTGAATATCACTGTCATATTTTATCAGATGCACTATTAATTACATTACACTTTCAACTGCCAAAAAGGTCGACTACGAATAAGAGGGTGGAATCGATGATTACATCAAACACACGCACAAATAGGTCGAAGTTCTTTCTACTGAAATGTCCATATTAGATCACATACTTTTGTCAGAAAACATGGGGGAAAATCAAAAGATATGATTTGAGATTAACAAAGATAAGTTATGTCACAACCAAGTCTTAGAGTTGATGAAAAGTAATTTAAACAATCCGGGAACATAAAAGCCACCTAAAGCCAGTGACACCATTTTCTTTTTATTGAGTTACAAGTGTTCTCTTGAGCTGAACTGAAAGGAAAACCGTGTTTTCCTTACATTATAAAAACCGCTAGAAAATATATTAAGTGGCCATAAATTCTGTGTGCATATATATTCTTTTATCTAAACGTAAATCTACTTATCTGGTTAACATGACAAATACGGCATAAACAAAATTTTCCCTCTTGGTTCGACTTTTTTTTAGGCAAAGAATATTTGATACCCAGTCGTATTATACCATTAGCATGAACACTTTTACGAAGAATGCTGAAACTCATATTTAATTAATTCATTTAATTCATTTAATAAGTGAAATATGACGCTATGTTTCAATATTGCGTTAAGGAGACACGAGTCTGATTTCCATATTCATTTTTCACATTCAGAATTCATGGGAATTCTACCGTTTTATGAGGTTATGATGCCATGTGTGTCATCAAAAAACTGAAAAATCAATTTGAACATCAAAGAATATTCTTTTTTCCCCAAAAAATACCGTATTTTACACTTAACCGTCATTTATTGCTTTGCTCTTTTTTATTATCACTTCATATTGATGTTGGGAAATTTATTTGATCACAGATTAATATGATATTCATCAATTATTGAATTCCTGAATTATGAAGATTATAATTCAGAACCACATAGGATTAGTTGTGATAATTAACGTTCGTAAGTTACAAGCTCGCGTAATGCGAAAGCTTCCCATAAATCAGAAATAGAAACTACCAATATTTGGAAATAAGTGTGAAATGATAAAAGAAACATGCAAGATTAACCCAGGTATTGATAAATCTCTTCCAAGGAAAGCCTTCTGGATACGTGATACAGAATGGTTCTAATGAATATTGTATACTTTTGTAGAGCTTTTTTTTTATCATTGATTGTGACGAGAACTTCAATATCATATGTCTTGGAATGCAAATCAATTTCTTACAGTGAAAGAGGTATTGGCAAATTGGATTTTTTGTTGTAATTTTCATTAATACAAGAACTAGACAGCTACATGGCAGCGTAAACAGTCTTAAAGAAAAATTAATAAAATTTAGATTGTAAAGTTCAAAATAATGTTCTATTTCATTTCGTTTATGTACATGTATATAAAGAAACCAGGTAACTATTCTGAAGACCTTGTGTAATTAAATGTGTAGTGATGTTTAAGCTTATGTAACGGTCTGCTAATTTATCAGCCCATTCAATTTTAAATTGAAATATCTTACGGCAAAAAAGAGAGGTATGTTAAACTGCGTCCCGCTTATACTTAGTGTTAGACCGATGAAATGATTCACCTAGATGTTTATTTACTTTTCGATTAAAACCGCAGATAGCTATTTCTTGTACAAATTGCATTGCGTAAGGGTTACACAAACTTATTTACTTTTCGACACGACCTGCAAATTACCTCTCGAATTTACCTTTAAAGATTTCGCAGCCTTTTTAGGATACGGTTCAGAATTTTTTTCCCTTTTTTCAGTTTGTTAAAAAATTCCAAATCAGCATTTTTTTTCAAAATAGGTTTATTGCACAAAAACCGTTAATAATAAAACACAATATCAGTATGTTTGCACACAAAATAATTAAAATTCCTGTTATAAATATACTGCCTTTGTTTTGCATTTAGCCACCGGGTTTACAGAATGTTTTGATGGCATGAAAGAACTACAAGTAGTAGAATGAGGTACAAATTCTCTTTGGCTGCGAGGTGCAAAAGAGTCATTTTTATGAGGTTCGGGCTCGCTATTCCAAAATTCGCTATCAGAGCATCGTCCCGAGTCATGACTGTCGGAACTCCGACAACTTTTGATATCCTCCTGTAATTTGTTATTATTAATAACACTAGATTTTCTTGTGTGGGAAACCTCTTGATTTTGAACTTGATGCAAACGAACCGCGTTTCCATCAGGATCGGTAGCTATGAATGAACTGTCACTTATTTTATCCACGGTGCATCCAGTAAATGTTTTAATAGAATCCACATTTGTCACTTTGAATGTTAAGAATGTTGTTGATATTGGGTAGGGCTCGATGAATTTAGAGTATTTTAATGCTATCTGAATATCTACCCCTGGATGGGAATACATTTGAAAAATACAGAAACCAGGTTTATTACTTTCCATCTCACAGTCAGTAATCACTCTATAAAATTCCACCATCTTCTCAAAACTCTTCACGTAAATAAGAACCCTGAGATGCTCGTTTCCGTAGTGAACAGGACAAACAGACCATAGTGGCATGTCATCTGCTATTCCATAGAATTCCTGGCAAGCTGCGGTCCGTTCTGGAGAACGCACATTAAAAAGTTCAACTTTATGATGGTATTCCCAAGGAGGCATGAGAAAACTTTTCTGGACATCTTTCGATGACACAGTGCCATTTTCAGCTAAAAATAAAATGACACTAATAGCAGGTGCTCTTAAATATTCCACCTCGCACTGTTGTGAATGTTCTTGAAGATATATACTATTTCGAGGTTGATTCCCATTTTCCTGAATGTTTAGGAACTCGAAAGATGGATCAATCCATTTTATTAGTGGATGAAGAATTTTCTTCAAGAGCTTTCGTTTTCCCTTTGGCACTGAAATGCACAGTTTGCATCGAAACGGGTCGAATATACCATTCATATCCGAGTTCTCCTGTTGGTCTAGTTTATCAAAAGTCATTTATAAATTACTTTGAATATTTATTTTGCACGAGGACAGTGAAACATCACTATGATAAATAAATAGGACAATAAATCTATCATTGAGGTAAGCTTGTTGCAGCATCCATCAAGCTTAGTATGCTTTTAAGACTTTTCTCAACAGCATTACTGAAACAAGCATATCGATCAGGTAAATCCATGGGAATTACAACACAAATCTTATTTCTATAAGCTGCACAGCCTTCACAAAAAAGCTTATCTTGTACCACTCCAACTTCAAAAAATAAATTGCATGTAAATTTATCCCTCTGTTCAGGTCTGGAGATTACAGATTGAAGTGATGACTTTTGTCGGGCACATTCATCACTTGTCCTGTCAGTTTTGAAGCGAAGTCCACAGTAAACCTGTCCCTAAACGTTCAGAAGAGTTTACGTCGGAAATAAAGACAACACGTGGTTTGGTGTTGTATATTTCATTTCCTCTCACCTCTCCAGTAACGAGTATACAACTGTTATTTGATTGGACAATTGGGATTTTATTTTTCCAAATAATATCTTCTCATCGGCATTTTAAATTACATTTACAAGTGCAGAGTCACAGAATAAACGTTATGCTCCTCCTGCGAGTAGTCTTTTAATCGATCAAAAAATAACTCCCACTGCTTGTCCGTAATGGATTTAAATGACTGCTCCCTCTGATACCCGAGAAGGCAGCTTGAGGTCAATATAGGAAGAGCCATTCATATAACAACATTTGTCATAGCAATCAACAGACCCCATGGCTATTATTGCGTCATTATAGCACCATAATTAAGTGTCGATACTCGCTCTTTCTCTTTCTTACAACAATATCCATTTTCCTCATTGAATAACAAAGGTACTTTTCACACAATTAAAATAAAGTTATCAAGTACTTTTGCCTATTTCATATAAATTGAATCCTTTTTCAAAATACACAAACAATCTCATTCGTTTAAGTTGAAAGTGCTCATCTGAATTCGTTCAGTAACATGTAAACATACTTGTTGCCTATCTGGTCACGGCGAAGTCATATTCCAGTTTACTCCAAATATGCAGAGCAATAATCTGCAATGGCAACGAATAAAATACATATTAAAAGTAGCACTCCTCGAAAACGCTCAACATGACATTGCGATATCCCCGGAAGAAAATTCTGTACTAAATAGCCTAACTAGGTACAAATTGCGGAATTAATCCTTCAGAAGCTTGACAAATTACTGTCCATCATCATCTGTCGCTGTCAGCTACTGGTTGTCATGGTGACTCAAGTCACACAATAAAAGACGTCGTTAACAACCCTTTGTCATATGTGAACCATTCAAGTCACAGAGGAAAAAATTTGACACTGGTATGAGATGCCGTGAACACTCGACACTTGTTGGATATTTGAGATGGATAACACATCTAAAGAACTCGTTTTAGAAATTTTTGAAAAAAAGGGTTTTGACTTTTGATGTTCATTTCCATATTTGATAGTTATATGCTTATATTACGTTATACGATTACAAAGATGCTTACATTATCTAGATATATAGTCAGTTCGAGGATGAAAAAATATATCTGAAAAGAAATTGTTGCAGAATGAGACCCAATACGCATATCTAATACATGTATACTTACTTCTGGGAACCAAGGAACAATTCGAAATATAATATATTATATAAATATAATGCTAAATCACGCTTTTTTTCAATTAGAAACCGATAAGGAACAGGGATAGATAAAAAAAATTTCTACTGAAAAAAGAAGGGGTGTAGAACAAAAAATAACTCACTAAGCCAAAAAGTAGCGAATGGAAGAAAAATATACCTACCATATAAGCAGAAATTTTAGCAAAGATTCGATTTCGCATTTTTAGCAAGGGTGTTGCGATTGCTAAAATTCTTCTGTATTGTGGGTTACCATTATATTTATAGGTATCATAAAATCACTAAAACTATTTCTCGCTAAAGTTATATACCGATATTTAAGGGCATATGCGAATCGCTAAGAATTCCACTGATATGGTAATTATATGAATAAGTTAACACAGCCTGTTTTAACGGGATGTAATACTTCACATGATTACTTAAAGGTCGTTCTGTGTAGATTACCTATATGTATATTTTAAGGTAAAAAGGGGACATGATCATTTACATCTACTCTGGGGAGGAGAGACTGAATTTTCTATCGTACATTCAAGTTTTCTAGATGTCAGTGTAGAATCTGTGCAAAGCAAACAAGGATTTTTGTTGAAGAGTACTATAACATTGTACATGTAGATATATTTTGAGGCTCTGCATATGGTAAATATGGGTCTTCAACTAGCTAATTTTGAATTGACTGAGTATGTAAATGCAGAATATACAACATGATAACAGTTATTGTATTGTAAATTGTGCATTAACCTCCACTCAGTGAATTAAAAATTTACAATATATACTTAGCTACAAGCAGTACCAAGCTGTTGTAGATTGTACAGATATATCAGAGTATGGTGGATCATACAACATGTATAATAAATCTTATCTAAATTTCTTTTTAATGCTGTGTAAATTGAAGTTACTAATTGTGATGGAATTGATATTTACATCATTAATACGCGACCCCTCTTAGTGTACTAAGTTTAGGGTTTATGTCCTGTGAAAATGATTGGATAAATTGCTTGCAGTATGTATGCAGTTCACTACAATTTCCCAGTAAATGTGTTAATATATTCTCTCATTAACATATTTTATGAAATATAAACTTCCTAAGGAACTCAGTATTAATTTTTTCCCAATAGAAAGTGTGTCAGGGGTTTAAATTACAACAATATTTCCATTTCATAATTATTATTTGATAGCAGCTTATATTTGATTTACTAATAGAAATACAAAGATCAATGCTAATTTCTCTTCATTATATTGGAATACACTTGTATGATTTATGCTAAAAGAACCGGTATCTTTACAGCACAAAATAAATTTATTCTTAAGATGCCCAACATATGTCAAACTTGTTAGAATTTTGTGACCCATTGAAAATACACAAACGACTTTTAAATTTAACAGCTTTATGGAATCGCAGATCATATTTGTACTTTATTTTATTCTTCCATAATACTAGTATATAATAAGATAAATGTATGTCATATATAGCACATTACTGTAAATGTCTTCCAAAGACATATCGCTGAATCAACTTAAACAATAAATGGCGCAAATTCCTAAAGAGGTATATTGAGAGAAAAAATTATTTTTAACTACAACAATCTTAATCTACCTATATTGGTTTTAATAAAAGCTATAAATCAAAGCTTACTTTTATTTAAAAAGAAACTATACTAGTTCAAGTATTTAAGCAGCTTCCTTTGAACGACCCAGCTTTAGCAATCTATATTTATAACTCTATTAACTAACGTGTACGAGCGGAAACCTAGACATTGTTCAAAGAAAGTTTGACAGACCCACGTGAAATGAAATATGAAGATAATATAAAGAAATGTAATTAGTCAAGCAAGAAGTACATTGAAGCAATTCAAATTGTAAGCAGAGCAAAGACATACCTCTAAAAACATTAAAGGTAGGATCAGTTGTCATGGATGAGTAAGCATCCCCTGCCGACTGGTCACACAAGCTGTGCGCTCTTTGTCATGATTGGACATACGTTGAGAAATCCTAAGTCAATTCAGTTTGAAGATACAATGTAATGGCCTAACAATTCATTTGAAAGACGTCAGTCAACTTCGACCTAACGACAGATTATATTTGCAAACAAGGTCATAGGATCGAGGATAGAATTTGCAAAATATTTAACCCAAAAGAGATTGTAGATACCCTTATATCATCAACTTGTTTATCAGCAGCCTGCCTTGTTTTTAAAATTGTTCGTATGAAGAACACGCTCTTGCGTATTGAATCAACTGTGAGACATAAACTCCATACGCATGTGACGATGGTATATTGCTGTATAAATAAGGGAAGCTGACGATAGAAAAATTGAAGTCATCACGTTTATCATTAACTTTACTGTTTAGTTTGCCATTTATGTCTTTCTCTAAAATCTCCAAATGCAAAGCAGTTGTGACAGACTCCAGAAGTCTTATATTTTGAGTTCAGTGGGAGATATCTACGGAAGCCGGTAGGTGCCAGGTAGAAAAATATTTTATCTGGCGGCCGCCAGATAACTTTCTGGCGGCCGTGAAACCTATCTGGCGGCCGCCAGAAACTTATCTGGCGGCCGCCAGATAAAAAGATCTGGCGGCCTCCAGAAAGTTATTTGGCGGCCGCCAGATAAAATGTTTTTTCTACCTGGCA